>NW_009952164.1:91016-130892 GCF_000747805.2 Chaetura pelagica
CGGTGGGGCTTGATGCGCGGTACCCGGGCAGCAGAGGCCTCAGGGCTGGGGTGCTGAGCGGGGTGCCGGGTGGGGGGGGATCTGGGCCCAGAGCAGGGTACCCTGGGAAGCGGGTCATAGTAACGGGGGTGCCTGTGCAGGCCTCGGGATGCCGGTCTGGGCAGCACACTGGTAATGTCTTGTCTTCTTCCTAGGTGGTGGGACTGGCTTTGTGGGCAGAGCCCTGACCCAGCTGCTGCGGAGCCGTGGGCATGAAGTGACCCACGTCTCTCGAGAGGGGGGCAAGGATCGGATTAGCTGGGTATGAAATGAGAGCGTTCACAGAAGGGAGAACATGTCAGGGCTAGAGCACAGGCCGGCCTGCTTGCTCTGGCCTGCCATGGTGTACAGGGAATCTGCAGTGGGGAATCTGGCTCCTGACAATGTACTTTTGGGCTCCTGAGCTCTCCATGGGTCATAGTCACTGGGATGGGTACTGCTGTAGCTCCAGAGAGCAAATCCTCCATTCATGTTTGTGCTCTAGGCAGTCAGGAAGGAACTGGCTGGAGTTGTTAGGAGTCAGCAATACTTAGCTGTTGGGAAGCCTGGAGCAGAGGGGAGACTGGATGTGTGATGTGTTTGTTACCCATGTCTAGGAAGAGTTGTCCCACTCTGGACTACCTCTGTGCGATGCCGTGGTGAATTTGGCTGGCGAAAATGTACTCAACCCTTTCCGAAGGTAACTGAATCTTCCATAGTGCTGCTGGGACAAAGTGAAGGCAAGACATCCCAGTTGTCAGAAAATGTGGAAGGGATCTGGGGAGGAAATAGGGTGTCCAGGAACTATTTGTGTTACCTGGTTGATGACATCTGGGTCCTCAAGCATTCAAAACATTTTTGTGGGTCTGTTAAGTTCTGGGAGATCTCTAGAAGACAGGTGCTCTGCTGAATTGACACTTGGAGGCCAGGCAAAGTAGTTCTACATTTACAAAATGACATTGGGTCATTTTGCATTTACATAATGTAAAATCAGAACCAAAGTTTGACATGTGAGGGTGTTTTTGCAAATGCCTTGGCAAGAATTCACCATACCCAGCTTTGGTGTCCAGCACCTCTGCTACCTTTGTTCGAAGGCAGTCCAAAACCTACAGCTATTTGTGGGAAGTGGAGAGCCACTGTCTTTCAAAAGTGCCCATGCATTTAGATAGTAAGATCCCAAGTCCTCCCCCTCTCTGAGGTGGGCAGGAATTCACATGACCTCTCCTGTGCTTGTGAGCAGGTGTCTGCTGGGCCCCCCTTACTTCTGGTGTTTTCTGGAATGTCCTTATTGGGAGTATAATCAGTGGCACTCCCTTTTCCAGATGGAGTGATGCCTTCTGCAGGGAAGTCATCAGCAGCCGGGTTGAGACCACCAAGATCTTGGCCAAAGCCATTGCTGATGCTGAACAGCCACCCCGTGCTTGGGTCCTCGTCACCGGCGTAGGTATTGGTTGGGCTCAGCCAAGGCATGTCTCATGACCTGGAGAGGTATACCTCCAGACAGAAACACACTTCTGGGGGGAAAACATCTTCTCTTAAAATGCCAGCTTCATTTCCATCAATGTCACTGTGTGACAAGCTTTGATCAGCTTTTTGATACTGCTGGAGAGGAATTTGGGTCCTTATGCTTCTCTTGGGGTCATTAGGACAGGACCTTTTTTTCCATTTTCCTGTGAAAGCCTTTTAGGCATCCCATAGAACTAATTTGTCTAAGCAAGGTCTCAGCTGAATCCCCCTGCATATCTCCAGCTTTGCATTTCTGCTTCCACTGTCTTTAACTTGCCAGAGTTTAGCATCTGTGATGCCTAATTTTAGAGCAAGTTCCTTTCTATGCAGCCAGCTCAGTGTGTTGCTTGCTGGTATATTGTGTTCTTGGGGCTGCCAGGTCAACCTGAGCATTTATGCATCCCACTGAACTTTCAGAGTGTTCAATACAGGTAGTTCAATAACTTGTCAGCTTTGCCATTAGTGGCACCCTGTGCTGTTTATATGAGGATGTCCCTAACAGAGTGATCAAGTTCTGGGCTTCTGGAGGAGGAGTCCATTTTGGGTGGGAGGGCAGTGGCTGGTGTCATGATTCGACCCTGACTCCCTTTCTGGTGTTACACCCACAGGCTATTACCGCCCTAGCCCCACAGCTGAGTATACAGAAGACAGTACGGGGGGGGATTTTGACTTCTTCTCACGCCTGGTGAGCTCATGGGAGGCTGCAGCTCTCATTCCTGGTAGCCCAGCTCGTGGTGTTGTGGTGAGATCTGGTGAGATGGGGCATCATATCTGTTCAAGGTGGTTGTGTTTGGGTACTGGGGGAAGATAAAGGAGGACATCTGGTCTTGTGCCTGTCCTTGCTGGGGTGCTGTTCCAGTCCAGGCCTCCAATGCTTATCTCCTGGTTAAAGAATTGAGGATGAAGTGGGCCTTTGTCCTTTCTGGAGGGAGTACTGATGTCTCTCTGTTCTCCCCACAGGGGTAGTGTTGGGCCGAGGTGGTGGTGCAATCTCTCAAATGCTCTTGCCGTTCCGTCTGGGACTAGGAGGCCCCTTGGGCTCTGGGCTCCAGCCCTTCCCATGGATCCACATTCGGGACTTGGCTGGGATCGTGTGTCATGCCCTGGAGACTGAGTGCGTGCAAGGCATCCTCAATGGTGTCTCCCCATCCTCCCCTGCTACTTCCAACGGCACCTTTGCTCAGGAGCTTGCTGCAGCTCTAGGGCGCCCAGCCCTGCTGCCGGTGCCTGCTTGGGCTGTGCGGGCTGTCTTTGGGGCAGAGCGGGCCGTCATGCTGCTGGAGGGCCAGAGGGTGGTGCCGAAACATACCCTGGAGAGCGGCTATCATTTCATCTTCCCTGACCTGTCTGGAGCTCTGAAGGACATAGTGGCTTGAGTACTTCTCAACTGAGCTTAGTTGGGCCCTGTTTTTGTGAACTCCCAGGCTCACATGCCTTCCCCTGGGTGAAAGAGTGTAGTCCTACCCCTTCTTGATACTTCCCCGTCCTCATGCAGAGAGAGTGAGCAACCTTTTCACCTTTTGTCTCCCTTTGTGCATCCCCAGTTTAGGAGTCATCTCTCTCTATCTGCTTTTGAGGAAGGGCACAAGTACCTCTGAATCTGCCATCTTCCCTTTTCCACAGCATGCATATGAGCTGCTTGCAGAGCAGCTGGGGGATGCAGTGTCTTCTCACCTGAGAGACAAGGATGGCAGCAGGAAAGAGGTGTTCAGGTGATGTAATTCTCCATGTTACTGGAAGTCCTTTTTCCTGTTTTCTCCCCATGTCTTTCCTCCATGGTCACATAGAGACCCACTTAGGCTTTTCTGCTTTGCATTTCTCAGTCTTGCAGGGAATGGAACCTGTGGTTGTGGGAGGAGATACATTCTGAGGGAGTGCAAAGGGTGATGGATACCAATGACTTGGAGACTTTGCCTTTTATGTAGTGGCTCTGTGCTGGTACTAAGTTCATGTGTCAGAACCTTCAGCTGAGTCTAGGGCCGAGAGTTGCATCCCTCCAGGGTTGCATAACTCTGATGCTGTGATGGAGATGAAGGAGAACACTCCTTTACCACCCCGTAGGGACAAGAGTGGCAGTGGGACTCTTGCCCCTTGAGCTGCTCTTGAGGCCTTGGGTGAGTGTTAACTACATCTGAGTTTGTGTGGGGAAGCATTTCAGCTGTTGGTGTGGGTGGGAGTTCCCACTGTTTGAGCAATGGGGAAGCTCCAGGCTGCCTTGGGAAGCAGTACTTCTTCTCTTGTGGAGAGTATTGCAAATTCAATTACGTCATACTGTAAGGAAATGTATCGACAATCTGTGAGCTGCTGCCATGCTCCGGCTGCTGGTGCAGACGCGCTCACTCGTGCTGGTCCCTTCCATAGCTGGATTTGTAGACATGAAGGTGGCTGTAGGGTGAGGCTCCACTGGCTCCAGGCCAGGGATACCTGCTCCTTATGTCAGTAGCTGGTATCAAATCCACTCATGCAGGCCCCCCCAGTAGCTGGCACTTGGTCCCTGCAGCACACACAGGATAGGGCGAGATTTGGAAGAGGGAATTACAAAAAGATTTAAGAAGATAGGACAAACTGTGGTGTTTAAGTACAGACCTCAACAAGATCACCACTGACTGGCCCAGGTTTACACCAGACCAGCCTCTTTTGTACCCCTCTTACGTCTACCTGTCTCTTTGTGGCTCCCAGCTGCCCCATCCCCTCCACGTTGCCTCGACATCTGGCATCTAACTCCATCCAACATTCTGGACACTCAGGTTTGCACCCTTAGTTCATCAATTAGTGTGATGTTTGTTTCCAGTTATTGTCTTTGTTAATGCTAATTGGTGAGGCTTTATGACTCTCGTGTTTGTGTTCCTCCCTTTCCTGAGCTTCTCAAATGTAAAAATAAATATTCTCAATCTTGATCCTCACATCCTTACCAAATAGAGTGACTGATCAGGGTTGTTCTCATCACAGCCTCCCTTATCATGTGTCAGGTTTATCTCTGTGCACTCTTTATGTCTCCTTTGACCAGATATCTTTAAAAGAGCAGACACATTCCTTCCAAAATCCCTTGATACTCCTCCACTAACCTGTAACACCAGAAGAAGCTGCACCACTCCCTCAGACTCTGAGCGGGCCCACATGTGGGCTGCACACATAGGGGCCTAAATCTGAGTGGAACTGTTAGTGTTACACTCTGTATGTTTGTATGGGTAAGCTGAATTGTTTGGCTTTGCTGGCTGCATCTCTGGCCAGGTGGGTCTTGCAGTTTTGGTGTCATTCCAGCAGAGCTGGGTGTTTTGCACTGGTGATCTGCTTTGAGGTTAGCTCTGTGCCTACTGCTGAGTCACGTCACTGTATCAAACACAGCTAGGGTTAATTCTTAGGTTTTGGAACCAGTGGTAGTTCTGTGTGGCCTGGAACTTCAGTGCATGTTACTTGTTGTTTCACAAATTGTAGGACACTGCTGTTTTCCAAATTAAGATTGGTGTGTCCCTTCCCCTACCCCTCATTACCAGTGAACAGACTTGACTGGGACCATTTTCTGAAATTTTAGAAACATGTTACTGCCCTTCCTATAGATTTCCCAGTCTAACCCAAATGTCCCTTTTCACAACTTGAAGAATTTTAAATCAAACTGGAATCAAAGACAAGCATGTATCATGTACCTTCCAAATTCCCTAATGTAGTCTCCAGCCACATCTGCACACCCTTCCTCTGCCAGACCTGCATGTAGGGAGCAGGCATTGGTTCTACCCCTCCCGCCCCCACATCCACAGAAACAAACAGAGATACTCATCAATCCCAACTGACATTTGTGGGCCATGTGCTTGGGTGATATGTAGGTGTAGAGACACCACTCACTTTCCCAGATTGCTTACAAACATGTACACAGATGCATTGCAAATAGTAAAACTGTGTTAATTTTTTTTTCAGTTGCTGAAAATTATACTTATTCTGTGATGAATCTTAAATCTCTGCCTCTCAGTTCTGGGGAGTTACATGAATATGAAAAATATTTCAAATATATGTGTATATTAAAATATATATACACTGTATTTGAAGTGTTTATTAGATATTGATATATTATTTAATACATTATATAGATGTGCATGTGTAATGGTTTAACTCTGGTTGGCAACCAGTCACCACACACCCCTCACTCACACTCCCTGGCTGGATGGGGGAGAGAATGGGAAGGGTAAAAATGAGAAAACTTGTGGGTTGAGATAAAGACATTTTAATAGGTAAAGCAAAAGCTGCACACAGAAGCAAAGCAAAACAAGGAATTCATTCAGTCCCCAGTATCAATGAGAAAATTTACCAATACATTTCAGGGTCCAACTGGGATGACAGTAATAGGTTCACAGTTTTTAACAGCCATTGAATTGCTAGTACCCACCAGGCAGGGTGGCTCGCTGCCCTCCCTGCAGATTTTTTGCTCAACTTCTGCCGTATCCATTGGATTACATTCTGGTGCAGAAGACATACTTAATTTGTGAGTAGGGAGTGGCTGAGCTGTAGGATTTTCCATAGCCAATTAATTCATTTTGCTCAGAGATTGGATTAATGTACAAGATCCTCTGCAGAGACGCAACACAAGAAATATCGGGGTACCCCCAAATCCAGAGCTTTATGCCACAATTCTCCCCATTACTTGTAAGGTTTAAACTTCCAATCTGACTTATGTTTGGGGGTGTATACTTGGCAAAGTCACCGGGTATGTTCTGGGGGGCTTTCCACTGGATGATCTGGTCCAACCCATTTGGCGTCCATATCTATCTAGGTCTTGTACAAAATCACTCCAGGTGGGTATATTAACAGTTGTGCTAGAGGAGGTTTAGACTGAATATTAGAAAGAATTTACTTACCCAAAGAGTGGTTGGACACTGGAACAGGCTGCCCAGGGAGGTGGTGGAGTCACCATCCCTGGAAGTGTTTATAAGAAATATACATATAGTGCTTAGGGACATGATTTGAGCACTGAACGGGTAGATTAGGTTATGGTTGGTGGATTTAGGTTATGGTTGGACTTTATGATCTTCAAGGTCCCTTACAGCTAGGAGAATTCTGTGATTCTGTAATTTTGATCCTGGCTCCTTCGATCAGTGTCATTGATAATAGCTTGTATGTGGTGTTGGGTGTTTGCTACATACATCCTGAGATAATCAGGGAGGCCATGAATGAGAAGGCTTAATCACACTGGGTCAATGTAAGCTAGCATTGGTGATTTCAAAGACTCATTCCTGTTGTACATACCTTGTACACAGGCTGCTTTCTGTACTGCCTCGGCTAGATCAGAATAGACTGTGGTTTAATTTCCGTTGGTTCTCACTTAAGCTGGGGATCTATGCCACCTGCCAAAAATGCAAGCCAGGAGGTCAATGAATCTCCTGGAGTGGTGGTTAAAAATACCCGTGGTCCCCAAAAGCCTCCTGATTCTTCCTCATTCAACAAAATTCTGACTCCCCCTTCCAGGGAAACTCACCACAGATACTTAAATCTTTGACTCCCCTGGTCACCTTGAGAGCTTTTCCTGTATTTTTATCAACTCTGCTGGTGACCATGGGACCGTACACACAGTAGTGCAGACCTCATCATTGTCATCAACAATGGTTTCGGTTTTAATCAAGGGTCGTAAGGGGACCAACTGAGGGTCAGAATCAGAGGTCTCTCCAGTCACCTCATTGCTGCTACAAAACCAAATAAATCTTGATAAGTTTACTCTTTTACCTCACTAGTGTATCCTTTACACTCAGAAGTTTTTCAACTTGGAGTCCTAATTTTTCTCCTGTCTCCCTTTCAAAAGCCAGTTATGGTTTCAACACTTCATTTTCCGATTTCGAAGCTGTATATTCTACATTAGAAACTGGTGTGGGAGCAGGGGCTTCCTTAACTTCTTGTTGAGCACAAGACAAAAAAGCTCCCAAGACTGCACAGATGATACCTTTTATTCACTCTGTCCTTTAGTGCAGCTTGGCACTGCTCAATGTTCTCTATCACTTTCTCTTCATCCTTCCAAAATTGTTGGGCCCATTCCTTCCCAGCCTCGGAAGGAGCACAGTTATATTTTTGCAGCAGTTTATCCATGGCAATCCTGTCTGTGACTCAGGTTTTTCTGTCATCTTAAGGGTTAAAGCAATTTGGCAGAAAATAAACCCCTTTGCATTCCAGCTTATCCTCAGATGTTAGAGCAGCTAGGGGTGGCTGGGCTTAGATTCTGAGTGATGCCCAATCTGGTGTTAATAGTCCAGTTGTGCCCAATACTTACATTGGATTATTACAATTACACATACACTACTAACAGATACACTGTTCATCTGGTCGTGTTCTGTGAACTCTCATGGCCACAGTCAGGAATTTGGTTGCTTTCAGGAACACTCATGGAGAAATTAATGAACACTGTAATTTATTAAAGCAACAGATGCCCAAATTCTTACAGATTGCTGGTGATAAATTCACATCTAGGGTTGCCTAGGGAATTACCATAGTACAATCTCACTGCATTCCACCCTGCTTCAATGCTGCACCTTTCCTTAAAATGTGAATATAAGTTTAATTTCTAAGTCACCTCCAGCAATTATTCCACATGCACATATGCAGAGAAAGTGCAGAGGCTCAGTTCTGAGGTTGTGGGTGTAAGGGCACTCTAGATGTGACTGAGTATGTCATTGCTTAAGGAAGATACGAGCAGACATGTCCATGACATCTCTAAAGAGAAGCATGTTCCAGCAACTTTTGCTCTGCCTCCCTCAGAGTGTTGACCATTGCTGGTTTAAGGCTGGTTTTTCTCATATTTTGTTACCCCATTCATGTTGTTCATTCCCAAGGGCGGTGGTCATGGTTTGAGAAGCTCTGCTAATAAACAGCCTGTCATAACTCCCAGCTTCATGCTGTTCACTGCATCAGGGCAGCAGAGACACCTATGCACCTCTGACCTGTAGACCTGTGAACAACCATCAGAGACAGCCCAGACGCAAGACCCTATCAGTGGTTTAAGCAGTTCTCTGAATTCCTGACTCTATACCAAAGAAGAGACCCCATGCCTGGGACTCCACATCGTGGACCCTGAAACACATGGGGAATGCCCGTGCAACACATTTTTTTTTAAAAGAACATCTTGTTTCTGCAAATACCTCAGGTCAGCTACAGCCTTTGCACATCTAGACCCCAGTGCTGAATTTAACTCACTTGCTTATCTGCAGGAACACATTTTGCCTAAACCACTCACCTAAGAGAAAGTCCTCTCCTCTGTTTTCACACATCTACAGAATGCTTGTCTATATCTGAGCTTGTCAGCATAATGTCTGCAGAAATAAGGCCTTTGACGATCTTCCACTTCTGAACCCCCCTTAGACCATTGCTTCAGGAAGAGAAGACTCCCACCTGCTACTCCCATGATGAGATCCCCTCTGGCTTGCAGTGCAGTACCAAGGGATGAACCTAAAAATACAATTCAGTATCCTCAGCCTAGGCAGCTACAGCCTTACTTGTGTTGTGGGACACACACCTGGCCACCAACCATGGCCCCAGCTGACTAGGTGTCTCTCGGTAGCTCTATGTCAAGTTTGCCAGCCCAGTGCAGTTATCTGAGGAGCTCCTGCAGTAGAATGGGTGCCTCACAAGGGTAGGTTTGTCTCAGGTGAACTACCCAAAAGTGTTGTCTCCATTGACTATAAAGCAAGCTAACTCATTAAGACCTAACTAAATATTACCTGCCTCAAGTCACGGGGCTGTGATATAGGCAATATAAGCAGTCTCAGCTACTTCTTTTTTCTACACAGAAAGTCCTCATCTTAGTTCTGTTCCAAGTATCATGAGGTTCCTTCTTCTGCACATAGTCCTGATCCACACAAAGTGTATCACTCCAAGAACGTTTAAATTAGCCTCATGGTGAGAGATCTCAAATATACTAATAATAGTTGTTATTCTTTTTTGAATGACCAGAAGCTCAAGGTAATTTGAAATTTTGTTTTCTTCTTGAAACCCAGCGCTTGCCTTAACACAGGCATCAGGAATCCTGTAAGAGAAAGTTGGTGGAGTCTTCTGCTGGAGGTGAGTTTGCAACCCTTGGTCCTCCATGTAGAGCTATACTATATTATCTTGTAAGATATTGTGAAGCTGGATCACAGAAGCAGCAGGTTGCTGGAGGTATCTACTCTTTCTGCCAAAAATACTGAAATTACTAAATTCACTCACTGCCATTGACAGTGTTTTGTCTCCAGCTGGTGCTGGGCTGCTGGGTGCTGAGTTTCTTCTTGGTGTTCTCTCCACTCACAATTCTAATTGCCATTCTGTGGGCCCAACATCATCAACCACTTCCACTGTGACATAGCACCACTGCTCCAGCTGTCCCACATGGACACGGGTCTCATTGAGAAAGTAATGATAGCGACACCTTATCAATAACTGCTTTTTCCTACGCCTACATCATCCACACTGTCACACACATCCTGTCTTAAGTAACCAGGGAAAAAAGCCTTTTCCACATGCTCTGCTCATCTTATTGTGGTTGTTATTCTGTAAGCAGCTCCATCTTGAGGTAAATCTGACCAAGCCAGCAGGGTGGCAGGGATTTTGACAAAATTGTGTCATTCGTCTATTGTGTGATTACCCAGTTGTGTAACCCATACATCTACACCCTTCAAAACCAGCAAGTCAAACAGGCCTTGAAAGATGTGGTAGAAAGGTGTTTTGTAGGCTCTGGTGATACTCTGAAATCCAGAGCCACACAGCAGTGATTGCATGTAAATTCCTAGCAGAGTTAGGGGTGGGAGTGGGGGAATTAGGATGATGCATAGGAATGGATTAGGTGAAATTCACTTTGCCTAAGTGTATGAAGACTGTGAACATGCCTGATTCTCTGCCTTTACTACCCCCAACATCTCTTTGACTTAATCACTTGGAAGTAGCCACATTTGATCCATTTGAAATGAAGTGTGGTGACATTGCACAGAGCACTCATCCTCCCGCCCCCCTGCTGCCAATGCTGGGGGCTGTTATATCACTTGTTAAGCACTCTGAAGATGGCAGAAAAGAACCCCTAGGGCTCATTTTTTTTTTAACTCAGAGTGGGTGGTGCTGAGACCAATTTCTGGTCTTAACACCTGCTGTGCTGTGATGGTGCCAGCAGACAGGGTGGCACCTGGCAGGCAATTTGGGGATTGCTGGGGTGGGACCCTTTGGCCATGAACAGGTTTCCCAGCCAATGGGGTTTCTTAAGCCAGGTAGAATAACAAATTAATGACTTAGTCTATAAAAATGGAGTTCCTTGCTAGGAAACTGGTTTTAGGTTTTGCCTTGCAGTAATAGGTCTGTCAGGAAGCCTACCTGCTTGGGTCAGGATTCCACCTAAGGAGACTTCTTGAGATTGAGTGACCTCATCATTGGTGAGTGATATGTTTCTTCAAGATATATCTTTGAGTGAGCCTTGTCCCTATCAAGCAAATAATGCCAAATACCTGAGGAAGAGGCTTTCCCTTTTGTCTGAGTGAGTTTGCACATGTGGGATTATTATTATCCATGTTAAGATTATCTGTGTTAAGACTAGTCTAAAAAGCTTAGGAATTCTTAAGTAGTTGTGGTGCAGTGCAGAAATATTCCCCACAGACATTTGAATCTGTGGTATTATTTTTTATTTATTAGAGTGCTAAATAGTCTTGCTTGGAATAAACATTCTTTCCTAATAAGCTCCTGTGTGTTTTAGGTGCCATAATAGAAATACAAGCCAGATAATACAGACATGTTAATCAGCTCTTCTATAGGAGATTAAAATCAATATACCTCAGTCAGAACTGACTGGTCTTCAAAGCAGATGACACCTGACCATACACAAAGTTAGTTAATTTACAGAGATGCATGGAAGTGAGTTATTAATTCCTCCCAGATTTCTCCAAGTGAATGTTTAGAATAGTGGAAGCTGTATATTGATGCCCCACTAAACTGGTTTCCAAAGATCATTTTCATGTGTGTGTTAACAAACTATGTCAGTGCACAAATGGACCCTCATGATGCTGACCAGCCCCACATCCATTGAGCTCCTACTCTTTTTCAGAATTGGATACAACCTTGCAAAACAGCTCTTTAGGTCTGATCACTCTTGCCATGGATGTGCTAGTGGAAAATCCCCTGAGATTAATTCAAAGTTCAGTGTATGGGTACAGGAATAATGTCAAGTAGGTAAGCCATACATCATTAAGAAAATGAAGCCTCTGCTGGGAGGGCATGGTCCTACCAAAGTCAACGTATTACTATGGGTGATGTATTCCATCCTTAGGCAAATGGAGATATCTTAGTCCTCTTCTCTGACCTCTTTGTCTATAAGATCCATCTTCAACAAGTAAAATGTGGTGGTGGAGTTCCCAGCTGGGTCTCAGAAATCTGTTTCACTCAGGAGTGTTGTTCATTACATATGTATAAGTATATGGGTATGTGTATCCAGCCTGGCTCCTCAGTCCATGGTGATTTCTGGCATGGTGCTTGAACTCAGCTTAGATTATTATCGAACTCTCTGCTTAGATTATTTGCACCTGAAGGCCTACAGCTCCTGCAGGAGGGAGGCCTTCAGGCTCTGTTTCCTTTCCTGAAGAGCAGGTGACTGGGTCCAGAAGCCAGTGGGAGGATTAGCACAAGGGCACTGTGGATGGTCAAGGAAGGAAGAACAAAGTCCAAACTAGCAGGGGTGAGAGGGCACCCCTTTCTTGACTGTGCAACCTGTTCATGTGGGTCAGTAATGGATTTTAACATTGCACAGAAGTGAGAGCTACAAGTAATGATGGCATGGCAGGTGTATCATGAGTCATCAGGGTTGCCTTTATAATTGCTGTGTGCACCTCCTGCCTGTAGATCTGAGGCTGTTATGCAAGCATCTGCATGCTGTGGAAGAACTTCAGCACTCTTACCAATAGAAGTTTCCATCTATGGTCTTTCTAGAGACAGCATAAAAATAAAGACTGCTCAAGAGACATGGTTGGCTAAACGAGAGGATCTTCTCACGTGGAGGGAAAAAAAATGCTCTCTGGAAAGACCATATCCCAGTATGCAGCTCTCTCCCCCTGCCCCTCATTGACTGAAAAGGGGACCCACACTGCAGGTGCCTAAGGACAGGGGATGGGTCAGCTTCACACACACAGCTGTAAGTGCCACAGAAATTCACCTGGTCTTTGCTTTCTTTGATTGCAGTGGATTTTATCTAATCCTGTAGAAAACAGACTAGACTTTTTGGACAGCTGCATTGATATTCTACTCAATGCCCATATTTGATATGCAATCATTCCAAAGCCCAAATATCTCTGAGGTGTTCTGTAATTCCCCAGCTGACCTTGTTGGGACAGTCAAAATAGACCTCAATGGAAAACTTAGAAACAACAATTAATGCTGTGGAAATATCCAGCAGAGACAGGATCCAGAGGAAGAAGTACATGTGTGTGGAGGGTGGGGTGCACAGTGACCAGGAAGATGAGAAGGTTCCCAGTGATTGTGATGGCACATATCAAGCAGACTGTGAGGGGGTTCAAGTGCTACAGTTCTGGGTGGCTGGACAATTTAGAGATGACAAATGCAGTCATAGAATCATTAAGGTTGGAAGGGACCTTAAAGATCATCAAGTTCCAACCCCCCTGCCATGAACAGGGAACCCTCCCACTAGACCAGGTTGTACAAAACCTTGTCCAGCCTGGCCTTAAAAACCTCCAAGGATGGGGCACCAACAACCTCCCTGGGCAACCCATTCCAGTTCCTCACCACCCTTGTAGTGAAGAATTTCTTCCTAATATCTAACCTAAATCTCCCCTCTCTCAGTTTAAAACCATTACCCCTTGTCCTATCACTATCTTCTCTGATGAAAAGCCCCTCCCCAGCTTTCCTGTAGGCACCTTTCAAGTACTGGAAGGTGCTAGAAGGTCTCATGCTGAGGGCTCCAGAACTGTACGCAGCACTCCAGATGGGGTCTCACCAGAGCAGAGGGGCAGAATCCCCTCCCTGGCCCTGCTGGCCACACTTCTTTTGATGCAGCCCAGGATGCAGTTGAGTCTCTTGGCTCCAGCGCTCTCTGGCGGCTCATGTTAAACTTCTCATCAACTACCACCCCCAAGTCCTGCTCCTCAGGCCTGCTCTCCAGCCATTCTTCCCCCAGCCTGTATTTATGCCTGGGGGTGCACCAACCCAAGTGCAGGACCTTGCACTTGGCCTTGTTGAACTTCATGAGGTTGGCACTGGCCCACCTCTCCAGCCTGTCAAGGTCCCTCTGGATGGCAGTGTCTTCTGGATGGCAATCTCTTCCCTCTAGGGTGTCAACCACAACACACAGCTTGGTATCATCAGCAAATGTGCTGAGAATACACTCAATCCCACTGTCCATGTCTCCAACAAAGATGTTAAACAGCACTGGTCCCAATACTGACCCATGAGGGACACCACTCACAGTCAGCAGAGTGTGGTTTCCTGGTTCTAGTTATTCTGTTGGCATCATCTGGGAGGAATGGGCAGACTATCAGAGGAGCTGTCACTGCACCAAGATCATGGTGCTTCAGCCAGTTACTCATGTGAGGAGTCTCTTGGGAATCCCTGGAGAGCAAATCTAGAACTGGCTCAGCTGAACAGAGAGAGAAGGCAATGGCTGTGCATGCCAACAGTGAACAATGTCGGTGCTATCTGAGCTTCATCATCTGGGATAGTGACCAAGCATACAAGGAGGGTTGGCTCTGTTTTGGGTGTAGGATTAATTGTGCTCCCCACAAACATCAACTGCTCCCAACTGGCTCCACAGGTGCTTTCCAAAGAAAGCAAAACCACAACAAACCCAAGCAAATCCAATTACCCTTTGTCTATAGACAGGCAAAGGAAGAAGGAGTAATTGGAGGGAAAGCCACCCACACAGAGCACTAATGAAGTGCAGTGGGTTAAGATCAGTGCAATCAGCTTCATTAGTCACACTGCCTCATTACCCTGATGAACATTGTCCTGTGTGAGATGCTGATGAGATCTTTATGCAGTGCTGTGCCAGCCAGGGCAGCTTTGTGTGTTCTTACTGCCCGGAATGGAAATTGATGCACAGAGAGAGAGAAGAAATCATCCTGCTAGAGAGGAGAAAAGGGTCATTAATTCTGCATTCTTCAGGCTCATCATCTCCTTGCAAAGCAAGGAGACAAACACCTGGACTGGACTAGTATATCTCAAGGCATAGAACACATTTTGGCAGCAGAAATGAATCCATATATGGGGACAGAGAGGGGAAGAACATTTTCCACTGCACACACATGGACCTGATCAACAGAGCCCAGCACATAGAGAAGGAAGCACATCATCAAAGGAAGAGCAGCACATATAGCCCTGTTGTAAGACATACATTTGTTGAACTGACTTAATCCTAGGCTTAATTGTCACTTTCAGCATCTTAGTACTGTTCTGGAGAACACTTCACCTTCACTTGGGGAAGGACTTGAGGATGTCTCCAACACTTTCTTATTCTACAATGGCAAATACTTAAAATGTGATTGCAGGGTGCAAAGGCTCGTATTTATGCATTAGTTCTTTACATTTACTTAAGATCCCATTTGCAGAGATGTTGCTGTCATTTTTTTAAGTTAGATGCTCTCAAGTCCACCAAGTGTGCTATGAGTTTTATCTCTTTCTTCAGAAGAGACAGAAGCACACCTATAGACTTCTCTCTTTTACAGGTGATGTGGTGACTCAAACACTAAATGTTCAATTTCTTTCACTGTGATGCAGTCAGGTAGGAGTTCACCTTCCCTTCTCAGGGATGTCTTGAATTACTTTATACCCATGTTTGGCCACTGGGCTTTCTCACATGAATAGAGAAGTCAAAATTGTGGGAGATGGAGTCAAAGATGATTTTAGGAAAGAGAGAAAAAGAGAAGGGAGGAAGGTAGGCAGGAAGTTAGGGCAGGAAGACAGTAAAGGAGGAAGACAGTAAGGGAGGGGGGAGGCAGAAACGTTGATCAACAGCAGCTGCATATGAGCCAGCATTGTACTACCCAGGTGGCCAAAAAGGACAACAGCATCCTAGCTTGTCCCCCTATACTGGACACTGCTGAGGCTTACCTTGAATCCTATGTTTAACTTCTGGGCCCTGCACTATAAGGAGATGGAGGTGCTGGACAGTGTCCAAATAAGGGTATGGAAGCTGCTGACGGGTCTAGAGCAGAAGTCTTGTGAGGAGTGACTGAGGGAACTGGGGGTGTGTAGTCTGGAGAAACGGAGGTTGAGGGAAGACCAGATCTCTCTCTACAACTATGTAAAGATGGTTGCAGTTAGGCGGGTGTTGGTCTTTTCTCCCTAATAAGTGATAAGACAAGAAGAATTGGCCTCAAGTTGTACCAGGGGAGGCTTAGATTGGATAGTAGAAGAAATTTCTCCACTGAAAGTATTGTCAGGCACTGGAAGAGGCTGTCTAGGGAGGCAGCTGAATCATCAGCCGTAGAGGTGTTGAAAATACATGTATATGTGGTGCTAAGGGACATAGTTAACACTGAACCCAGTAAAGTTAGGTTAGTGGTTGGACTTGTTTATCTTAAGGGTCTTTTCCAGCTAAAACAATTATATGATTCTATTATTTAGTTCAAGAAACAAATAATATTACCATTCCACCCCAGTTTTCTCATTACTAGGTTTACAAATGTTTAAACTTTAAACACTACATCTCCTCAGGGGCATATCTGTCTGAAAATCACAATTCAGCACTCTTATGGCAGCTAAACTTCTCTATCCCAGTGTCACAGTTTGACTTAGGTCTGACAACAATGCTCTCGATCCCCCATCCCCCCAACCCAGGTAGGGAAGGAGAGAGAGAAAAAGAGAGAGACTTGGCTGGATTGAGAACTAAACTACACAGCTTTAATTAAACACTAATGAATTATACAAGAAAATATATACAATTATATACAGATATATATATTCAGGTATGGGCAAAAACCTCTCGCCTCCCCCCACCCCAGCAACTCCCACAGCACTTCCCTGAACTGGGAAGAGTCCCGAGGAATCCCGGAGCTGCTGCTGGAGAAAGCAGAGAGTTATGGGGGTCAGGAGATCTCGAGCCTAAGGGTCGACGGTGATGGATGAACAGAGTCCTCCCCAGACACCGGCCATGGACGGAAGAGAAGGGAAGAAAAAGAAGGAAGGCAGTTGTCTTCTGTGATCTCTGCCCTTCCTTTCATCTTACGTAGCTATATGGAATGGAATATCTTTGGCCAATTTTGCTGTCTGTCTAACTCAGCCTCCTACGGGGGGGTCACAGATCTCCCCGTAGTGTCTGAGCCGGCAGAGTGCAGGTGCAGCCTTGAAGCTTCAGTAGTTAGAAAAAACATTCCACTGTCTTATCAGCCTAGCAGAAGACACTGTTGCTAGTTACAAGAAAGCTTACTGAAGGAAAAAAAATCAGTAAAAAGAAAAATTTGCTTTATCCTGGCTCAAACCAGGACACCCAGATTGTACCATAATCTTTACTAACCCAGACTACTCTTGGATCTACTCAATGAGTGACAAAACATCTTCAGAAAATGGGTGGTTTTGCCAGCTCTCTTAATCTCCAAGGTAGCTGCTCACCTTTGCTACTGGTTGAACCTGCAGACAGAAAAGTGGCAGCTGCATTCCTCAGACTAGTCAGAGATCCTGGGTCCCTGGGAACTGGCTGAGGCTGTTGGAGGACATGGCCACTCCTAATATCCCTTTACAATCCCTGCATTCATCTTGAATGAAGACCATTGTACATCAAGAAGTCAGTGCACCATAATGCACTGCACTGCACATCCAGGTCGTCTTCAGGTCTGTGTTGTGCTGTTGTGAAAGCTCATGGCTGCAGGATAAACTCAGCAGCTTATTTTAACAGAGGAGCCTATGAGTAGCTCCCACTTCGTACCAGCAATTATACCACCTGCATGGCCTTGCCTTTATCTAACAGAGAAGCAAGAAGTTCTTCTCTGATCATCCTTTCTGTTTGACAGTAGAAATTACAGATAGAACTGTTTTCTTTTTAAAAAATCATTTACTGAGTCAAATGACCAAAATGGGCCACTTCCATTGATGCGATGTACATGGCATGCTGCATGTTGATCAGAGGCCCATCTGATGTTTCATACCTTGAGGTTCCCAGTATCTGAAGGGATGCAGCTTTATGTCTACTATCCTGTTCTTTTTAGTGTTGGCTCTAATAAATAGCTTTCTAAATTATGTTTGCTATAGTCTGCCTCTGGCTTATTGAGATCATAATGATCAAGTGACTCCTGGTGCAAAACACACTTCTATGCTTCTCCCATATTACCGACTGATTTCACATCCACTGTCTTAGCTTTGCAGAGGAAACAAAAAGAATGAAGACGTAAACTGGGATTCCATAAATTGTCTGTATGTACCACAACCAGAGGATACTAGGAAAAACAAATTAAGTTTGATCTTCCTTTTAAAATGCCAGGTCTCAAACCAACTCCCTTATGACCACCCAGTTCCTTAACTCACAAGTGGTTTCTTTCATCTCACAATCAACCTTTTATTTGCACAGAAAGGGACATTGTTCTCATCTGCTCTCAGCTCAGAACCCTAAGATAAATGTTTACATAAACTTATAATTTTGACTTCTCACACACAAAATGTGCAGCAATGGGGATGTCTAGTGATAGTTTCTCTCTTACTGCAACAGAAATCTAGTTTAGAATACATAAACGGTCTTTTTATTTCTTCTATTTCACTCCATTCAATACTGGTGGAGAATTAGGGTCATCAGTCCAGCCATAGTTCTTTACATTTAAGATATTTAAATAAAGCAAGTCATTAATCCTTTGGGCCTTCAAAGAAATTTTCTTCACAAAATAGAACTGAAGAGCTCATCTGGGAAATATCTTCAACAGAACTGACCAGAAACCAATGTCTTAGTTATGTGTGGACTTCTTCTCATTAGGTCCATCATTCTCTGTTAATTTGTTGCCGTTATCACTGTACAGTAATGAAAGATGATCTGAAAAATCCCTCTAAAAAAAAAAAACCCAACAAACAAAAAAGGAAGCTACCACTAGATTTAATTTGATGTAGTTCATACACATATCACATATTTATATTTTTGGCTATCAGTCTTTTCAAGGCTTGTTTTACCTCTTTGTTCCTCAAACTGTAAATCAAGGGGTTCATCATTGGAGACATCAGTGTGTAAAAGAGAGAAAGCAATTTGTTTCTGCTGCTGGAATAAGAAGCTTTGGGTCTCAAGTAAGTCACAATGCCAGATCCATAAAACAGAGTGACCACGACCAGATGAGATGAGCAAGTAGAGAACGTTTTTCTCTTGTCCCCAGCTGATGGCATCTGGAAGATGGTGTGAAGTATCTTTACATAGGACACAGCTATGAATAAGAAAGGGGCCATGATGAAGAGGACAGCTACTATGTAGATGGTGATTTCATTGTTGTAGGTATCCACACAAGCCAATTTCAGCAGGGGTGGCAGGTCACAGAAGAAGTGATTGATCTTGTTGGGCCCACAATATGGAAGGGTAAAGATGAATGTTGTCTGCCCTAAGGCCACCAAGAACCCAGTAAGCCAAGATACAACTGCTAGCAGGAAGCACTTATCCCAGCTCATCATGGTCGTGTAGTGCAGGGGATGGCATATGGCAACATAGCGATCATAGGCCATGGCAGCCAGCAGACAACATTCTGTGATCCCAAAGAGGGTGAACATGTACATCTGTGTGGCACAGCCCAGAAATGATATGCCCTTCCTTTTTGTGAGGAAGTTCACCAGCATCTTGGGAATTGTAGATGTAGTGTAGCCAATCTCCAGGAAGGACAAGTTCTTGAGGAAAAAATACATGGGGGAGCAGAAGGTAGCATCTACCATAGTGATCATAATGATGAGGAAGTTTCCCACCAAAGTACTGAGGTACATGAACAATACCAGACAAAAGAGAGAGGCTTGGACCTCTGGGATGCTGGAGAAAGGTAAAAATTGGAAATAGGTCACCAGTGTGTAGTTCCAGCTGGTCATGTTCCTCTGAGTTTTTTTATGTTCAGAAATCATTGTATATCCATTGTGTAGCTAATCTAGAGATATAAAAATTAGTTAATTATGTGTTTATGCATATTGCTTTGTAATAGGACAAGATCCCAGAAGATAGTGGTATTTTACCACTGTGTTTTGGCATTTTTAGTGCTAAAGACTGTTTAGAGAAGGGAGGAGAGGTGGTTCCCCTCACACAACTTTTCATAAGTAAGAACAAATTTTCCAAATTAGTGTACTTCATTCCTAGTCAATGGAAAGTAAGGTAAGTCTTCTTTATGATGGTAGAATATTTCACTCTTCCTGCCTTTTAGGATGAAGATTGTACTCTATCACCCCAGTCTTTGAAGTGGACTTTTTTTCCACTATCTAGCTGAGATCTGCTACACTAACACCTGCTGCCAACCAAAGAAGGCTCATACTTAAAATCCACAAATTATTAATTTGTTGATAGAGCAGTTCTATAGGCAACGAGTCCCTTTTGTTACTATTCTGTGGATGGGTTCATTCTAGAAAAGAATCACCTACTAAACACAGATAACCCTGTATACACTCCAGACTATCACATGGTTAGTGCTATCTCTGTGTGTCTGAATTTCTATTCCACCTCACATTACATAAAAACAATAGTACAAATCTGCAAAAATAGGTAAAAATGAGAGCACATACTGCCTTTGATTTCTCCCCTCAGGGTTAGGTCAAGTTCAGCATAGTGTCAACAGACAAGAGGCAATAGGCCCAAACAGAAATAAAAGAAATTCCATTTTAAAATGAGAGGGGGTTTTTGGCTGTTTGGTTGTTGTTGGATGCTGAGTTTGGTCAAGACTGAAACAGAGTGCCCAGATTGTCTGTGGAGTCTGTCTTTGTACATACTCAAAATCTGGCGGGACACAGCCATGAACAATATGCTATAGCTGTCCCTGCTTTGAGTGGGGGTTTTCACTGGATGATCTCCATGAATCTTTTCCAACCAGAACGATTTTGTGATGCTGTATGCATGTGATTCTGCATGTGTGAAATCCATCCCAATCTCAACTGTTCCACAACTAATCGAAATGAAACTATTTACAGAATGGTACACATGCTATATTTCTTTCATAATTCACCCAAACAGTAGATGGAAGGTGTGGTGTTTGTTTTTTTTTTGTTTTACATTCACATTGAAGAGGACAGAAAAGCCTTTCTATTTAAAATAGCTGCTCTGATTTCATTTAACATAATTTGAATGGGATGGGGGACGTAACTTTCAGTTAGTAAGAAAAAAGCCAGACCCAGGGTGCACACACACATGCACACACAGACACACAGAGACACACAAAAAAGTCCAGACATTATAACCCCTTTCTATTAATAATCAGTTAATAAAAGTACTAAAGAGTGTGGATCAATCTCCAGGAGATCACCTTTGTCACAGGCACTCTTCAGGAGGAACAGTTCTTTTCAAGAATAAAAGTTGTCTTGGAATTTATTTTCTATTCCAATAATCCACTCACTTAATAGATAATGAGTCTCCCTTAAAGAGAAGCCTTGCATAGGTGATAGAAGAATAATAGCATAATGAAGAAGAGAAAGACAAAAATAAAATAAGGTGCCTCACCTGCTGTTAGGAGAAGGTTGTGGTTAATACTTTTCTAAAAGACACATTGCAAACCTGGAGTATTTCAATGTGTTTATGTTCCCAGTGGAAAATAGTCTGTTGGGTATTGATTGTTCAAAACTGTAGGAGACAGTTATTTTTTTCCTTATTGTTTAGGTATGACAAAATACTCCCTCAAGTTCTCCTGTTAGCTCCTGGAACTAACTGTAAAGAAAGACCTATAGGGCACTTGCACATCTGTTTTAACCTGTTATTTTTTAATCAGTCATTGTCTTGGGGCTGATCTCACCAAACTTTAGGGATAGAAATTTGGTATGGAAGTACACAATCTAGGCAAAGGAAAAAGGCTTTTCAGGAGGAGAGAATATGTGTATAGCTCATGTCTAACTATGGCTTTAAGCTCTCTAGTTAATTACAAGGGACAGGCCCCTCCATGGGAGAACTCATCATACCATCTCAGATTGGCCCTTCATATTGTTAAAAAATTGTCCTTTATGTATAATAATTTCTGTCTTTATTTGGGTGAATCATACTATGATTTCATTTCATTAAACAACACTTCTAAACTGTTAAAAAAACTAAACCTTATCATCCAGTAGACACTTACATTACATTAGATGATTCTTCCCTACAAAGTAACTTGCTCTCTGCTGTTCACAGAAAATGACCACAATGCAGAGGTCACTCTACAGTTGATAACTAAAGATAAGAGTGAGGAAAGACAGTCTCAAGGCCAGTGAAAGAAATTCAGACTGAATGACATCTCAATACTGGTGGTGTGGATATAAGCCAGTAATTCCAAAATTTCTGGAACAAACTGCTCTAGTGTTTGTCTGCACTTTGGTCAAAATCCACATAACACTAGAAGTGATTTTTTTCTGTATTGATTCAAATAACCAACACCCACTGACAAAAATCTAAGTTCATCATCTGAGCACTGTTCTGACCAGTAGAACTGGTGAGGGGTCAGGAGAAGAAGGGGAAGAGGTTCTCTGGTGTATGATTTATCTGAAATCTGGGTCTCCTCAGGTGAACTGTAGATGCATCACTAGCTCCTAAACGTGCAATGGTGCCCTAATCAGGATCAAATGAAGCCAAGCTAAAGTGATCTTAAATGTAGACCCTGGGCCTATGGGCAGAGGGTGTAGGTGGAGGCCTGAGGAGAGCCTGGACATTAAGGTCTATGAATGCACTTAAGGTCTTTGTAAGTTAGTTTGAAGTTTTATGATGTCCTTACAGATACCTACAAGGTTGTAGTAAGATACAGGTCATCTAAGTTTAGATGTCAAAGCAGATTACGAGAGAAAATCTTCTGAATGTAATTTTTAAACAACAAAAAAAAATACTTTCAGTTAAAAATTCAGTTGAAATTTCTGCAAAATAAAAGCGGAAAAATCAAGCTTAACATAGAGAAAGCATCTTATTCTACACTTGGTGTTGTCCCTTTTGCTTTTTCCCTGTTTATTAATTGTAAACTCAATAGAGTCAGGTCAATATTAGAAATTGATTAAATAGTCACCCTCATCACTAACTTCTATAACTCAAGATAAATAATCAGTAAACCATACATATATATCATATGCAGATTACATATGATTCTCTGGTTTGATCTAGTCATTTATTCTTATGTCTAGGAAGATTTATTTGGTAGGTTGGTTTTTCATCTTTTCTCTCCTCACTAAATTTGACCAGAAATGGTTTTCTCTACTTTCTCTATAGATTACATTAAACTTCTGTCTGTCTTTCCTTCCTTAGAGCCATAGGGTTTCCCCCCTCCTTCCCCACCCCGTCTTACCAGAACTAATTAGACTTAAATGTGAAATGTTTATTTTACCTCCCCGGCGCACCTGAGAGGGTTGTCAAGAGTCCAGCAAGTATTTCTGCTGCCTCTCTCACATCTAGAATCTAAGGTAACTAACACAGGCAGCTACTTAACTACCAGGATTGTCTGGAGCTGATTCTACCATGGTTCATCTGGGTGAAGGAGGTGACCTGCTAAATGCCAGGCTGCGTCACATACTATGAATACATAGACTACCATGTGTTCAATTTCATGTTTCAGCGTGTTAGTTGCTTTGTACTTGTACCAAGACTTGTACCAAGACAATGTGACCAATGAAGCGATACTCAGGTTGCTCAGGCAAGCTTCAAATCAAACAAACCTGGTCTCCAAAACCTGGGAGAGTTTACCCAGACATTTGCTGGAAGAACAACACTACAGTTCGCCTGACATCCATCAAGGTCCTGGACTGTGTAGAGGACTGCTTCCTCACAGCAATGTTGGATGTGCCAGCCAGGCATGGGGCACAGCTACTCACTAACCAAGAAATCATGCTCTGTGATATCTGGGTTAGTGACAGATTTGGGTGCAGTGACCACAAGATGGTGGAGTTTGGGATCCTGCTGAGCACAATGAAGGTTAATTCCAGGACAAAGGTTTTAGATTTTAGAAGAGCAAACTTCAGCTTGCTCAGGGCTCAGTTGGACGGGTTCCCATGGGAAGCTTCCCCAGAGGGTAAAGGAGCTAGTGAGTGCTGGGATTTTTTCAAGGACACTATCCTAGAAAACCAGCTCATCCTTTCTAAACGCAAGGGAAGTAGTTGGAGCAAGAGACCCCCTTGGCTTCATTGTGAGCTTCCGGGTCTGCTCAGAACTACAAGGGAAATGGACCAGAGGTGGAAGAGTGGAACATTACCTGTTGAAAATTACAAGGGCATTACCAGGGTATGCAGAGATGCAGTTACGAATATTGTTCCACTGTTAAACAGGAGAGGTGAACTAGTCACCAACAATGCTGAAAAGGCAGAGGTCCTCAACACCTTCTTCACCTTTATCTTTACCAGTACTGTTGGGTCCCAGGCCATAGGAGCAAAAGTCCAGGTTGATGCAGACCCCGACCTGCCGTCAGTGAAGGAAGAGTTGGTGTGTCAGCTATTACAGGAGCTTGACCCATACAAGTCAATGAGAGTGCTTTGAATGTATAGAACTCAATAACAGTGATGACAATGTGGAGTGTTTATGGGTAAAGATGAGGGGGAAGGCAAATAAGGCAGATATCCTGTTGAGAGTCTGCTACAGACCACCCAACCAGGATGAGGAAGCAGATGAAACATTATCAAGCAGCTGGCAGAAGTCTCAAAATTGCCAGCCCTAGTTCTGGTGGGGTACTTTAACCTACCGGACATCTGCTGGAACAACTCAGCCACAAGCAGGAAGGCTAGGAGGTTCCTCCAGTGTATGGAAGACAACTTCCGAACACTGGTAAGCGAGCCTACCATGGGAGGTGCCTTGCTGGACCTGCTGTTCACTAACAGGGAAGAAGTGGTAGGGGATGTGGAGGTCAGAGGCCATCTTGGGCTTAGCAACCATGAAATGGTTAAATTCTCAATACCTAGTGCAATAAGGAGAGGGGTCACCAAAACCTCCACTATGGACTTCCAGGGGAGACTTCAGCCTGTTCAGAACACTGGTTACAGAGTCCCTTGGGAGTCAGTTCTGAGGGGCAAAGGGCTTCAGGAAGGCTGGGTGCTCTTCAAGAAGGAAGTCTTCAAAGTGCAGCAGCAGCTGTCCCAGTGTGTCGTAAAACTGTTGGGGAAGACAACCAGCCTAGCTGAACAGGGAGCTTCTGCTGGGGCTCAGGGAGAAAGCGAGAGTCTAGCACCTTGTGAAAGAAGGGCAGGCAACTCAAGATGAGTACAGGGAGCTCATGAGGACACACAGAGAAAATTAGAAGGGGAAAAGCCCATCTGGAGCTGATTTCATATCCTATCACATGCCCTTTCTCCTGTCAGTAAAATAATTGTCACTGCAGGTATTGATTTCCTATAAGCTTTCAGCTGTGGCTCTGAGGCTCTGTGCTCAGTGTTGCCAGAAGGTGAGTGAACAGAGGGTGAAGTGGTGAAGGAGCATCATCTAGTGCATGCTTGTTGTAAATACCTACTAAGACCTTGAACACATGCTTAGGGAAAGTCCATGCTTGAGAAACAGCATTGTTTGCCAAGACTGCATCCTAGGGTTTTCCCAACATTGTGGATAAGCACAATTATGTCCCTGCTTATTTTCTCCCCGTGTCTTTCAAGCCTTTACAGGGAGACAGAAATGATGAAGGAAAGCACCTAGGTGATCCATAGAAATCCAGGGATGGAGGGGCTGCTCAAAAAGGTGATGCTCCCAAACTCTGTTAAAGAATTCTTCCAGGCTGGGGTTTGTTGTGTCTGGAGATGCTGATGACAGGTGGGATTAGGGGAATTTCACTCACTGAACACTGTCAAGGAAGAGTAACCAGATCTCCTGGTCAAATGTATGAGAGTTAAGTGTTAAAAATCTGAAAGAGTAAGATAAAAAAACAGGTTAGAAAGAGGGAGGGAGTATGCCAGCAAAAGTGCCAGAAAACATGGTCCTTTCCTCTGATCTTCAGCACCAAGTGATGACCTTTCCTGTGATGGTGCCTGGGAATGAATATTCAGGTATGGGTGTCACCTGTTCTGCCCCACATCCCTTCCCTCTTTCTTCTCCCTGAAAACCCTTATCCCACAGGAAGAACAACAAAAAGTTCAGCTCTTTCACTCTTCCATAGATGGAGCTCTGGGCCTGCAGTGAAGGTGACTCCTCTGGCTCCCCACTAAGCCCCAGGGCAGGAGGGCACTGCCTTTGCACAGCCATTTGCACTGAGTCTGCTCCAGACAGCAGAGCTGAAGCTTAAAGGGCAAACAGTATTTGTTTTCAGAGTCACATGCTCCAATGGAGTTAAAAAGGTAGAGCTAAAACCAAGGTGGACATTAATCACCTAACAACTTTTCTATCAGCGCTAGAATGAGTTAGACATCAGTCACCTATCTGCCAGGCAGAGTTGCTACAGCCACATGGCTAAGATCCATCTGAAATAAATTCAAGTCTAAAGTAGTCTAGACAAAGCCTGGCAAGTCCTCAGCTCTCATCTTGCTAACCTAGAAGAGGTCTGTGTTCTTCCAAGAGCAATGACATCACCTTATTTAGTGTATTACAATACACAGCTTTCTGAGAAGCAAAGGCATCCCATGCTGCTCCTGTCAAATGTATGAGAGTTAAGTGTTAAAAATCTGAAAGAGTAAGATAAAAAAACCAGATGGTCCCTGGAAGGAAGGATGATAGGCCCAACTGAAATAAAAGCTGTGTCATACCTTTTGGCCTATAGAAGATTCATTCTTTATTCAAAAATTAATCAGAGACTTTGCCAAGATGGAATGAGACCTATTAATTCAGGGCCCTGGGGTAGGAGAATGTTGCATGTCTGGTTTGCTAATCAAAAGCTCCTGCAGTTCCACCTCCAACTTGCTGATAGTTTTCAGATTAATCTCACCCCACATGAGTTCTCTTGGGCATGAGCTGGGACTGATGGAGATGAGTGTTTTAACTCCAAAACAATTGGTTTACATGGCAATGCAGCTATGGGAATTCCCAACACAGCCTGGTCTTCTGGAGTAAAATGAGGAGGGCAGCGAGGTGGGCACAGCAGGAGGTCTTCACTGGGAGGCACAGCTTTTGTGCCTGCTGTGGACACTTCTGAATACTTATCTTTACTAGTGTGCACAGCACTCCCTGGTCAAGAGAGAAGCCATAGAGTCACAGAATTGTTTAAGCTGGAAAAGACTCTTGAGGTCATGAAGTCTAAATGTTAACCAAACACTGTGTCCTGGGTTAAATATTAAAGGTGAATCCCAAAATACAGAGGACAGAATTGCTCTCTATTATCTCCCTCCACTCTCCCAAGGGAAGATGGACTGACAGGATAGATTGTGGGAGGGAATACTGACCCTTCCAGTCTTTTAGGGGCCTAAGGACAGTCCCTCTCTATTGGTGTTATGATCTGGGAGGCCCTGGCACGGTATTCGACATCTATCAAAGCCACGAGAGCCGTAAGCTGGGCCCTTCTCCCCTCCTGCTCCTTTCTCCCTGCCGGGGCTGCTGCTGGTTCCTTCAGCTTCTCGGGTGCTCCAGAATCCCCCTGCATCGAGTGCTGTGAGGAGCCGTGGAGCTCTCCCTTGGAGTGGCCCTGCCTGTCCCATATCACTGCGATCATCAAGCTCGGTTTTGTATATAAATACTTACCTGTTCTTCCCCCACATTTTACCCTTTTATCTTGCATTATAGTAAAATTTGTCTCTAGTTTCAGTTTCCAGAGTGTAGGGCTCTCTTCCTAATTCCCTTTCTATCTTCCCTTGGGAGGGTGGAGGGGGATGACAGAGAGCAATTCTGTCCTCTGGTTTTTGGGATTCACCTTTAATATTAAAGTTGGGACAGAATAATTGGCGCTCAATGTGGGACACAAATTTTAGGTTTTATTTTGAAGGATTGAAAGTTTGGAAATTGAAACTGAAAAAATAAAATTTATTTTGAAATGGTGATTCTCATGTGGATTCCTAAAAGCCTGATTTTTCACGTGGGCATGGTTTTCCTTGTGATGGAGATTCAGGGTTTTGACGTATGTTCCTGGCTTTTTACTTCCTTACTGTGGTCGAGCATTGCTTGCTGCTTGGAGGAGCTGGGCTGCAGGTCAGCTCAAGGCATTCAGGAGGCCTTTTATGATTTTTGCTGTCATGCAAAATTACTCGGTTCCTTTCTCTAGCATCTCGGAGAATTACTCCAGTCCTTTCTCCGGCAATTTCACCATGCCAGAGTCTGGATGCTCCAGGACTGTTTTGTGTTACTTTTTCTTGGTAGCGTCGGTGTGCCTGCATGCGTACCAGGGGTGGCTTAAAAACTGGTACGGAAACAACTGCAGCGGCTGCTGCCTCGTGGCGGCAGCGCGGGAAACCAGAGCCCCGTGGAACCTGCCGCTGCAAGCACAGCTCCTCCACAGCCCCGGCCCCCCAAGCAGCCCCTCTCGCTGCCGTCGCGACCCTCCCCAGCGCGGCCTCAGCCCCGCAGCGGCGGCACCGAGCGGTACCGCCCCCCCACCCGAACCGGCCCGGGTCACTCCCGTGGCAATTCGGGAAGAAGTCTGACCGCTGTGTTAGTGAGAACTCAGATACAGAGGAAGGGGCAGATGTTGGGCACAGAGAGGGTCTGACTGTGGCAGGAACAACACACGGTAACGACTCGGACCCTGAGACAATTGTCAAGTCTATGTCTATGAAAGAGTTATGGGTCAAGAAAGGATTATACTCGTAGGGAGGATGAGGCAGTGATTTCACGGCTGTTGTGGTGTTATGACTCGGGAGCTGATGGGATAGACCTGGAGGGCAGGGAGGCTCGGCAGTTGGGATCGATAGCCAGAGATTCAGGCATCAGTAAAACGATGAGGAGAAAAAACAGTGCTCATAATCTCTGGCTCCTCCTTTTAATGGCTGTCAAAAGCTGATATCCCCATAGGGAGGACACTGAATGCCAACCCAGTAGATGGAACACTGTAGATAGAGGGATTGCTTATCTGAGAGAACTGGCAGTCCAGAAGGTCATCTGTGGTGATAGGGTGAAAGGCCTGATGAGCTGCCATGCAGTAAGCTTGTGTTAAAGAAGCTCACACAGTGTAATTCCTACGTATTCCACCATTTGGGGAGGAAGGGTCTTTGCAAGAGATGGTGAAACACCACCAACTGTTGATGAATTTGCTAACTAGCTAACGCAATATGTGGACAATATCTCTAACCCCCCCTAAATGCTCATGCCTCAGCTGTGGAAAAAATGGTTGAGGAGTGGAAGACACTGAGTGATAGGGTATCCAGACTGGAGAGGGAGAAAGACACTTATACCTCTCCTGAATAGATCCACGTATCAGCCATGAGAAACAGAGGCTCTCCTAGGAGACCAGCTCAGGTTGGGCAGAACCAAACACAAAGGTCTCTGTGGCCTACTCTGTGCAGCCATAGTGTGGATGTGAGCAAATGGGATGGCAAACCCACCACTGCTCTGCGTGCAATTGTATGGCAGCTGCAGGGTGGTGCCACTAGAGATAATGGTCTCAGAATGATGACTGATTCAGTCTACAAGGAAGTAACTGCTGGTCCAAGCAGATGGGTTTCAGACTCAAATGTGAGTCCAGTACACCACGCAAACCCCTGTGTTACTTGTGGATGCCATGCTCAACATTAGAGGGGCCCTGCCTCCAGCCAGGTGGAGGAGAGGGACAACAGAGTTTATTGGACAGTGTGGACTCGGTGGCCTGGCACAACAGAACCACAGAGTTCTAGAGACCTGGTGGACACTGATGCCAGTGCACTTTGATACCATCCAATCACAAAGGAACAGACTCCATTACCATCCCTGGAGTCACTGGAGGGTCTCAAGAATTGACTACATTGGAGGCTAAAATTAGCATGACTGGGAGACCCATCAGATAATAACTGGCCCAGATGGTCCATACATCCTTTGTATAGACTTTCTCTATCTTGGTATAGACTTTGAAGACCCGAAAGGGTATAAAGGGGCCTTTGGTGTAGCAGCCATAGAGACTGAGGGCATTAACCAGCTGTCTACCCTGCCTGGTCTCTCTGATGACCAGGTGGTTGTGGACATGATGAAGATGGAGGAACAGCAGGTACCAAAAGCATATACTACAGTGCATCGTGGGCAGTACTGCTCAGAGACACTCTGCTTCCCATACATAACCTGATTGGTGAACTAGAGAGCTAAGGAGTAATAAGTAAGACTCATTCACCCTTCAACAGCCCTATATGGCCAGTGCAGAAGCCTAATGGGGAATGGAGAGGAACTGTGGACTACCATGGTCTGAATGAAGTCACACCGCCACCGAGTGCTGCAGTTCCAGACATGTTGGAACTTCACTGCTGGAATCCAAAGCAGCTAAATGGTATGCTACTACTGACATTGCTAACACATTTTCCTCTATTCACACAGCTGCAGAATGCAGACCTCAATTTGCTTTCACCTAGAGGGGTGTCCAGTATACCTGGAATCAACTGCCCCAGGAGTGGAAGCACAGCTCTAGCATCTGCTACGGAGTGATCCATACTGCTCTGGAGAAGGGTGGAGCTCCAGACCATGTACAATACACTGATGACATCATTGTATGGGGTAATACAGCAGAGGAAGTCTTTGAGAAAGGGAGAAAAGTGATCCACATTTTGTTAGAAGCTGGCTTTGCTATAAAGGGAAGCAAGGTCAAGGGATCTGCCAGAGAGATCCAGTTCCTAGGGGTCACATGGCAAGATGGGCGCCGACATATCCCTATGGATGTGGTCAGTAAAATAACAACCATGGTTTCATCCACTAAAAAGAAAGAGACACAGACCTTCTTAGGCACAGTGGGTTTTTGGAGAATGCACATCCCTGGGTATGCGTAGGTTGTGAAACCCCTCTATGAAGTCACAAGAAAAGAAAAGATTTTTTCTTGGGGCCCTGAACAGCAACAGGCTTTTGAACAGATAAAGCGAGAGATAGTCCACACACCCCAGCTGGTAGCAAGGGTGGTATTGCAGCACAGCAGATGAGTTTAGGCTCCTCTTTCTGGCCCTTTTTGGCTCTGCAGCTGTAGCTGGTCTGCAGCACAAGGCATGTTGAGCTCAGAGCCTGAAGATATTTGGCTTCACGCTGCTCCCAAGGAGCATGTTGGCTGCCTCCAAGCATTTGTCCAGCTCTGACACTGCAGTCAGGGAAAGATGGGGTACATGGGGAGTCTGGCAGGAAGTACACAGAGATAAAGCAGCAAGGGGACACAGGACTCCTTCACCTGCCCCCAGGAATTCATGGTCCTGTGAAAGGGTGAGGCAGGTCCCACTGGAGAGAGCTGTGACAATCAGCAGAAAAATCACCCTCAAGACTCACCAGCTCGGTTGCACACCCAGGTCACAGCCTTGGCCTCCAGCAGCTCACAGAGGTCTTGGTAACACTTATTATCCCTGTGCAGCCAGGTCACAGCCAGCACTGTGGCCCAGATGCTTGGCTCTGTGGCCTGTAGGAGAATAATGGCTCAGAACAGCATGCAGTGCTGACCACCTCCCCTGCCCCCTCACTGCTTCAGACCCCTTCCTTTGTGGTTTCTGATCCCTTCTTTCCTTGGGGTGCCAGGATTGCCACCAGCCAAGAGGTTCCCACTGCCCCAGCATGACACTCTGCTACCATGAAGAGGTTCCTCCCTTACCTCACCAGGCATCTTTCCCTTGATTTCAGCTTTATCAACTTCCAGAACCAAGGCCAAGCCTGAGCTGAGGGCCCAGGAGCCATCTACATTCTGCAGTGCTACCAGCTCCTGACACTCTGCAATGGCTTTGGTGGTCCAAGACCCAAAAACTGGAGATCCCAAATGAAAATCCATGGAATCCACATATTTGAGACAAGAAATAGATGATGGCAGTGGTTTATGTGCTGTGGGAGAAGATGTGAACAAGAGGGTTGGGAGAATCACAGGAAGCTGACCTCTCTATTTTCAAGTGCAATGCCCCAGAACATTCTCTCTGCTCTTCTTTGGGCAGCTACCTGCAGTCTAAGCCTCTTCCTGCATTTCCCCAGAGCAGTTCCATCCACAGCCCTTTCTGGAAAACCCTACCTCACCTCCAACCATCAACAGTGCCTCATCTCCTGGCAGTCCCACCCATCCATGTCCCAAGACCTCTTGTGATAGTCCCCCAACATATTTTATCCAAATACATCTTTATGATCCAACACCATCCCTGTCCCCTCCTTGGATGTCCCTGAGCTGGGTATTCACTGCAGGACTTGCAGGTTTAAGGGTAACTAAGGGAAGGGTTAAAGGCAAAATTAATTGGTTTCCTCCCTATGGGCAAGACATGAACCCTCCTTTAAGACCTTAGATCATCCCTCTACCTCCCGTCTGGGTCAAAGTCCCATACCTTCTGAGCAAGCCTCCTGCTTGGGCAGGACAGCAATGCCACCGGTGAGTCGACGGAGGGCAACCCATGATGCACATGCTGCTCTCAGCCAGCCAGGTGGGATCCAGATGCTCTTAGCAGAGCAGGAAGAGTGTTCCAAGGAGCCAGGGAGCTCAATAGTCTGGCAGGGAATGAGTGTCTGGCGGGGTGGCAGCAGTGCCAGGGGCCCTTCAAGGGCAAACAGGGAAAGGGGCTGAATTAAGCACATGAGAAAGAAGCACCTGGTGGTGACGGGGCCTCCCCCATGAGACTGAGAGTGTCTTGTGGCTGGGGTTCCAGCTCCAGTGGAATGGCAACATCCCACAGACCTGCCCCACCAGCTCTTTTCTGCCATTCCTTACCTTGGTACCAGCTGACCCTCTGAGATGTGCAAACACCCACATAGCTGGTGAAGGGGCAGATGATCCCTGAAGTGAGACTAATCTCAACTGCACGATGCCTTGGTTCATCCCCAAACCCACTCGCAGTCTCTAGCACCAACCTCTTCAGCAAGCATCTCGTGGCCATACGATGCCCAGCCAACCTGGGGACAGAGCGGGGTGAGGCGTGACCACCTGGCTCATCTCTGCACTTTGAAAAAAGTGGACAGGGAGAGACCCTGGACACGTGGTTTCTCTCTCTTCAGGGATAGGGGTGGACAAAGGAAAAACTTGGTCATCATCTGTCTGGAGGGAAGTGATGCTCAGGTTCCTGGGTCCTATGAGGTCAAAGCCAGGAAGGAGGGTTTGCTTGGACTCCTGTGTTCTCTGCCACTTTGGTATTGAGTGTGGAAGGTGAGAATGCACAAGCTGTTTGGACTCTCAGCTGGAGTCCATGTTAGAAATGGGGGGGATGTATCTTCCCCTAGGACAGGCTCTCACCGGCCATCTCCCTGTGGCTGCAGTGGGAATTCAACCGTGTGAGTGACCTCCTGGCCATCCAGGCTGTACTGCAGGGTCAGCACACCCTTGGCTGCTGTTGTATCCTGGGAACACATGGGAAACCTGCTGGAGGTTACTGGAGACACAAGGTGGTTATTGGGGGATATTAGGAGGTTACTGAAAGGTTACTGGTGGTTACTGAGGGGCTACTGGGAGGTAACTGGAGGTGACTGTAGTCCCATCTCTCACCTGTGCTGGTCCATGAATCTGGGCATAGAGGAGGCTGTGTTGACCCTGAAAGATGGACTGTGGGGTGTCCCCCAGCACCTCAACTTCCAGGCCACAGGGCAGAGTCCAGCTCAGTGAGACTCCCTCAGCTGCTGGCTTGAGGGCGCGTTTCAGGTACTTCAACACCTGGGGACAGAGGGCAGGACATCACAGTTTGCAACACCACCAGGGTTCAGCCCATGGCTGATAAGTATCCCTGGGGTCAGTGGAATGTGTGGGGTAGCCTGCACCAGCTGGGTTCCCTTGGCACAGTCAGGTCTGTCCCAGGGCACAGGTAGGGTAGAGCCAGGGGAAGCCTGAGGCCCTGGCTTCCTGGGGCAGCTGGGTCTCAGCTACTGCATGTGAGCAGTCCAGGTGCTGGGGTACTTGGAATTCTGTATGTATCTGGAATAGAGGGGGGCCTGACAGGGCTTCTGGGTTCCTACCACAGCTGTCAAACTGTTGTCAGAGGAGATGTAGGTAGCTTCACCCCCTGTCTCCTTGGCAAGGGCTGTAGCCAGGGCAGCGCTGTCCTCAGAGAAGAAGAAGGAGAAACACCTATGTGGGAAGCAGGGAAAAGTGTCAGAAATGGGAGCCAGAGGTAGGAGCAAAGATGCTGTGTTAGAGCTGAAGAGCACAGTCTGGAGTTACAGCTGAGGGAACAAAGCTGGGGTGCAGAACAACGGGGCAAAGGAAAGCAGGGAGTGACAGACTGGGGTTGGAGCTGGGGTTAGACAGGGAGCTGGCAGAGGGAAGGTGGGACTTGGGGCAGAACTGGGGCCAATTGAGTAGGGCTGAGGCAGAGTTTGGGGGCACATCAGGCTGTATGAGCCCTGTGCCTCAGTCTCTGCTCATGCTGTGAAGCTGTGAAGGGTGCTTTGATTGTGGGAGTAGCAAGAAAAGACATGGGGGCTTGGCACAGAGGAGCTGTGCAGGGTGGGAAGGGTCTTCAGGACACTGGAGGGGCCCAAGGTTTGGGACAGGCACTGGTGAACAGCAGCCGTCCCTCATCAGGGATGGAAATGACTGCACAACCAAAGGGCAACTGGAGAACTGGGGCAGGGTCCCCATTACCGGTGGCTGTTGCGGTGACGACACACCTCAGCTGCAATGGCTTCCTCATCAGGGGATAGCCCGGCCATGAAGATGAAGAGCTGGGAGAGAGGGAACACGAGTGGTAGGGCCCTGTATGGGGACCCCAGAATGGGGAGATCAGGCCCCTGAAATGGAGAGAGGGAGCCCAGGAGAGACCCCTTGGAGAGAGACTACCCCAGGGAGAGACATCCAACCAGAGACAGAAACCCTTAAAGATGTAAACCCACTTCTCCATTGCCCCACACCCCTCAGTATCCTCCTTGTTCTCTTGTGATCAGCATGTGCTTTGGGTGGTCCTTCCACCCACAGCTCTTTGGGTTCTTCTCCTGGGACACCTGTCCCTCCACCTCTTCATGCCCTGCACCCAGACCTGTCGTGTATGCCCACGGGGTTGGGGGGTGTTGTAGATTGAGCGGAGGGTTCCCAGCAGATTGGAGTCACCCAGACTGGAGCCAGTGGAGGGGATGCACCTCATGGCCTTGGTCACGTTGTCCTGAGTATATTCAACACTTTGCCTGCAGGGGAACAGCATGTGTGGAGAAGACACAGCTCTGTGCTGGCTCCAGTGCTCCCTGAGTCCCTACCCCAGAGCACTTCCCACAGCTATGCCCTAGAGTCCTCAGCAAGACCCTCTCCCAGAGTAGTTCTTCAAGAGACCTGGTTTCATAGTTCCTAAAAGACCTTGTTCAACAGAACCCCAAGAGATGCTATCCCAGAATACCACAAAGATCCAGTCCCCAGAATCCAGCCCTGCCCTACAGTACCCAGTCATGCCCTCCAACACCCACTCCAACACCCAGCTTTGCCGCATACCAACCAGCCAATTTCAGAGCATGCACACCTGCCCTCCAACCTCTAACCCTTCCTCACAGCACCTGTCCAGCCCCACAGCACCCAGTCATGGCCCCCAGTAACCACAACTACCCACCAGCACCCATTCCAGCCCCATAGCACCCAGGTTGCCCCACATTTGCTCACGGGAAGATGCCCACAGTGGTTTCTCCATAGCAGTAGATGTTGAAGTAGCAGCCTAGAGGCAGGCTTTTGAGGAGGAAAAGTAGGGAGTCCTGTGGAAAGATACAGGAAGCAAGTGTGGGGAGGCACTGGTGGGGGGTACAGATGCCTTTGCCCATAGTCTGGTCTGGACTTCCCTGAATGACGAGTCAGTGCCCTGAACTCCCCTGGGCACCCAAGGTATTTCAGAACTGTTTCAGTCCTGAAAGGTGGACCTACTATGCAAATGAAAGGGTCCATTTCAGCCCTACCAGTCCCCCCTCACATCTTTACCCCTGTGTAAATGCCCATCCTGGCCCTCTCCCCATCAACCTGCCCCTCCACCCTATCCTGGTCCCTGCTATGCAGAGGTACCGGTGCATGCTCAAGAAAAGTGGTGTCCAGGAGGAAGATGAGCTCTCCAGACTGGGGCTGCCCAGGCACTGCCTCAGGGATGCTGGGTGCCACTGTCACCAACACCATAGGGTCACCAAGCAGTGAGCCTAGAAGAGGTATGAGGTGAGATGAAGGCAAGATAAGGACCCCCCCCCTTCTCATCCTGGTTCTGATTCTCATTGTGCTTTCAGCTTCCACCACCCCAGACCCCGTGATGCCCCACACTAGTACATCAAAACCCTACAGTACTGTCCACCAATGGCACAGCCCAGTGCTCCATGTATTCCAATCCAGTACCTCCAGTACCTCTACCCAGTGAGCCCTAACACAGGAATGCATCCTGTTATACCTGCTACCTCATCAAATTATCCCAAACACCCCACCCTGGAAGTCCCAGGACCTAAAATACCCCATCTGAATGCCTCCAATTCCCATCCCAGTGTCCAGTAATTTCTTGACCCCCCAGAATACCCAATGCCTCCTGCAACCCAGAGGTGTCCCCATGTTTTCTCCCCAGCTGCACTCACCTGAAGGGGCCCCAGGGTCTCCCCTCTCTATCGTGATACTGACTGCAGTGGGGTCTCCATAATACACCAGCAGCTCCAAATCATGCCTCTCTGGAGGGGTGCCAGCCAGTGAGACCTGAAGAAGGGGTGCCTGGTTATCACAGGAGAAGGGAACCAGACCCAGCATTCAGCTGGGAGCATGGGCACTGATCCCACTGCATTCCCTTTTCTCAGTGATGACACCCCTCCCCAGCTCCCCCAGGATCCTGGCACTCAGGAGGAAATACCTGTGCAGAGCTGTGGTCCTGGGCAGTGTAGATCAAAGGGGTAAGGGAGAAGTTGGCCTGGACATTGGTCACTCCACGGGGCGACTGGAGGCTAGTGGTGAGCAGCAGGCTGTAGGGCAGCTTGCTAGTGCCACAGTTCCAGGCTGCAACAGAAACAGGGCATTGGGGAGGACAAAGGACCCGCACAGGATTGGGCACCCATATATATGGAGAGAATGTGTCCCTGACCATGGCCATGGGGTGGAACTAGATAACTTTGAAGTCTCTTCCAAGCCAAACCCTTCTATGATTTGAACTGGAGGTTGTCAATAAGGTATATGGAAAGGTCCATGAGTCTGTTTATGGGAAATATGTGCAGGAGGTGTGCATTCCCTCATGAGGCTCATGGAAGTACACATGGATGTGTCCATGGGCTGCATGAGGGAAAAATGTGGGTCCTCCTTTGCATGCAAAAGGAAATTGCATAAGGTCTGTTTATAAAGTACATGGATAGACTGGCCCTTCTATGGGGTGTGTGACTGGGAGGACAGATTCCTTGTGGGGCATCTAGAACAAATTTAGGCTGCCAGCTCCCCGTCAGGACATCTCTGCATCAGGATATCTGTACGCTGGGACAAATCTCTGTGGATCAGCAGATGACCGAGGGTTGTGCTGTTGCTGGTGGAGAGTTCTCCCTTCCTGTTTGTGTGGTCACTCACCATAGTGTTTTGTGTGGGGATGCAGTGTGGGTGGCAGCACAAAACGGGCTGCTCCATCTGGCTCTCGTGACAGCTCTTGGGCAAAGCGCAAGGTCACAACCACTTCGCTGCCAGGGGAAAGGGTGCCCAGTGAGCAGACAAACACCTCGCCTGGATACATAGACATATCCTGAAGGTAGCCCAGGTTCTCCCAGTCCCCTGTAGCCTTGTGCAGCTGCTGGGCCTGGGTGGGAAGGAGAAGGGTAGAAAGCTGATCTCCAGGCGGGTGATGCAGCTCATCCCATACCCCTGTGGTGGTTCAATCATTTGTCTCTGGATGCTGGTACCTCATCCTGCAGCATGGCCTCAACCTTGGCATCTTCACTGCAGGCTTGGAAGGAGTATATAGCCATGTGGGGCCCCAGGGGGAAAACAAAGAGGATTTCTGTGGAGGTTGGACCTTTGTTCTGGTAGATGAGTTCGGAGGCCACATCAGCAACATAATCCTGGATAGCAACATCCACCACAGCACTACACAGAGGCACTGAGGACAAGGGTACGTGGAGACTCTTTCCCAGCAAAAATGATCCTGCTGTTGTTGGGAAAGACACACTGTCCGTCTGCACACATGAATGACACAAGGAGGTGGTGGGGGCTGCTTCTAGTATGTGGCTGTTCCCACCCTGGAAACCAAGACTAGATGACAAATGTTACTGAGGGTCCACAGAACTAAGCCTGCCATAGAACAGTGCCTGGCCCCCACCCCCAACAGCTTCCCCTTCTCCCCATTCCTGTAGAGCTCTTGACCGTTTCCATCCTTTTTTCATTCTGGGAAGATCCAGTGCAGATATTTCCCTCTATGGCAACCTGTCCTTCTTTGCGACAGTTCCCCTTTGGGAGTATCCCCCCAATGTCCCTCAGCTGTTTGATCCCCAGCTCACCATCATGGATGTAGGATTTTCTCAGTAGTCCAAAACTCTGCCTCCACATGTCTGGAGATCTGCAGACAAGAAGGGTCTCCTGTAAGAACGGAGATCCTCAGAAACCACCAAGGACCTCCTATTTGGTGAAGATTCCTTTCCATTTCCTAGTCCTTCATACATAACTGGAAGCCCCAACAGCTGTGTTGACTGTTGGCCCCAACATGTACAGCCAGAGCAAACCCAGAGATTCAGGAATTCTTGTTCATGAGCACTAGGGCATCACCAGGAGTATCACCACATGGAGGAGGTCTGCATCCCACCCCCACTATGAGAGAATCCTGAAAAGAACTGAGGGACAGCAAGGGAGAGAGCCAACAGCATCCTGGACTGCATCAAAAGAAGTGTGGCCAGCAGAGCCAGGGAGGTCATTCTGCCCCTCTACTCTGCTCTGGTGAGGCCACACCTGGAATACTGTGTACAGTTCTGGAGCCCTCAGCAAAAGAAAGATACAGACCTGTTGGAGAGGGTCCCGAGAAGGCCCACCAAGATGATCAAAGGCCTGGAGCACCTCTGCTATGAATACAGGCTAAGAAAATTGGGGCTGTTCAGCCTAGAGAAGAGAAGGTGCCAGGGAGACCTTAGAGCACCTTCCAGTACTTGAAAGGTGCCTACAGGAAAGCTGGGGAGGGACTTTTCATCAGAGAAATGATAGTGATAGGACAAGGGGTAATGGTTTTAAACTGAGAGAGGGGAGATTTAGGTTAGATATTAGGAAGAAATTCTTCACTACAAGGGTGGTGAGGAACTGGAATGGATTGCCCAGGGAGGTTGTTAATGCCCCATCCCTGGAGGTTTTTAAGGCCAGGCTGGACGAGGTTTTGTGCAACCTGATCTACTGGTAGGTGTCCCTGCTTATGGCAGGGGGGTTGGAACTTGGTGATCTTTAAGGTCCCTTCCAACCTTAATGATTCTATGATTCTAAGATGGAGGGAAGATGGTGTGAAAGCAAAAGTGGATGGATGGATGGATGGATGGATGGATGGATGAATTGTTATCCATACAAGGCTGCATGGATAGATAGGCAGACAAGGTCCATTTTAGGATAGATGGATATACAGGTGGACAGAGAGATTTATTTTTTTTTTAATGGATGAATGGACAGGTAGAGGGGTCTATTTTAGAAGTGATGGGCTGGTGCCCATCACAAACAGCATTGCTTGAATGTAGCTGCACATGAGAGAGCATGTGAGTTCATGGAGTAGCTTGCAGGGACTGGTTGAAAGCTCAGGTAGTAAGGGAGCACATGATGAAGAGAGAAATGAGGCCAGGATCAGGTATTACATGATTGCAGAGCAAGCCCCAGAATGTACTGAGGGGAGGGTATAGTTCAAGTGACATCTGGCTGTCTTCTGGCCAGGTGCCACGAGTTGAGACCTCATTCCACCCAAAACCCATGCACACAAATCTCTCTGGTTCAGACACATTTGCATCAATTTCTCCAGTTCCTGCCCTAGGAAGACAGGATGGGGAGCACCAGAAAGATCCCCTTAACCAAGCTGAGAGGGTGGACAGACAGAGCAAATAGGTTGTAAGTGCTCGGGGGTGTAGGGGTGGGACAGAAGGATGGACTGAATAGAGGCAGGCTCTCCCCAGTGAACAGGGCCAGTGCAGAAAGAAGGACAGAATAACAACGTGAAGCACAAAGAAGCAGACACTTACCAGCAGCCAGGCCAGAGGCAGCAACCTGACAATCAGGTGGACGGAGGGAGAAATGGAATGGGAAGGGGCAGAGAGAGGATGGGGCAGAGGGTTTGAGATACAGGGGCAGCAGAGGTGGGATGGAGACAGAGCAGGAGATGTTCGGTCAGGCAGGAAGATGCAAAGGATGGGATGCAGACGGCTGGGATGGACAGAGAGGCTGGGGCAGGCGGGGGGGCAGGGGGGCAGTG
>NW_009952164.1:131265-142656 GCF_000747805.2 Chaetura pelagica
CGCGGCCAAAGCACCCCCCGCAGCCAGGCCAGCGTCTCCGAGAGCCTGCGGAGGCTGCAGAGCTGCGCTGGCTGCAGGCCCAGGCGCTGCGCTCGGGTCCACGCACTGGTTTGTGCCAGGTTGCCAACTGGGTGGTGGATTGCAGAGAAATGAAACCGGTGTACTGGCTCCTTTCGAACAGGGAGAGTTCAGACCTACCTGCCTGCCTTTGACATGGGAATTTCCTCTCATCTGCTGGATGATCATAACGGTTCCTTCCAACGCAAATGATTCTATGAGTCTGTCATCCCCATCTTCTTTGCATGAGCCAGCCCCATGCTGACCCCTCCCTGGTAGCAAGCCCCTGGCCGAGACTCCAGGGGCCAAATTTCTTTTGACTTCAGATGTTTTGCTCCCAGAGCACACCTTGGCTGTCTCTCACTGGGACTGTGGGTAGCACTGACCTCTGGTTTCTCCAGCAAACCTGGGTAGCTTCCTTCAATCTGCCTCTCAGAAGTGGTGTGACTCTCAGAGAAGGCCACCCAAAGGGCTGTGCTGAAAATGTGACAGTCTCGACCAGCACAGACAGTTCTTGCTGCCTTTGTTCAAGCTCTGGCCCAGTGCATCCAGCCTCATTACACCCATGGAGGTTCAGTTCTTTGGGGAAGTAGGTGAACATTCTGCTTGTAGATGTGGCCCATTACTACCTTCAAGAACTGGTGAAACACCCCATGCTGTCTTCAATAGTCCTGATGCTTACAAGTAGGCAAATGAGTCCCAGGTGTAAATGCTGCCTGCTGCATCTGAAGAGTTAGGGAAGACTTTCCTGCCTCTTGGATCTTCCTTTCCTCACTACAAGTGATGAGTAAGTGGCACACTTGGTCAAAAAGTGTCACAGATACTGAACTGCTGACCCCCTAACCTACCTTCACCTTCCCAAAACTTCTGTCTGGATGGGATGCATACTTGAAGGTTCTCATTGACTCCTGAGGGACACTTCTTGGTGGCAGTGGATTGTACTGGGGCCAGTTGCTTCAATGCAGTGCAAGCACTGCTCAGCAGTAGCCAACACACTGGTTTGTTACCAGCACAGTTTTAGATACAAAGCACAACACAGAGAGGGTGTTATGGGGAAAGTTAACTCCATCTCAGCCAGACCCAATACAGATCTATAGAACACAGTTTAGGGGAAAAATAAATATAATAATTTTATTGTAAATAATAGTCACACAAAAATAAGCAGCTTCCTGCCATTTTGATTATCGATAATGAGAAACAAAATAACAGAGAAAATAAATTACAAAGACAAATATGAAAACTACTTTGTAAAGATAGTATTTCAAACTGAAAATTCTGTTTTCACCCTGTTCTACTTGTATGCATGGTACTACTTAATGGTAAATTCCCAAATGCCGTAACTCCAAGGGATGCTTTTGGTTCCAGCAGGAAGAATAAGCAGTGGGACAGCTGCCCCATCTTACATCAGTTCCAGGTGGAGATTCATCTTCCCACAGCACACAGGTAGGTGGAGCAGACCCACAGCCATCTGGAGAAGGTTTATGCACTGGAAGACCTGATTTAGGTACAGAGTGAAAGAACTTCAGGTGGGATGCATGATATCACACTAGGCTGAAAACCCATTTCTAAGAGGTGAATCAGATTGCTTTTGGTCAAATTAGAAAAGATTAATTTATAACTCTTTTCTGTCCTCTAAGGTTTGGTCCAGGATGAAAATATTAGGATGGACACTAATGCACAGGAAGCATTACAGCAGGAAGTATGAACAGGCGGACAAACAAACATGTTGTCAATCTGTTAGATATTCATCATAGAGTAACTGGATACCAAATTTTCCTATTTTCAGATATGAAGGGCAGAAATTCTACTTAGCAGTAGCCTTAGCAGTCTGCCTGTAAGACTTAAAAATGCAAACTGTCTTGCAGCAATGTCTGTGGGACAAATTCCCATTTTTCCTATTGAAATATGGTTTTTGAAACAGGAATAATTTGAAATACTGGGGAGGCACTTTTGGCAAGAGCAGGGAGTGATTAGTGCTCACCAGTGCTCACCTCAAGTTCAGCTTTGCAAGGGGTGTGAAGGGCACAAGAAGGACTTCTATTGCTACATAAGTTGTAAAAGGATGAACAAAGAAAATATGGGAAACTGTGTTTCAACAATTACAGCATGTGTAAAGGTGGCCAGCAGTGTCTGATTTTGTGAGACTTTCTGTGGTGTTGATGGAGAACTGCAGAGAGAGCAGATGATGTGGTTTTGTTGCTATTCTCTGTGGTTATGGTCCCTGGAACAAACAATCCTGAGAGTCCCAACGCAACACAGGGGGTTTCTGGATTTATTTTAGTCCAGGAGTGAATGAAATTTGTCTCATGGGCAGATGAAACTTGGAATTCAGGAATGCAGTGAAAACATACATGATTCACACCTTGGTTGTGTCTAGAGACACCCTGAAAAGTGACAAATAAAGGTCCACCACAGTACTGTACACAGTACACTGTACACAGTACACAGCTAAAACCAACAATGCATGAAGCAGAGAAAGAGGGTCTGAAGAGTACAGTGGCAGGGGGGAACCTTTACGACGACAAAACTGTCCTCTGGAAGTGTTTCTCTCTCTAGGACTATAGCTAGGCCCAACATGACTGCTTCAGATTTATGTTATCATGTCCATTGTATCATAGTTTGAAAAGTTCTTGTGTTCTAATTGTGACGATTACAGAAGCCAGGACAGAATAAACTTTGTTTAACTTCTGGAATTCATGCAAACCATTATGCCCACTTTGGGTTGCCTCCTACAGCTGAACAGAGCTCAGTTCACCTGTGCAAACATTTAAGGTTCCCTGGGATACCTGGACATTCTCATCAGACCACTAAAATGGTGTAGAAACTGTAAGAAAACAACAATCTTCTGAATAGGCAATTGGATGCCAGGTTGGGTACTCCTGGGCATCTCAAACTATTTGCAAGCCCTGCTTTTGTTATGAGGTAGACTTGAGGTTTCACTCCAGAAGAAAGATTCAGTGATTGGTGACAGGGGATCATGTATGAGCATATTCTAGGAGTGGCAAGAAGCAGAATTTGGGAAGCCTCAGAGAGGCAGTGCCAAGGAGTCTGATCAATCTGGCTTATCTCCTTTGTAACAATGAACATCACTGGAATTGTTCTTACATCAGTCCTAAGGTGGGCTGTTATAGATCCTTACCTGCTCATTATCAGAGCACTGGCAAGAGGTAGTGGAGATACATGGACATCAAGATTAGCCATTAAGCTCATTATTTTGATCTCATGGAGTGGAGAAGGAGGTGTTTGAGGTCTAACGTAGGAGAGGATGGGGGCTGAGGGGCAACATTTAAGCCTGTATGTGTTTGAATCCAGAGATGACCCAGGTGGGGCTTGAAGGAGGGAGCTCTGAGTTAGGACTCAGTGGTTCATGAACGTGTCAGCAGTGTGTGTTGCAGTCACAGTGTCCTGGCTGATCATTATAAGTGAAGACCAGAGAGCATGTGCATCTGCCAGTGCTTTGGAAGAGCATGTTTGGAGAGGTGGTCCACATCTGTTTCCTTTCCACATGCTGTGTGTGGAGACTGCTGACTGAAAGGACCACCTTCCTGGCACCTGAGGATTGCTGTCTGAGTTCTGTAAAGGAAGTTTGGTACAGGAGGAGTCTGTGGCTTTCAGTGCTGCCTGTAGTTACAGTCTGTGAGTTTCTGCTCTAATGAGCTCCAGTGGGAACACATTTTCCAACCACATTTCTGCTCTCGCATCTCACACTGGGCTCCATTAAAAGTCCAAGAGACTTTTCTTCCTGCTGCTGCCTGTCATTTCTTCAGGGCAGCTTGCCAGAATGTGCCACAGCTGCAAAGTAATGGGGAGGTAGCACCGAGGGGCTCATTAAAATGCTGGCAGCTATAATGAGCCTCGTGCAGCTAATTAGGGAACTCTCAGAGGTGTTTCGCTGAATACATGCAGCATAATTTTTGTTTGTCATTTTTTAATTACACATTACAAGAAGAATGGAAATGAAGACATTTTTAAAAGAAAATAGTCCAGCTTATATCCTGGCGGGAATCAGACAGAGAGTAAAAGTATCTTTGTGATCAAGCAACAAGTGGCCAGAGTCAAACTTGGGAATAAGATAGTTCTCATTACAGTATATTCTCTTGTCCCTGCAGCCCACAGCAGTGTCAAAGGCTTTATTTGCAAAGCCTGTGTCTGCTCTAATTAGCACTGGGTTTACCTGTTGTACTATGCACAGAAACTGGAGGAATATTCATCGCCATTGGAAAAGAATTTCAAGGCCTTTTTTCATGTAAGAAAGAAAAAAATCTTAAATAGAAAAACCCCTGTATGTTTTACTCTGGTCCAACTGAATTCCAGGCTTCTCAGGACACAAACCCTGAAAAGAGCTGGCTCAATGGAGAGATGGGCAGATGATAGAAATTTTTAGGGGCAATTAAACTAAAGAATATTTAAACAAGGGAATGAACACTAATAAATTAAGAAAAACTGAATGCACCTGCGGAAGAGAATGTCCTTGGCTTGCTAGATAATTCAGCAGATGGACAGGAGAACTGAGTTTTGACATGACTGGTTCAGAAATTACAGGCTTAATGAGATAAAGCTGTGGTTGGGAGCATTCTCTTGAAATGATTATTTATTTTTTTTTCCTCTCTATAATTATCACAATTTTTCAACATTTTCATTGTAGGGACATGGAAAGATAATAGCAAAGAAATATCGGTCATGAACAATATATTCAGAGGGATGAATTCCTTTGGAAATGTCAAAGTAATTGTTGAAACTTTTAATTTAAAATTTACATAGTATTTATTGCCAAAAGAATGCTAAGAACTATGCTCCACAAAACAAAACTAAGATATAACCATGAACAAAACAATAGACAGATGGGAAAGAGGTAAACAGCAACATTTCTTACAGTTAAAACTGCATGGATTGTATCAAGCAAATGTTTTGGCAGAGTGAAATTAGCATTTCCGTCTGAAGTTTATTGCTTGTTTTTTGGTTTTATTATTAAAGTGCTCATAACATTTTTGCTTTTAGGTGTCAGTATTTATTTCAGTCATGGACTGAAGTAGCTCTCTTCTCCAAGGCTTGCGTGTCCTGATCTTTCTAGGAAAGTGCTCAGGACTCCAGTTGGTGTTCTTAGCCAACTGACTTTTAGAATCAGACCTTTGAATTAGACTTTTGAAAGACCCCACATAAGCAGCTGAGGGTTTATGTTGAGTGAACTTAGTGGATTTAGCTGAAATCCACTAAAAGCCTTTCCTATAGTGTTTACTTAGTAAAAGAGACTGTTGTAATTGCAGTACAGCTAGTCATCTGCAAAGTCCTACACCTGGGACAGAAGAAGCCCTCTTCAGAGGGTGCCTGGTGGACAAGGTGTGGAACCTGTCTTAGCAGTGGGCACTTAAGATTATGAAGTGTATTGTACAAAATAATTGGGAATGGGTTGGAAAAGGGTGGAATTCATAAAATACGAATTTCATGGGTGGGATTTACCTCAGTATTAAGATATCTGCATTAAGACATCCACAAGCACGTTTCCCAATAGACAATGGAGGTCCAGCCAATACAGTCATCTGAGTAGGTAGATTTCTATTTCAGAAAGAGCCAACTTCCTTCTGGACTGAAATAGAGACACCCACTTGGCTACCCCAAGGCAAGTCCAGTGGCCCTAGATACCTGACTAATTCTCCTAGTGCAACACAGTTTCCTATCTTGTCAATGGCCAGACTGGGTAATATCATCCCTTTTCTTGTTGTGCAGGGAACCAGGTTGTGTTTATACAGCTGAAGAAGGACAGAAACTTCAGCTCCAACACCTCTGTTGCACTCATTTCTTCCAGTGTTCCCTCAGCCTCATTTCTGTCTTTGTAAATGGAGAAGATATTTGCAGAGGAATTTTTGTCCCTGCAAAAAAATGATGACAAAAGATCACAGAATCACAGAATGTTGGGGGTTGGAAAGGACTTCCGAAGATCATTGAGCCCAATGCCCCTGCCAGAGCAGGACCAAAACTAGGGCAGGTCACTCAGAAAGGCATCCAGACAGGTCTGGAAAGTCTCCAGAGAAGGAGACTCCACAACCTCTCTGGGCAGCCTGTCCCAGGGCTCTGTCACCCTCACAGCAAACAAGTTCTTCCTCATGTTGAGGTGGAATCCATTGGTGGTTTGAATCCATTGCCCCTCATCCTGTCACAGGGCACAAATGAAAAGAGGTTGTCCCTGCCTTCTTGACCTCCAGCTCTCATGTATTTAGAGACATTCACTAGATTCCCCCCCTCATACTTCTCCTCTCCCAACTGAACAGCCCCAGGTCTCTCAGCCTTTCCTCCTCAGGCAGGTGTTCCAGTCCCTTCATCATCCTCGTGGCCTCCCTTGGACTCTCTTCAGTAGATCCCTGTCCCTCTGGAACTGGGGAGCCCAGAACTGGACACAACACTCCAAGTGAGGTCTCACCAGGGCTGAGTAGAGGGGGATGAGAACCTCCCTCTGCCTGCTGGACACACTCCTCCTGATGCACCCAAATTGGCTCTCTCGGCCACAAGGGTACATTTCTGTCCCATGGAGAACTTGTTGTCTACCGGGACTCCAAGGTCCTTCTCCACAGAGCTGCTCTCTAGCAGGTCATCTCCTGGCCTGTACAGGTGCATTTTGTTGTTCCTTCCCAGGTGCAGGGCTTTGCATTTGCTCTTGTTGATAACCTACTGTGATGGAATTCTCCTAGCACAGGCAGTGACAGAGTCTACCTTAGCAGTTTTCTTTGGGGTAGGAGTGTGATTCATAAGAGAATCTCTTTATTCTCCTCTCTAAATGTATTATTTCAGCTTCTGAATCAGCTTGGGTGGGCACAAACTGTTTCTCTCCATGTGGATACTTTGTACGTTCTCTTTATCCAGTGGAATATAGTAGCTGAGCACATTGTTTTGACCTGCTGTTTTGCCAATTGATGGGGTTAAAAAAAAGACACAGATGCCAACAGAAACAGTAGGATTATTTACTGTAAATTTTAAAATAATACAAAAACAGGCCAATGCGTTTAGTCAAAAAGATAAGCTTATTATACTCCAGTTTTAAGCAGGAAAGAATATAAGCAAAGTAATGCACCTCTTCATTACTACACAAAGTTAACTATAGTGATTGAGAAAGATACATCACCTGTTGTTGCCCTAATCATAAGTTACCGTCATCCAGATGTGCAGTTGCTGAGGAGCTCTGGTTGCAGTGAGGATCTGGAGAACCTGTCCCAGCAACTGGGAAGTCCTACGCAGTGCACCCACTTGTAGGTGAGGTGTCCAAAGTCATGGAAAGAGGGTCCAGCTTTTTATATGGTTGAATAAACAATGTTCAAAACCTCAAATACAGAAACATCTGTATCTTTCCGTTCATTTGCAGCAGTGGAAGGATGTAGCTGGATTCACCTTGCTGAAGTTCAGTCTTTGAAAAGCCATCTAACTCTGTCACACTCTACTCCAGCCATGGCAATGGACAGATGATGTTTCTTCTTTTCCATGGAAGTTAAGCTCCAGTTCATGCCCAGGGTCTGGTCCTCTAAGTGCTCACAAAGCAGAGATGCCTGCTCAGTCTGTGCTTTACAGCAAATCAGCCAGGTACCTCCAACCTGAGATGTGCAGCGATTCTTGGAGCAGTCATATCCAGGGATGCCTCTAGGTAGCTGATGTGACAAGAACAGCTCAGGCTGGTGTCTGATATTTGCAGTCCTCCGTGAGCGTCTGTCACAAACAGGACGGGACAGCAGACAAGACGTATCTGCATAGATAAAGATTTATTGCATACAATGTTGAGGTCTTAACTCCTTAAAGTAGATGGCACAAGTAAAAAGTGCAGGGAAATTGGGAGATCTGAACAGAAGTTGAAGTTTGAATGCAAAGGATATATAAGCAGTGAATTTTCTACTTAGAGTTAGATAAAAAAATAAAGGTTAACCATGTAAATGCTAGCAACTTACTTATTATCAAGTTTTATACTAGGCCTAAAATATTAATTATCAATTTTAAAGGATTCTATAGTCTTTAAGCTTAATGAGAAAAATTACTTAACATTAAGTTTGCTAATAAAAACAGTGAAAGAGTTGATGTTTCTTACCCTTGCCAGGCCTTGGATGGATCGTAATTCTGAAGAATCGGTCCCTCTGGCAGGTGTCCCTGCTGGAGGACAGAAGGTCCAGCAACCTCCTGGGAAAGTGCACAGGAGTGTTCCAAATCAAAAACAGCACCAGGCTTTTATAGAATTAAGTGGATTGACTGCTGTCATTTAACTATTTTGCCATACCTCCCACATCTCTCATTGGAGAAGAAAGGAAAACAGTAGGGGAAAAAAAAAACTAAGGCCTTGTTCTCACCAAGCAAACACTTTTGTTTTTCTCTCTCCTACTGTTCCTATTTTATCTCTGTTTTGGGCCTAGTTGTGGCTGGGCTGAGCTCCGTGTTCTTCAACACCAGAGAGCAGCTGGTGTTATGAACATCAACTTGGCCTCTGTTTGTACCATTCAGGGTTGCTACCAGAGTTTGTGAGGCCTTTTCCCTTCTCATGGGAACCTTTCCGCTTCAGGCCTGGGCCTGCAAAACTGAGAGACAAAAAGCAGTTGAATCATAGAGGGAAACTGAGGCAGGCATATTGAGAGATAGAGTGTCCTGCTACAGTGTCTGAGTGGGTCTTGAGGCCTCAAGCATGTCCTTATGCCTCCTGGCACATCCCAAGAGAGGCAGTCCATGTTCTCAATGCTCACCTTTAAAAACATCATCTTGGGAAGCTGCAACACAAGCACATCCACTCTGACTGATCTGATATTTTAAACAGAAAAGTGCATGGGTGCACAGAGCAATGATACCACCACCACTGGTACCACAATGATATCACTGGACATGCCCCAGCCCATGTGCTAGGTAGTGTGGTTGCACAGGCTCATTCTAGATGTCACAAACCTTGTAACATATCTTCTGGCTTGGGAAGATAGTGTCTTCCTTTGCAGCTGTTTTAGTTTCCAGCACAGAGACAAACTGCTGGGAACATAGTCTCGTTCTTGGAAAGATCACAATGCTGAAGAGGTTTGCTCAGGTGTTTATCACGATTCAATGCTGCAGCTCAGTGTTTTCTGAAATATCTCCTCAGCTTGGGTCTGTGCTCCTCTGATAACACAACCTCACACATCACAGAAGGCAAGGTGGTTTGCAGCTCTCTGCTTAATCTCTCAGGGGGACAGAAATTGTGTCATTTTAAAGCTTCCAGAAAGCAGATCAGCCCAGATTAGATATCATGCTGGCAGGCTGTAGAAGAATAAAAATATGAAAGGTGAGATTGAGCAAACAGGAGAAGCAGACTTTTTCTAAGAAGCCTGGAAAAATCATGGAGCAAGTCCTCTTGTAGTTGTCATTAAGGTGTGTGAAGGCAACAAAGGGGACTGGGATGGTCAGCATGCTTTTATTGAGGGTAAAACAGGCCTGACCAATGTGATTGCCTCCTCTAAATATGTGTGTCATTTCCCTTGTCTTTAGCAAGGCTTTTGACATTGTCTCCTATCGTCTCTTTTCTGTCTGGATCAGGATTTCGTGATCTGAGGGAGTGGACAACTGGATGGGCAAAAGCTGATTGGACATCAGGCTCAGCAAGTTGTGATGGCCACACTCTACCTGGAGGCCTGTAACAAGGGAAGTGCCGTAGGGGTTTGCACTGGGAAGAGGCTGAGACAACCAGGCTTGTTCAGACTGCAGAGGAGGGCCTGGGGGAACCTAACAGCAGCTTTCCAACACCTGAAAGAAATCAGCAGGAAGATGTAACCAGGCTCTTCACAGCAGCAAATGGTAGGAGTGTGAGAGATAGTGGGTACTGCCAAGGTCTTCTCAGAGCCACTAGTGATGCTCAGATAAAATTATGTTCTTGAAAGAAAAGAACAGTTGAACAAGGCTAAAACTGGGACACAGTCATGCTGCAAACTACCAGAGGGTCTACTTTTTTTTCTTTTTTTCTGTTCCTTTTTTTTTTCTGTTCTTTTTTTTTTTTTTTTCTGCTTCTTTAAGCTTTTATCATTTATGCAACTTACAGTTTCATCAAATAGCGACTATGTCTTCAGGAATTCCTTGACTAATCTGGTGGCCTTCTCCAACAGTGTGACTGCTACTGATGACTTCTGCCATCTCCCTCAGCGCTCACAGGTGCACACCTTCGGGGCCCATGGATTTGTGGATGTCCAGTTTAGTTAAGTGATCTCTGACCCAATCATCTCCAACTGATGCAAAGTCCTGCTTTCTCCTGACTTCCTCTGTGGTCTCAAAAAGTCTGGGACTCCTGAGAGCTGGCAGCAAAGACTGAGGCAAACAAGGCATTCCGTAACTCCACCTTCTCTGTATCCTCCATCACCAGGGCACTCACTTCATGCCACATTTCCTATAGTTCCTTTTACCTCCAATGTACTTGAAGAAGCCTTTCTTGTTGTCCTTGACCTCCCTTTCCAAGTTTCCAAGTTTCCTAAGGAGGCCTTAGCTTTCCTCGTTGCATCCTTACATTCTTGTATTCTTCCCAAGTGGTCAGCCATTTCTTCTATGTTCTAGAAACTTCCTTCTTGAATTTATCTTCCCCTTGAATGTATTCAGTAGATCCCTGCCCAACCATGCAGGTCTCCTGGCTCCCTGCCAGGAGAAATAGGATTCCCTGCCAGGAATGGGATGGCTCCCTGCCTAGCAGCCACTTTCATTTTCTGTTGGAAGTGCTTCTCATGAGGGAATATGGAAGTCTTCCCCCCCTGCCCCCTCACTATGTCCAAGCCCCTCAAGGTGGTACTGGACAGCTCCTCCTCACCCTGTGCAGCACTGCTGCAGTTCAGTCCCCAAGATGCCCCTGCCACACACAGGAGGCCTTTCCCAGGCAAACATCTCCAGCTCAGAGCCTCTAGGAGAGGGCAAACCCACAGCATGGTCTCTATTAGTGCCCCTCCGCTCCATCCAGCCTGCCTTCTAATCCAGGCCCAAAAAGTACCCTCTGTGTGGGTTCTCAATTGCTCCTGCTTTCCTCATGACTCCACTGACCTCCCAGAGCTGCCTAGAGACCTGGAGCACCTGTACACCCACCGCATCCCCAGCAGGCAAGGCTGGCAGCGTCTCCAGAGCCCCTTGTTCATCCCAGCAGTCAGGGCTGGCAACACTCCTGTTCCCAATCGTGTATCCCAGCCTCCACATTTGGCAGCATTCCATCTCCCCGGATCCACCCAGGCACTGCAGCAGTGACTGCAGCTCCAATCCATTACTGCCACTGTCTGCAAAGACCAGCCCTCCTCCTCTGACCATCTGTGAACACCCTTTCCTGCTGCAGCTGACGGTTTTCAGTCCCAAGGCTGCTCCTGTGCCTGTCTGCTCCTCATTCCT
>NW_009952164.1:142680-151108 GCF_000747805.2 Chaetura pelagica
TCCTGCTGCAGGTTGCCATCCCATGGTAAGTGTGTTTGTCTGTGCATCCATCCTTCCTTTCCTCCATGTGCAAGGATTGCAGACCTGCTCTGCATGCATGTGTTTAGTGTGTGGCTGCACTTGCCATATCCTGGCAAAGTCTTGGAGACTTCTGTGTTTGCTGCCCCATCCTGCCAGGTGACTTAGGTCCAAATTAGTGGCTCACATACACAGATTATTGTATTTGTAAATCCAGTCTCTTACCTGACAAAATGAAGTACAGGAAAAAGAAAGTGAAAGCACTCGAATGATGCTGTTAGGATCCTTAAAAACAGTTGCCAGTAAACCATTTTTTTTCTACTTGGAGCAATGAGTCGTATCTTTAACCTTTTATCATTTTAGCAACTCTCAGCTTCACCAAAGAGCAGCTATCTCCCCAGAAATTTTTCTGACAACAGTGTCCTCCAGAATTTGTAGGATTATCTAAGTAGTTTAAAGAAATCGACAGCCAGGATTGCTGACTAAAGAGAGAAGTCTCTGAGAGAACCAGAGAGAGACAGAGCATGCTTTTTCAAATGAGTAAAGCAAGGAGAATTATACTTGTCCTTAAGTTTGGTGGTGAGCAAAGTCCAAGCCCCTGGTGTCAGGTTTGGACCTGCTGTTTTTTATTCCCTCCTTTTTTACTCTGACTTTTCTCATTCTCTGCTTTTGCTCTGTGCAGATCCCAGGCTTATATGAAAAACTTGATTGTTGTGGAGTCATTTGAGATTTACCTGTGTTAAGAAAAAGGGGCCATTCACTCTGAAAGTCTACCTGTGACAGCTCTGACCTAGAATTAAAGACTGGTGTTCATGCTGGGCTGAATCAGGGGAGCAGGAGCTGATGCTACACCTGGAAACAAACTGGGGATTCCCAAGAGCCATTCCTTTGCAAATGCCAGGCCAACTAGGATCTTGGAGAGTTGACAGCTCCTCCTAGCTCCTTTGGTGCTCCCATGCCTGGGAGGGAACTTCCAGTGATGTTCCCCAGGGATGAGGGAACAGCTCTTCTGCCCCTCACCCCCCTTATGTTAACAGTCATCACTTTAATCCTGGGGCAATGGGGCAGATTTCCATGAATCAGGAATGCACCTGGTGCAATAACTGCTGCTGTCACCAGCAGAGCGTCAGGGACAGACGGTCCCGCGCCCCGGCTTCCCGGGAAGCCCTGCTGGAAGGGGGTGCCCCTTCCCTGGGCCTGTCTGCAGGATGGACGCAAGTAGGGAAGGGTTCTCTTCCCCCTGAGCGAGAGAGGGGCGGGGGGTGCCCGGGGCTCCGCCGCACGGAAGGGCTGTTACAGCACTTCTGTCCATCCCCACCCGGGTCCCCGGGGTCTCCCACTCCCGTTCCCCCCTCACAGCCACTCGTGTCCCAGTGGAGCCTGGGACTGGGCTCCTGGTGCCCCCGCCCTGCACACTCGCTTTGCCGTTTGTTGCCCAGAACCCCCGTTTGACAGCTCTGAATCCTCCTTGTGCCTGCCCCAAGCATGCTAGCAACAAAACACAGCAGAAGCTTTCCTTGCCTTTCCCTTGACCTACCCCGTGTTTCTTGAGACACTCTCATGCTTCAGCTGGGCTGGGACATTCAAATAATTCTTCCTTGTTTCTGAATTTATCAAAAAAACCACCTGGGCCCTCACGGCAGGGGCCAGCCAGGCTCTTGGTCTGTATCCTTCTCATTTCCTTTTTGCAGAAAGGTATTTCTCCTTGGGACCCACCAACTGTGCCAAAGTTTTGTCCCAGGAGGTAGGTGCTGGTTTGCTATGATCCTAGAAAGAAAGACACTCGGATCCTGTAAAGTACAATTTGAGACTTCGTTTCTTAGAGCTGACACCAGCCAGTGAGACAAGGGTGGATAATCTTATGTTCCCTCAGATGCTGTGAACCATGTTCCAGAGCTCATGTTACAATGAGCTGGCTGACGTTATCCTGTGGCCATAGGTTTTGTCCTGAAGTCCAAGATGTGTCTGCAGCACAGCTCAGTCCTGCCCTTGGGTTAACTCCTATGTGGATTACTGAATCCTCTATGTACAGTGATCCCCCAAACAGGATCAATTCAGCAGAGAACACATATCCCTCCATCTCTTCTTCATTCCATCTCTCTTCACATCCCCATCACTACTCATTCATTGCTTTGCCCCAGTCTCACCCCCTCTTTCTGGGCCTTCTGCCCAACCCCCTCACAGGGGTTTAGAAGTGAATAGGAAATATCTATTTTAAATATCTACATTGATACTAATATTGAACTGGATCTTATTCTTGTGCTAAGAGAAAGAAGCTCTTCCTTTTATTCAAATTTAGAAATGAGATTTAGTTGTTGAGACATGGGTGTCTAATGTTATTTTAGATATCCTGTCATTTCCAAGACTGACACATGATGCCAACATGTACAGGACAGGACCTATGGAACACAGCTAGACCAGATTTCCTCACCTTTGTGAGGACCACTCACCTGTGCTACAGCTCCTCACTGCAATTTGCCCTCCTGTCCAGAGTTCTGGCAACTGAGTTAAAGCTCTATTCAGTATTGAAACAGTTCAGACCACTGACCTGTAGACAAACCTGGTGGCTTTAGATGCCTAACTAACAGATCAGTCACAAACCAGACACTTTTTACCATCCTCTCCCTAGCATTCCACACAACTGCATTTGCTCATTGATTTCTCAACCACCCTCCTGCCCACCAGTTTCCTGGATGCATCCCAACTACAGATGAATTCATCCATTCATTCAATTCCCCATATGGTCACTTTTTTCCTGCCATTCACTCCTACTATGACTAAATACTGTCCAGCTCTCCAGCTACTCTGCTGAAATCCATGTGTTCCTCCACTCGCCCTCCCAGACATTGCTTCACCTGCTCTGTCTGTCCTTCCCTCTGCCCATGGTTTCCTCTGTCAACACTGGTATCAGTGTCCTTCAGGGGCAATTATTGCTGCTCAGGCCAAAACTCTGGGCTGTGCCTTATGTCTCAGGCTGTGGCTCATCCCATTGCTCCCACCTTCCCTGTATTCCAATATGAATTAAACACGACAACCTCACTGAACCAATAGGCATTTTTGATGCCTGCAGTTCCCATCCCAAGCCTGTCTCCTACTAATCTGCTATCAGGCTGGTAAGAGAAAAGCAAAAAGGATCCTGAGGTGGCAAAGAGTCATCTTGGTCCATGTACATGGGGGGGAGCTCTGTATCTTGGAGGAAAGGAAGATGGAGGTGCCCAGTGTTTTTCTGAAGATCCTTATAGCTCACTTATGCTTTTTCCCACACAGAAGCTGTCTTCCACCAAAGAGTCAAGATGAGGAAAAGTGGCATACTGAGCAAACAGTACCTGTGTAGGCGTAAGTTGGGGCCAGAAGGGTGGAGTCTGAGCAGTCATGAAGATTTGATCTAGGAGAGCATTGTGGGAAGGAACTGTCTTCTTGGGTGGTTGACATTTTTTGAAAACTCAGGGGCATGCTCTGTAGTCAGCCTTGACTTTTAACTTTTGGCACAGCAAAAGATATTTTAAAGTGTGATTCATCTCACTCATAGTGCTGAGGACTTTCCAAGGAGACCATCACAGAGTGGAAGGATGGTGTAGAAGGGATGTCTGTTACTGAGGGAGACAGGATGAGGAAACAGTCTTCAGTGCTGTGGTACTGCATCAACTACTGTAGTGCTGCAGAGTGTTGGGTACCTAGGTACATTGCTTGACTGGTGACTTGCATCAGGCCCTCCAGGTGAACTACACCATCTTTGGTACACCATCCCCTTCCAGCACCTAACAACATTGGAAGGTCTTACACCTTTGCTAAGTGTCACTGTATTCCTACTACAGTCTTACGTCATTCTTGACTAAGACATTACTCTAACACATTTTACCCTCAGATTTTATGTTCCACTGACGCCAAACCTTGCCCTAATACGAGATGCTCTTTATGTCAAACCAAGGGCAAAGGTGTGCAGAAGTTTGCCTTTCCATGGACTGCTGTTATAGCAGGCAGAGAGGTCACCAGAGCCATCTTCCAACCAAATTCAAATAGCTTCAAATAAACCATTCACTACAGGTATGACAGGTAAGAACGGGAGATCAGCAAGAGACATCTCCACTGCTGATAATGTAAAGGAAATGAGGCAACTTCCTGTGAATCAAAAGATTCCTGTGATATCAAAGATAGAGATCTTTGATGCCATGCAAAGTGCCCTCGGTTTGGTCCCCCTTTCCCTTTCAGCAGTCCAAAATTAGTAGTATGTCTGCTTAAGCTGAAAATCAAGATCATCTCTTTGGAGCATTAGTCTCAAAGCAGGTGGTGGGACCTGCTCCTGTTTCTGAGAGATGGTCAGAAGGCTTGAGGAGCTACAGGGCATCTCCTGCCATCTGCATGGAGCTCCATTGTGGGACTGTCTCATGCTACATGCTGGGGACAGACAGACCCCCCTCAGTGCCATGGTAGGCCTGAACTAAGAGGGCACATTTGGGCAATCTCAGGGCACAGCTGCCACATGCATCAGACAGAAAGGGGCTTAGAGAGATGGACAGCTGTGATCTAATGGAAACATGCTGACAGCCCCAGGGACCTTTCATTGCTAATTGTCAGCTTCTGCAACTGGCATTTCTCTGGCAGGTTTGATCACACAACTCTTCCCCACTACAAGTAGACACCTCAAATGCTGAGTTTCCTATGTGCAACCAGGCAGTCTGACAGCTGCTGTGTCTTCCTCAGGTTTATTCCAGAAGGGTTTGTGGTTCTTTTCTTCCTCTCCTGAAGTGGACCTGAAAGCTGTGACAGTCAATGTAACCATCCAGGATTTTGTGGCTGATGTGGTGTCTGAGCTGCTTTTCTGCAACAGGCTGCAGGTCTCTAACAAGACTGTGTTTGTCCTTCCTGTGGACTCCAACACTGTTGTACACACCTTCTACGCTACCATGGGGGACACTCGTGTTGAAGCAATGCTCTGGGAGAAGGAGGAGGTACTGGGGTTGCAGTGGGAGGGGGTGGTCTGCAGATTGGGATGATGGGTGGAGGTGATGGAACGGAATCCTGTGGAGACCTCAGTGACACATTTTTCTCCCTCTGTGGCAGGCCCAGCAGTTGTGCAAAGCCACTTCAGGCATGGAGAATTTAAGATACCTGCAGGACCAGTGGGATCTTTGGGGTCCTGTGTTTGCTTGTTTCCTGGGGTCTCTGCCTTCTGATACAGAGGTGACCATCAGCCTGTGCTATGTTCAGGAGCTGCCACTGCAGCCTGATGGAGCAGCCCAGTTTTGCTGGCCATATGAGCTGTTCCCCCAGGTGTTCCCTTGGAGAAGATATGATTCCACAGGTGCATTCCCCAGGGAGGAACATATCACTCCCCCACATTCCTCCACGGAAGCACCACCACAACTGCACACGTGCCTCAGTGAGAGAATATGAATATTCCCCCTTGCACCTCAAAACCAGAAACCCCACAGCTCTCCCCATATATCTCACAGCAAGAGATCCCTGCAGATACCTCTACAGTGTGAGTTTACAGACTCACCATGCCCTCCCCCACTAAGCACCACAGTGAGGGGTATTTCAGATGCCACATTTCCACCCTACCATACCCCCTGCCACATATCCTACCCTACCTGTGCCCCACCATAACTGTCTGCTGTCCTAGGGTCTCTTCTTTCACCTTCTCACACCTCTTTCTCACTGCAGACCAGATCTCTTCTGAGGAGATACCCAAAAACCTGGACTTCATTGTCTGTCTGAAGTCAGCCCATGGTGTGTCCCATGTTGACATTAACTGCAGCTACACCCCTTTGCAATACACAGCTCCAGATCAGACATCTGCTGAGGTACAGCCCTGCCAGATGCTCAGGTCCCACAGGGGGAGAGGAGGGAAGGATTTGCAGCCTGCTGATGCTCCTTATCTTTCTATCTGGTACTCTTTCCTCCCCACACCCTGCTTGTCCTCAGGTCTCCTTGAAATCTTCCCCCTGGCTACACAGTGATCTGAACTTACTGGTGTATTACAGAGGATCTCACAGTCTCAGTTCTGTGGTGGAGAGGAGAGATCCCAAAGCCCCACCGGGTGAGTGAGGAGAGTGGAGGTGTCCATTAGGAGAGGGTGTCAGGGAGACTGGGGGGATCTGAGGGGCTTTTCAGGCAGAGTTGAGGTCTGTGTGGAGGACAAAAGCACAGGGAAGAAGGCTCCAATCTAAAAATCTGCCTTGTTTCCCCACACTCCAGGCTCTCTGCTGGGAGATCCTGTGGTGATGGTGACATTAAGGCCCTACATTCCTGAGGTGGTGCCCAGTCCAGGCCAGCTTGGGGAATTCCTCTTCCTCATGGACCGAAGCTTCTTCCATGATGCACAGGTACCACCAGAGGAGGTCTTCAGAGCGGATGGTTCCATACTGGTCATGCCCAGCTGGTGGGGCTCCAAGTGGGCAGATGTTCTACCCAGTTTTCACATCTGAGCTCTCCTCACCCCTCCATCTGTCCCCAGAACACACTGCTCTTCCTCCTCAAGAGTTTGCCTCTGGGCTGCTACTTCAACATCTACAGTTTTGGGGCCACTTTCAAAGCCTTCTATCCGTGAGTTGGGGATGATGATGGGGCAGGGCCAAGGGGTAAGTAAAGTACAACTTCTTTTAAGTGTAACTCTGGAAAAAAACTCTTTCTGGAAAGCAGTTATCTGATGGAATATGTTGAGGGCAGTGAGAGAGTAAGTTCTCTTTTCAGGGTGCTTCTGTAAGCACTTGATAGTGAGCATGGCCAGGTTCTCCCCTCTCTGACACTCTGAGTGGCTTCCTACAGGCAGAGTGTGGTATACAGCCAGGAAAGCATGGACAATGCAGTGAGGCGAATCTCCTCCATCCGCCCTGGTCTGGGGGGCTGTGACCTGCTGGGCCTCCTAAGGTCTATCTACAGCACTCCTCTCCTTCATGGACATCCCCGACAGGTATTAATGGCCAAAGAGTTATGGGGTAGGGAACATGTGTAAGCAGTTGGATAAAGGTAGACTTCAGAGCTTGGGGTTAGAAGTTACATTGCTATTTGCATCCAGAGTTGGCACGTGAGGACAGGAAGTGACACCATCATTGGGGTGGGCAGCATGGGAGGGTTTCTGTGGGTTTTGTCTGCACTTGGGGAAGGTGTATCTTCCTTGTGAAAAGCCCCTTTGTACTCAGAGGTGTCCTGGTGATAGTGAAAGGAGTCACACAAGCTCTTTTCATGTTTCAAGGCCAGGGGGTACGAGAGGGTAAGGGAGCAAACTGAGAAGCCTTCCTGCATTTTAGGATGATTTTTTTCCTCTACAGATGTGCTCAGCCCTGGTAATCTTTGTTTTCCCTCCTTTCTCCCTCAGCTTTTCATCTTCATTCAAGGGAAGATCTCCAATGAAGAGGAAGCTGTCATGGCTGAGGTCTCTCATTACCGGGACCAGCACCGGTAATGGGGGGATCCTGTCCCCTAACATGCCAATTCACAACCCTCTTCTCCCCCTGATTATCAGAGTACTTCAAACATTCTCCCAGATCTTAGTCTGCCCCAGATCTTGTCTTTACTTCAATGGAACTTCAACAATGACCCAAACACAGTCCCTTACCTCACTAAGACTGCCTATACTCTTCACTGCTCTTCTCAGAACTTTTCCTCTTCCTCCTCACCCTGCAATACCCCAGTGTGCTCTGCAGAACCAAAGCCCTTTCTCATCATCTCCCTGTCCAGCAGGCAGTGTCTTATACCCCAGAGTGAGTGGGAAAACTCTGATTCAGTTTCATACTTTCATCTCCAGACTTCGTCCTTGGTACCACCTTTGGCCATCATGCCTCTCACCTTTGTCCCATCTCTAACCTCCCCCTCTTTTCCTGTACAGGTGTTTCTGTTTTTCTACATGTGACAGCTTCAATCTTTCCCAGGCCATGGCCCTGGAGACCAAAGGTGAATGCGTGTGCATCCACTCTAGTATGAACATGACATCTGAGGTAATAACCCAGGTACCCTCTGCTCTATTCAGTATATCCCATGGCTTTCCTAGACATGCAAGGCAACCCAAATGCCACCATCCACTCCAGCTTAGAGACCTCCTCCTATTTCCCTCCTGCCCAGAACTGGGAGGGAATCCAAACAGTCTGTGTTCTCTGCTTCCCCTCACCAGGTAATGAAATGTCTGCAGCAAGCTCTGCAGCCTCTGGCAACTAGGATCTCACTACACTGGGACCTTCCACCTGGCCTGGAAGTGTCAGTGATCAAAAAAGCTCCTGAGATGATCTTCCAAGGACATCAGAGCTTCATCTATGCCCAAATCCATGGGCAAGCACAGGTGAGAGTAATCCAGGAACCATATGCACTGGGACTTTCTGGAAGATAAAGGACCCATTCCCTGTTTCACTTTTCCAGACCTGAGAGAGCCCATGATAAGGGCTCTGTGAACCTCCTTCTTGCCCTACCATTCCTG
>NW_009952164.1:151658-168287 GCF_000747805.2 Chaetura pelagica
GACCCCTCCTCCTTCCCCTACCATCCCTGCTCCAACCAGAGACATCTGCTGCCTTAGCAGAGCTACCTAGGTAGCAAGGCTGCCTGTGCTTTGGAGATGAGCATTCCAGTCTGACTTTTTCTCTTGTGTCAACAGGATCCAGAAATGGGTGAGGGAGCCATGACCCTTCAGTACCATGTGGGCAGCCAGTCCTTTGATTACACACTCAGGTTCTCATTGTCACCATCAGCAGATGACAGGTGAGAAGGTAACACACTTGCTCACAAGGCAGAGTGGCACTGGCAAGGTCTGCAGGAGGGACAGCAGGTGTCCTTCACTTGCATTCTTTCCATTGTAACATGAGGTGGGAAGAGAATTCGGGCATCCACTGCTACCCTCTTGTTCCCTCTGCCCTGACCTTGGGAGGAGGACCTTGGTGGCCATAGCCCCACTGCCCCCTCCTCTCTACTTCACATGTCCCATACCCCTCCCCAAGGTGGAATGAAGATCTAACTCCCTGCCCCCATAGGCTGCCTGTGCACCGCTTGGCCATGATGCACCTGCTGTGGAAACTGTTCTGGGAGGGAACAAGCAGGGCAGAGGACATCTGGCAGAGCACCGTGAAGTCCAGCCTCAGCCTGGGGGTTCTTTCCCCCTTCACATCCCATGTGGCAGTGCGCATGGAACAGAGGAATGCTGGGCACTGTGGTAAGACCAGAAATGGTGGGGATAGAACTCTGGGGAAGGAAGTGGGACTTGTTGGTCTGATGCCTCCACAACCATCTCCCCTATCCTGTGGACTCAAGGTCCTGTGGTGTCAAAAGGACACCATCCTTTTGCCTATCTCATGAGCCTAACCCCTGTCTTCCTGCCTCACCCCAGATTCTTTGCCTCAAAACTCCTCCATATTGTTCTCTCCCTGCAATCTGGTTCCCTGTCAGCTGCTCTGGTTGCGTGGCTCCCAGCCTGTGTGGTTCAAGTCCACCAAGTTTTGGATGCTCCAGAAGTTCCAGTTCTGCCTTGAGACATTTGGTCACAGAGCCCCTGACACTGAGGCACCCACCCAACTTTCAGCATCCTGTAGAGGTAAGGAGAATCTTTTCAGCTGTGCATTCTCAAAATGTGCTGAACTGGGGTTGAACTCCCCTTTCAGCATTTATCTCCTCGTCAGACTTCCTGGTTGTGTTGTGCTGGGGATGAATGGAGAGGCAGGCAACACAAACTTCTACATCTCAACTCCGGGTTAGAAACTAAGAATCAAATGCCTTAATACTTCCTTCAAGGAACATTGTCCTTGCCCCACAGCTACCCCTAACTCTCTACCAAACACTGAGTTTGTCACAAAGTATCTACATGAATCTTCAGCTTTATCTTCTCGCAGTTCAGCAGAAAAGAGCCAGCTAGCAGACACAGTCATTCACTCAGCATTTTCTAGGCTTCCTCTCCTTCCAGCCTTCTTGTTGTCCAACGAACATCTTCAGATCTCCACGGACCACCTGCTGGGAATTTGTGATTATCGTTGACAAGAAGAGTTGACATCTGTAGACCTGTGCTTCAGTTGTCTCTAATGGTATTGGCTGTTTCCTAATTAGGGGGTGTCACTGCTTACTGTCTTCAAAGGTAGGAGAACGTGTCAAGCACTTTATCAGCTGGTGTTTAGGAAGCAGCTGTGTGTCAGGTAGGCAAGAACACAGAGCTAGCTGACATGGACACAGCAGTTGTCTCAGGAGTCAGTGTGGCAGGGGTGCAGAGAGGTCTCTGCACTCTTCAAGCCTTTAAGGGGCTGAGTGAAGGTCGTGCAGTATGCCATCCAACACCCTCTCCAGCACTAACTGCCCAGGGAAGTGGGGAAGGCACCATCCCTGGAGGTGCTCAAGGGAAGGCTAGATGTGGCACTTAGTGCCATGGTCTGGCTGGTGTGGTGGTGTCAGGTCATAGGCTGGACTTGAGGATCTTAAAGGTCTTTTTTCCAGCCACAGTCAGAATGGGGAAAGGGGTCTTGTAGCTTCTGACAATCGGTCTGCAACTTCAGGCTGGGGATAGTGCCTGGGCACTGGTGAGGACAAACAAGGCCTCAGGGGAGGCATTCAGAGCCAGTTGAGCTTGAATATAGTGCTCAAGCACAGGGGGAAGGTATATGGTGTTTTCTGGAAATTCTCTGCTGCAGAGGATGGAGGCACCCAGCTGCCAACCTAGCCTCATGCTTCAGGAGGTGTGCTGCTCATCAGAGGCTATGACTGAATAAGCTGCAGAGACTGCCAAGGTTTGTGTGGCCCTTGGACTATTACTCATTGCTGCTCTTCCACGTGGACAGCGGTGACACTGCCAGGAAGAACCAGTTCATGTGCAATTATGGAGCCCTGTGGGAGAGGCTGAAGGGCATGGGAGCCCACCTGGTGTTCTTCAGTCCTTTCCTTCAATGAAAGGGAAAGGATTGGTAGAAACAGACTCATCCTACAGGTCAACAACAGGTTGCATGACTGGTATCACAGGCAAGACTTCTATTGCTATGACTGCAGGACCCTCTCTGAGGGGTTGAAAACGAACAGGATACCTCTGACCAGGTGGGACAAAAGTGTCTTAGCAATCAGGCTTGAAAACCTAGCAAGGAGAGCTGTAAAGTAGGTGCGTTGAGAAAGTAATATGAAGAAAAGTGGGGGCACAAGGAGCTGAGCAGATGTGTTCAGGGATGTGATGTCAGGGAAGGCTCTCACACTTCCCATGAAAAACTAGCATGACTTGGGGCCCATCTCAAATGCCTATACAGAACTTTGTGAAGCATGCGGAGAAGAAAGGAGGAAGTCCAACATCTCCATGAACAGCAATTTGGCTGGGTGCAAGAAAGCCAGGAGGTTGATGTTGTGTGTTAAGCCTATTTTGTGATAGAGGTGCTTGATGAACCAGCTAGGAGAGACATCCTGTTGGATGTGCTACTCACAAACAAGGAAGAGCTTGTTGAAGATTGGAAAGTCAAGGGCAGCCTTAGCTGCAGAGGTCATGAGGCTGGAGTTTATGATCCTGAGAGGAAAGAGCAAGACAAACAGCAGAATTACAACTCATGGACTTCAGAAAAACAGATTTTGCCTCGATCAGAATCCTGCACAGACCCCAAAGAGGATGGAGAACAGTAAAGTGTACCTGGAGAAGGCAGAATTTAAGGTTACAGGCTGTAACCTATTTAATATAAGTTGTGTGAATTTCTGTCTTGCAGAGCAAAAGCTTCCTCCTGAAGAGCAGGTGATGGAAGAACCACCAGCATTTAACATGAGTTGGGACTGGCCAATTTCACCACTGTCAACCAGACTGTGTGACTTTTCCAGGTTCAGGGCAGTGGTGGCACTACAGAAAGCAAATGGCTCCTGGGCCCTCACATCAGCCTTGGCCTCTGCCTTGGGGCTCAGCAAGGCTGATGTTGATGAACAAAGGCCCAATGAGGTAAGCAGATCAGGGGCAGGAGTTTAACACTGTCATGAGCTGGACCTTCCTGTTTCAAGCTTCCAGTCTGAGCTGAGCTGAGAGGAAGAGATGAAAGCAGTTGGGATATAAAGCCTTGTGGAAGGGGTGAACTGGGGCTGTGGGTGGAATCAGCAGAGACACCTGAGAACTTCTCAATTGGGAGGATTTCAGAAACTTGGAGGGTTTCTGTGTATGTGTGGAGGTCTTACTTCTTTCATGTGCTGTTAGGTTTGATCTTTCTTTTTCTTTCTTCCCCCTGATTGTTCTGTTTCTCCTGCAGAATGTGCAGACAACTGTCTGGGCCACAGTTTTGGCCTTAGTCTGGCTGCACCAGTACAAATGGAAGGTATCTTGGTCAGAGCTTCTGGAGGCCAAAGCTTGTAGGTGGCTGTGGGACCAAGCTGGTAAGAAGGTTTTGCTGGGAGGACTCACACTCTGGGTGGTTCCCACCAAAACCACAGCTGCCACTCTGACCCATGGCCCTCTTTCCTGGTACTCCTGCAGGGCAACTTATAAGACTTCCAGTACAGACTGTCTTCCTTTACTGACCTGTGGTCCCTCTCTGCTTTTTCTCTCTGCTTGCAGAGGTGCAGCTGGATGAATGTCTGGAGGCAGCAAATAGGCTGTTAGGCTGCTTTGTGGAGCCCACCATCTTCAGGATTTGAATTTACCCCACTGCTGGGGCTGGGCAAGAAGCTGTATAGGAACACAGCCAGGACAGCTGACCCAACATAGCCAGGGAGATATTCCGTAACATTTTTATTATGCCTTGTGAGAGGGGAGGAAGTGATGGCAGCAGTGGCTGGCTGGGTGTGCAGTTGCTGACCATGGCTAATCCACTGCAGCTGACTTGTTGACACATTTGTTCTCTACCATGAGAGTTTTCTGAAAAATAACCCTAACTATATGTATACTAAACTGAGCTGCATTTTTCCACATTCTGCTTTGCTCTGAGGTTTACCCAAATAGTTATCAGCTCAAAATACCAGATCCCAGGGAGCAAAATTCTGTTCAGATACTGCAGAAAAACACATTCTACATAAATCATTCCTCCCCTCTCTCTCTCTCTCACTCTGTACTTTTCTTTCTTTTTTTAATAAGAAAGCAAGACCAGTGTTACTTGGTTTTGCAGTCATTGATTCACCCTCACAAGCTATGGAACTTTTTTTTTTTTCTGTTTTCTGTTTGTTTGGGTTTTTTCCATGAAGGGTTTGTCAAATAAAGGGGTGGATTTCGTTGTATCACTGCAGGGCCTGCTTAAGTGCCCAAGGCCATTTCAGCTTTTCAGAGGTATCTGAAACACCTTCCAGACAGGAAGAGGCAGGACAGAAAGGATGGATCTTCTGAAGTAGCAGCTGGAGAGTAAATGGAATCCCACATGGCGTGGGATTCAGTTCTCTAAACATAGGTGCCCAGAGCCATGGTCTAGGATTTTCAGGTGTACTGGGTTTACATGGCAAGGTTTTGCTAGTGGGGAGGCAGCAGAGGTAAAAGACCACCCCATCACAGTCACAGATTTCCAAAACAGACCCACTGCTGACCAATGCTGACTCAATCAGCAAAGCTGGTGACATCCCTGAAAAAAAAAAAAAAAAAAAAGTATTTAAAAAAAAAGGTAAGAAATGCCACACAAGGAGGGGAAAAGAGTTTGAGAACAGCAGTGCAAACACCATGGCAAGAGGAGGGGAGGAGGTATTTCCCTGCAGCCCATGATGAAGCAGATATTATTGCTGCAACCCATGGAGGGCCCCTAAACTGAAGTAGATCATAGAATCATAGAATGGTTTGGATTGGAAGGGACCTTAACAATCATTTAGTTCCAACCCCTGCATGGGCAGGGACACCTCCCACCAGACCACAGTTCTCAGAGCCCCATCCAACCTGCCCTTGAACACTTCCAGGGATGGGGCAGCCACAATTTCTCTGGGCAACTTCTTCCAGTGTTCACCACCCTCACACTACAGATTTTCTTCCTAAATGTCTAACCTAAATTGCCCCTCCACCAGTTTTAATCCATTATCCCTTGTCCTTTCACCACAAGCCCTTGTAAAAAGTCTCACCCCTGCTTTCCTGTAGACCTCCTTCAGATACTGGAAGGACACTATGAGGTTTTACATGGAGCCTTCTCTTCTACAGACTGAACAGCCCCGCCTCTCCCAGCCTGTCTTCACAGGAGAGGTGCTGCAGGCCATGGATTATTTTTGTGGCACTTCTCTGGACTTGTTTCAACAGGTCAATGTCCCTCTTATGTGGGAGACTCCAGAACTGGACACTGTGCTCCGGGTGGGGTCTCACAAGAGAAGAGCAGAGGGAGAGAATCACCTCCTTTGACCTGCTGGCCACAATTATTTCGGTGCAGCCCAGCACACCATTGGCTTTCTGGGCTGCAAATGCAAAGGTTGGCTCATGTTGAGCTTCTCATCTACCATCACCCCCACATCCTTCTTCTCCAGACTGTTCTCAATCCATCCTCCATTCAACCTGTGTTTGTAGCTTGGGGTTGCCCCAACCCAGGTGCATAACCTTGCATTTGGCCTTGTTGAACTTCATGCAGCTTGCACAAGCCCACATCTAAATCCTGTCAAGGATATGCTGGCTGTCACAAATCACCCACATGCTTTAGCAGAGCCTTCAGGAGGATCTGCTCCATGATGTTGCCAGGTACAGAGGTGAGACTGACTGGCCTGCAGCTCCCTGGGTCTTCCTTTATTCTCTTTCTGAAAATGGGGGTGATGTTTCCCCTTCTCCAGTCAGTGGGAACATTGTCAGACTGCCAAGATTTTTCAAATATGATGGACAGTGGCTTTGTAACTTCATCAGCCAGTTCCTTCAGGAGCCTGCTGGCCTAACTAAAAGGCAAGAAGTAACTGCACAAGCAGTTCAACCAGGGACTGGTATCTTGGGAAGAGCAGAGGGACACTGATCAGTCATGCCAGTATGGGGTCAGGAAGGCCAAAGCATGGCTGAAGCTGAACTTGGCAAGGGATGCAAAGAATAACAAAAAGGGCTTCTATAGGTTTATCAATCAGAAAAGGAAGGTTAAGGAAAATGTCCTCCCCCAATGAGCATGGATTGCAAACTAGTAACAACAGACAAGAAGGAGGCTGAGGTTCTCAATGACTTTTTTGCTGTGGTCTTCACTGGCAACCTCTCTCCTCTCACCTCCCAAGTTGAAGGATCTCAAGATGGGGACCAGGAGGAGGAAGCCCCCCCCATGTAAAGACAAGGTTCATGATCACCTGAGGAGCCTGGAACAAGTTGTCCAGAGAGGTGGTGGAGGTCCCATCCTTGGAGACATTCAGGGTCATGCTTGACGAGGCTCTGAGAAACCTGATGTAGTTTAAAAATCCCTGTGCACTGCAGGGGCTCTGGACTAGATGGCCTTTAAAGGTCCTTTCCAACCCCACACATTATATAATTCTATGAGACATGGATGAAACCTGTCAAGTCTCATGGACTTGTGCACCTTCAGGTCCTTCAGGTAGTCACGAACCCGCTCTTCTCCTACAGTGGGGAGATTTTCCTTTTCACAGTCCCTGCCTTCTCCTTATCTAACTTGGATGATGTGACCAGAGCTGTTGCCAGTGAAGACTAAGGCAAAGTAGTCACTGAGTACCTCAGCTTCTCTATGTCCTGCATGACCAAATCTCCAGTGTCTTGAACTTGGCCCACATCTTCCCTCATCTTTCTCTTATTGCTGACATACCTATAGAAACTTTTCTTATCTTTAACATCCCTGGCCAGATCCAATTCTATCTGTGTGTTGGCCTTCCCTCCTTACCTGAAGCCAGCTTCTCTGATGACTTGTCTGTGCTCCCCCCAGGACACCTGGCCCTGCTTCCACTCTCTGTAAACCTTGGTTTTACTTTTTACTATTTCCAGGAGAGCCTTGCTAACCCACACAGGCCTCCTGGCTTTCCTGCCTGTTCCATTTGTTGGGACACATTGCTCCTGGTCATGAAGGAGGCGATCCTTGAATACTGATGAGCTTTCCTGGGCTCTCCTCCAGGGTTTGGTCCCATGGTACCCTACCAAGCAGATCCTTGAAGAGACCAAAGTCTGCTGTTTTGCAGTCAAGGGTAGTAGGCTTGCTTCATTCCTTCCTCACTGCCCTAAGGACCCTGAATTCAACCATGTCATGGTTGCTACAGCCCAGTCATCCATTAAGTCAGCCTGTGTCATCAACCAGCCTGTCTCTGTTGGTGAGACCAAGGTCCAGCAAAACACTTTTTCTTGTTGGTTCCTGTATCATTTGGAGGAGGAAGTCATCATCACTGCACTTCAGGAACTTCATGGATTGCTGGTGCTTTGCTGTGTTGTCCCTCCAGCAGATATCAGCATGGTTGAAATCCCCCACGAGAACCAGGGCCTGTGAAGGTGAAACTGCTCTTATCTGCAAAATCTCTCTGAATCTCATATCTGAAAAACTCTCAACACTGAGCACTCACATCTGGTCATCTGCTCCACCATACCAGGATCCAGACGGCCTTTGTGTTCATCTTGGAAGAAAAGTTCCACAAAAAAGGGTAGCAGGAGGAGGAGTAGAAATATCATAGAATCATAGAAAAGTTTGCGTAGGAAGGGACCGTAAAGCTCATCCAGATCCAACCCCCCTGCATGGACAGGGACACCTCCCAGCAGCCCAGGTTGCTCCAAGCCCCATCCAACCTGCCCTTCAACACTGCCAGGGATGGGGCTTCCACAACCTCCCTGGGCAACCTGTTTCAGCATCTCACCACCCTCATAGTAAAGAATTTCCTCCTAGTATCTGATCTAAATCTCCCTCTTCAAGTTTTAAACCATTGCCCCTTGTCCTCTCACTACATGCCTGTGCAAAAAGTCCTGCCCCAGCTTTCTTGTAGGCCCTTCAGGTACTGGAAAGCCACTAGAAGGCCACCCAGGAGCCTCCTCTTCTCCAAGCTGAACAACCCCAACTCCCTCAGCCTGTATTCACAGGGGAGCTGCTCCAGCCTCTGATCAGTTTTCTCACCCTCATCTGGACTTTCTCCAGGAGCTCCATGTCCTTCTTATGTTGGGGGCTCCAGAACTGGACACAGTGATCCAGGTGGGGTCTCACAAGGGCAGAGTAGAGGGGGAGAATGACCTCCTCGACCTGCTGGCCAAACTTCTTTTGATGCAGCCCAGGACACCATTGGCTTTCTGGGATGCAAGTGCACCAGTTGGCTCATGTTGAGCTTCATATAGTTTGGAGTAAACGGGAATTTTCTAATATGCCTCAAATACTTCTTTACCATTTTGAATTAAAAATAGTAAATGCATAAAGGAATTGATGAACACCCCCAAGTCCTTTTCCTCAGGGCTGTCCTCAGTCCCTTCTCCATCCAACCCGACTGGCAGCATCATCAAATAGCACTGTAACTCTTGGGCATGGAACCTGCCAGAGGGAATGTCTGGGTGGCACAGCCAGTGCAGACTGTGCTGCATCTGCATTTCAGTGCTTGGTGTAGCTGCCACTGCTCGGCTGTGCCTGGCTTATTTGTCTTGCATTTTGCTGCTCTCCTGCTGTGGCTGCAGCCAGGTTGGTCCTTCAACACCCAACATGCACTCTGCCTGTAGCAGCTGTGTTCCCTGGTGTATGGTTTTGGGGAAAGACCTGGTGGCAAAAGACTGCAGGGGGGAGGAGAACTTCTCCAAGGGGCTGTGATGCCACTGGTGTTTTTTTCTGCAGGCAGTCAGCAGGCAGCACTTGGAGCCCTGCACACCCTCATCCCACAGCAGAGCACTCAGCAGGGGGGTCTGTTGGGAGGGGGGATCTGGTCCCAGTTTCTGCTTCACCTCGTGCTTGGAATCGCCCATGTCCCATCCTTGTTGCCCCCTCAGGTGATGCCACCATGCACAGCACCTGAGGCAGCATCTCCGTGACATCAGTCCCTGGCCAGGGGCACGACAGGACCTTGAGCTCTGTGGGGCTGTGCTGCTCTGCTGGCAATGAGCATCTTGCAACCATGACTTTCCTCCCACTCCTTGTCCTGCTGGCCCTGTGCTGGACTGCCCTTGGTACATGGGACAGCTGTGGCTGGGGCTCTGGGAGGAAGCTTGGGCAATTCTCAGAGGGTTTGTCCTTGTTCTTGTGCCAGCTTGTTCTCTGTGGCCATGCGACAGCTTCCCAAACCCCATGGGGAGCCTCAGGGCCTTGCCAGCACCCATCTTCTGGCACAACTTGCCCACAGGGCTAAAGCAGACACAGACACAGCCCACAGGGTCCCTGGCCCTGCTGCACATGCAGCACCTTGTGCGGAGGGAAGAGGACTGACCTTCAGCCTGAGCAGCAGCAGCCCATGGAGCAGGAGACTTCTGGTTAAAGGAGCTGTGGGCTCCAGCCCTTGGCTTCTGGGCACAGCACGTTACATGTCACGGGTGGCACCAATGCATGGCCCTGGATCATCATCATCCAGGATCCCTGAATGGTAGGCACGGGGCACATATGTGGAGGGTCCCTCCTCAGCTCACAGTGGGCCCTCACAGCAGCCCACTGCTTCATTGAGACCAGGTAAGGAGGACCAGGGAAGGGGGATGTCTCCTCATCAGCACCACGTCCTCCTCCCATCCCTTCTCCTTGCAGCATGGCCAGTGCCTGGGCACTCAGAGCCCAGCTGGGACTCTGCTCAGGAGAGGGCTGGGCTGGTGCCCCTGCCTCCTGGCAGCCTCCCACAGAATGGTCCTAGAGCCAAAGGCCCCGGGGCAGCGCTGCTTCCCTCCCCCCCGTGGGAGGCAGAAGGCAGGAGCTGCTGGGCTGCTGCAGCTCAGGGCTCCTGTCCCCTGTGGCGTCTGGTGATCGGGGCCACCTGGTTGAGTCAGCTGGGCCCTCAGGCCCACGTCCACAACATCGGGCATCTCCTGCTCCATGAGCACTTCAAGAATATCACCATGACAAATGACATCACCCTGCCAGAGCTGGACCAGCCTGTCCAGTGCAGCTCCTACATCCAGCTGTCCTGTGTGCCTGATGCCTCTCTGAGAATGTCAGAGCTGCTACGTCAGTGGTTGGGGTGCCACCACTGCCAGGTGTGAGTTCCTGAAAAGTCCTTATGTCTTGAGTGCCAGCTGGGGCAATCCCAGGCACTGATATAGGCTGGGCAGTGACTGGCTTGTGAGCAGCCCTGAAGAAAAGGACTTGGGGGTGCTGGTGGACAAGAAGCTCAACATTAGCCAACAGTGTACACTTGTAGCACAGAAAGAAAATCATATCCTGGGCTGCATCAAGAGAAGGGTGGCCAGCAGGTGTAGGGAGGTGATTCATTTCAGGGCTCTTCACTCTCATGACACCCCTCCTGGAGCACTGTGTCTGGTTCTGGAGCCCCTGTTACAAGAAAAATATGGAGATGCTGGAACGTGTCCAGAGAAGGGTCATGAGGATGATCAGAGGGCTGGAGCACTTCTTCTATGAAGACAGACTGAGAGAGTTGGGGTTATTCACTCTGGACAAGAGAAGGCTTAGAGGAGACCTTACTGTGGCCTTCCAGTATCTTAAGGGGGCCTACAAGAAAGCTGGTGAGGGACTTTTTAGGGTGTTGGTTAGTGGTAGGACTAGGGGAATGGATCAAAACTAGAGGCCAGAAGATTCAGATTAGATGCTAGGAAGAAGTTCTTCACCATGAGGATGGTGAGACACTGGAACCAGTTGCCCAGAGAGGTGGTGGAAGCCCCATCCTGCAAGTGTTGAAGGGCAGGTTGGATGGGATTTGGAGAAACCTGGTCTAGTGGGAGGTGTCACTGCTCCTGCAAGAGGGTTGGAACTAGATGAGTTTTAAGGTCCCTTCCAACCCAAACCTTTCTATGTTTCTATGATTCTGTGAAGATGATGGTGGTGTTGGAAAATAACTCAGAAATGCAAAATATGTGGTTATTTTTCAGATGTACTCAGTTAAAATTGTAGTCAGAGAGGCACAAAATTAGTACCACAACCAGCACTGAGCAAGGACATCCTGCAATAACTAGGCCTTGAAGAGGGCAATTAATCAAAAGGTTTGTTGAAAGATCATTGCATGTAAATCACCAACTTATCAGAGAAGACTTGAGGTCTATACAGATAATTGGACCTAAAGAATGCAGGAGGTGATAAAGAAGAACAAAAGTCGAGAAGATTGGTGGCTGAACCAGTCTTGGGCAGCTGGAGTGATATTGTGTCCTTTAGGTGAAATTAGCTCATTCCAATGCCATTATAATAGTAAAAATCACACTCCCAGGTATAAAAGACCCTTTCCCAGGGGAAGACCCTTCCCCAGAGCATGTGCGACAGTAGAAATAGTGATGTGACCATATTATAACTATATGTGAATCGCTCACCAAACAATATAAGGAGAATGGACTTGAACGTTACTAACTTTATAGTTTTGTGTATAAATATGTCATGAAAAATCTTGTTTGGTGTGCTTGATTTGTGGGAAGGCACCAAGCCCCCAGCTTTGTGGAAACCTGCAACAAATAACAATGTCTCCTTCCTAAATGTGGTCTCTTTGTCTGGGCTTTGGGACCTAAATTGGTAAACGGTAACAGCGGGATGAGGTGTCATGGGAGAGTCAGGACTCGAAGTGACTTAAACTTAAATGTAAGAATCCAACTATTTTTCATACTATAACTGAGGTGAGATTGTTGCTGGGAAGATGTACTAGTAAAGCTGCAGTCCCCACCAGCTCTGTCCAACGTCACACAGGAGCACGTACCTTGCCATCACCGACCCTCGCACACACCCAGTTGTATCCTGTCAGCACTCACTTCTGCTGGATTATCAGGCAAGTTGGGTGTGCAGGGACTTGGGTTTTCCACACGAGGGTGCTGCCCACATTGGAAAAGACTTCAGGTTTTCCAGTAGAGCGCATCATCACCTAGCATTGCACCGGGGCGTCCATAGCCAAACGGACCATCAAGCCCGGTCAGAACTTTATTAGGACTTGCTGAACAGGATTTCAGAGGCTTACTCTTTCATAGACTGTAGCTAGAGGACTTGTTTGACTTCTGAACACAATATTGTCCTGCTCACTGTGGGCAGCTGGTGGATAAATGATTACATTAAAAAAAAAACCAAAAACTTTTATTACTCATAGATGTGATACAGACACATACACCTTCAGAGGTACAGCAGCCTACATTCTAAAATGATAACTTATTTTAAAGTATCTCATATCCTGATTATTTCAGGAAACAACTTGAAGCAGCCTGATATTTAGAGACTGTGTGTCCATCTTTGTGTTTCAGACCTCTTTGGATGTCTCATGGTACATATCCCAAAAAGACTGGTTTGAGGGAGCACGTGCTACAGAGGGAGTGAGGAGCAGTGTTCAGCTTGCATGGCCATAGTTCAAAATTCACCATGATTATAGAAATGGAAAGGCATGCACAGCTCATATCCCTGTGCAGGTCAGGGCTCCTCACCAAGGCTTTTGTCCTGTTTTGAGCCAGCATGAAGCCAGTTTTCCTTGTACCAGTCTTTTTTCCTTCAGTGAGCTCTCTTCTAACTAGCAGCAAGTGTTCCAGCCAGTGGACTGATAAACCTGGTATTATAATGTTACTGCTGAGACGACAAGGTCGCTTTGCTTTGCCACCTCAAGGATGATAACGAGAGCAGAAGAGTCTTATCTACAACCCCCGTAGGGAGGGTTGGACTAGACAGACAGCAAAATTGATCAAAGTATTCCATTCCATATATCTACCTAAGCTCAGAAGAAGGTCAGAGAGTACAGAAGACAACTTCCTTCCTGCTTCTTCTTCCCTTTCCTCCCGTCCATGACCGGTGTCCAGGAAGGACTCCATCTATCCATCCATACCCATTGATCCCCATGCCCGTGCATCCCAGCCCCTCATCACTCTCCCCTCAGCTCCTGTCTGCTCTGCCCTCTCTCTGGCAGCTCTGGGACATTTCACACACCCTTGTTCTAACTGCCTCCCCAGGTTTCCTGGAGCCCCTTCAGGCACTGGAAGGTGCTCTAAGGTCTCCCTGGAGCCTTCTCTTCTCCAGGCTGAACACCCCAACTCTCCCAGTCTGTCTCCAGAGCAGAGCTGCTCCAGCCCTCTGATCTTCTCTGTGACTTCCTCTGGACTTGCTTCAAGAGCTCCATGTCCTTCCTATATTGAGGGCTCCAGAACTGGACACAGTGCTCCAGGTGGGGTCTCACAAGTGCAGAGTAGAGGGGCAGAATCATCTCCTTCTACCTGCTGGCCACACTTCTTTTGATGCAGCCCAGCACACTGTTGGCTTTCTGGGCTGCAAGCGCACAGATTGGCTCATGTTGAGCTTTTGGTCAACCAGCACCCCCATGTCCTTCTCCTTCAGACTGTTCTCAATCCATTCTCTGTCCAACCTGTATTTGTGCTTGGGGTTGCCCCAACCCAGATGTAGCACCTTGCCTTGTTGAACCTCATGAAGTTGGGATGGGCCCAGATCTCCAGCCTGTCCTTCTGGATGACATCCCTTCCTTTCAGTGTGGTAACCACACCACATAGCTTGGTGTTGTCAACAAACTTGCTGAGGAAAGCAGCTCATGTTTGGAGTTGCTTTGCCCTGTGTAGCTGTGCTGATTTGTGCTGTGCTTTGGTGATGTTGCAGATCTGTGCGCTGGTGACTCTCTGGTGATTACACAGAGGCTGCACCTTCTGAGTGGCTAGACTCATATCACACCTCTGCAACCAAGAGTCACAGCTAACCTGAGAAAACAAAAATGAAAAAAAAAAGAAAAAGACAAATAACACCCTGGACACACTCTTACTCTGCTCCAGTGGTCTTAGATGTTTTTGTTTCATCCCCTGCAAACACCGAAACAAGCAGGGTTTTGCTCATGGAAGGCCCATCCAGATCCCTTGGAAGTCAGCAGGAGTTTTTCACTGACGTCAGTGTGCTTTGGATCAGACCCAGAAAATCTGGCTGCACAAATACAGACACTGCAGGTCAAGCACTGCTTTAAGTTTGTTTCAGTGGTGCAACACAGTGAGCTACAGAACCTCTAAAAAAAAAGGGAAAGGAGAGAGAGAGAATTAGGAGAGAGTCTTCTGGACTGGAAACTAAACTAATCAGCCTTAATGAAATACGAGTAACAGAAGACAGTATGTACAAATACATACAAATACGTGCAGGAATGTGGCATCCCCATCCTCTCCCACCCGCAGCAGCTTCCCCTGAGCTGTGGACAGTCTCAAGAAGGTCCCAGACCACTTTCAGAGAGAGCAGCAGAGCAGACAGGAGCTGAAGGTGGAGATACAGGGTCAGGAATGCATGGGCCTGGGGATCAAAGGAGATGGACAGACCAAGACCTCCTTGGATGCCAGCCATGGATGGAATAGAAAATAGGAAGAGGGGACTTGACTTCTGTGATCCCTGAATTTATACCCATAATGATGTATATAGGGCTGTTTGGCCAATTCTGTTATCTGTCTAGTCTTCTCCTCCCTACTGGAGGGTTATAGATACAACCCTTCTGCTCCTTTAGTGTTCAAAGCAGCAGATTCAACAAGCGGAGCAAAGGGGCCTTGGACTATGAACATTCCAGCATTATCAGTCCACTGGCTGGAAAACTTGCTGTTAATTTCATCAAGTGGGCTGCTGAAAAGAGAGTTCACTGAAAAAAAAAAAAATCAGTAAAAAGAAAATTGGGTTCTTCCTGGCTCAAACCAGGACACATAGCGAGAGATTCCTGACATGGTTTTAACTACTGCCTTGTGCAAATATATTCACTGACACATCTGCCCAGTTACTATCTGCTCAGGACAACCTGCTTAGTGGAGCAGAAACTGTTTTCAAGTCTGCTATGAGCTTGTGTATTGCTTAATTGAAATGGAGCATGTGGGCAAAAATGTGTAAGCAAGAAAACTGTAACAAGTCACTGTATTTGTTTTTAAATTGTTAACATTTCTATCTGCACAAGTATCATAACCATGCTGACTGCAGCTTTAGAAATTTCTGGAAATAAAGAGCTGATGGACCACATTTTAGTAAGATGAGAGAACAATCTTAAGTGCTCCAAGAATGCATTATAGCACACTGGCAAACAATAATAGTACACATGATCTGTACTCCCAAGACTTGAAAGGGAGAATGATGGGGCGGAGTTATTTTTGGCCTCTTTAGCACAGGAGGACAGAATCAATCGTTTTAAGGATATTGGTTTCTGCACAGCTGTTCTGCAGTGATTGTGCTCTGCAGTGTTAGCTCCTTTTCCCTGTTTTGACCGAAATAATTTGTAGTACTTTAACCACTATTTTTCCATATAGGGACCAGCTCAATTTGCTGAAAGACTCTTTTTCTTTCTTTTTTCTTCACTTTTGAAGAAAACACTGGGTTAAACACATTCCTTGTTGGCAAAAGATCAAACATTTAACTGCAGAAACAGGCTCAATGGGCTCTACCATCATCCACCCAAGTGTTCCTAGGCTGCTATTTGTCCTGCTTGGTGCACAATATTTGGAGTTTAGAATATAATTGTGTGTGCATGCATTCATACATGTATTTAAAATGTATTTTTACCTGAGAGATAGAGCAGATGCTTGGGCATGAAATTTGTTGTATAGAGCCTTAGGAGAGTAGCGGAGGTTAAAGGTTACAAGCAAAAGAGAAGGGGGGAAGCACGACAAGAAGAGGAGCAGAAGCTGGCTCAGCAGGGCAGCGGCGCGATGGCTGAAGCTGCCTCTGCCATCAGACTGCAGCAGGAGCAAGGGTCTCATGATGAAGATTCCCAGTACACCTTCTTTATATTTTTATTTGCACTCATGAAAGATGCATATCAAATAACTGCTAGGTGAGTTCATCAGTATTTCATTCCCACAGTGGCAGCTATAAATGGAAGTGTGCACATGCCAGCGTTGCCTTGCATGACAGAAAATCAGGTATCTGGCCACATTGTTCTGCCAGGACGGTCTTAGGGCTGCCATGTCATCTATGTCAACTCACACATGTCCTAGCACGGCTGTTCCCGGCACAACTGTCCCTTCCAGCCCTTCTTTTCCCGGAAACACTGGTACCCTCCGGGGGAAGGCAAACGGGCTGTTTCCCGTGCGCGCTGTGACACACCGGGCCTTCCTGTGTCCCCATGGCTCCCGGCAAGGCTGAGGCGGTGCAGGCTGCCCCTGCCTGTCCTCCTCACCCTGGGCCCCTTGCTTGCGGCTTCGGGTGCCCACGAGCCTGAGAGGGACCCTCCCGGGCCGGCTGGTTCTCAGCTCCGGACGCTCCCGCCCCGCGGCTCCCGG
>NW_009952164.1:168418-202975 GCF_000747805.2 Chaetura pelagica
CTCCGCCTGCCCGGGGCTCCGGCTGCCCAGCCGGGAGCAGCGCAGCGCCCGGAGGGGCTTCCGCGGCGCAGCCAGGTCGTGTGAATGAACACAGCAAAAAAGGGCTCGATTGAGCTGCCTTTGCGGGCGAGGAAGGTCAGAGCAGGCACCGGAGCGGTACTTTTTGGGAAGCCATTCCGTTCTCCTGGGGGTTGCTCCCGGTTGAGTCTTCAGAACTTCACTCTGCCTGAAAAATTAAAGAATTCAGGAAAGATTTTGCTTTCCTACCTAGCAATGAAAGCGTTTCCTAGAGAAAAGGATGGCAAAGCTGGCCAGGGGGCTGAAAGGGTGTGTTTGTGACTGTAATTTTTTTAAAAAGATGTGGGTAATGGAAAAAATTATAGTATAAGGACACAAAAAAAGTAATCTTAGGATATAGTTATCAAAAACGCCCAAACCAAATGATTGATTCCACTTCTGCAATCGTTTGAAGCCAAATCAGATGGCAGGTTTTAGGAAGCACTGGCAGTTGAGGAAGGATAGTGAGGTTATCTGAGCAGGAGGTGAATGTTTCCGTGAAGTCAGATATCTGAGTTTTACCTGGCCAGATATGAAAGTGCTTGCTTAGTTATCTACATAATTTATCAGCATCTAAAAGTAATTCCTTGATTTGCAAGTGTAATGAGAAGTTTTCAGAGTTTTGCAGAAATCAGATAGAAGGTGTATTTGAGAAGGCAAACGATGTTTGTACTCCAGAGGAGCCAGCAGGGACAACTGGTTGTGTGATGTGAGATGTGCTGGTGACTGATGCATCTACAAGCTCAGATTTATCAAAATGGTCAGGAGACTTACAGGAACTTAAAAATACAGAGGAGCTTTTTCCACATTTCTGGTTGATTGGTATTTGTTTGTGGGTGGTGAGAGCCTGGCCCAGGTTGCCCAGGGAAGCTGTGGCTGCCCCATCCCTGGCAGTGTTGAAGGGCAGGTTGGATGGGGCTTGGAGCAGCCTGGGCTGCTGGGAGGTGTCCCTGCCCATGCAGGGGTGGGACTGGATGGGCTTTCAGGTCCCTTCCCACCTAAAACTAGTCTGGGATTCTATGTATCTATGTTAAGCCAAAAGTACTTTTCACCTAGAATCAATACTGCTGAGCAAGGAATTATGGGTTAGCTGTTAAAAACTGTTGAAATTAATGTAAAATAAGACTGTTAATAATCTAATTGCCATCTCGTGTTAAGAGTTGTATCAAGGATATAAAGCAGAGAGTAGAGAGCAGAGAGATTTCTCAGGTAGATAGCTGCTTCCAGGTGGAAAGGAGAATAAATACCCACAATAAAAAATCATTATTACATTGTCCTTCTGTTAAGGTCCACCTAAATTCACAGAAACTGGATTTATTTTTGTAGTCTGTCACACAGGTAATTCAGAAACACTCAGGTTCTCTGTCCACATGTGGCAAAGGTTAGATTTGCTGCCAGCTCTACAGGCTGTGCTTGAGGATTTCAGCTCTAATCAAGATAAAAATGTTTCTTCTGAGTTGGTGCCCTTTTCCTGTGTTCTTAGACAGTGTTTGGGAAGACTCAACTCTACCAAGAAAAAGAAACAGAAGGTGTTGGAGATGTCTAGTCTATCTGTTCTTACCTCCCATGTCTACCTGGGGACACTAACCTGTCTGAACTCTGAAGCCCTGAGGTTTTGTTGTAGTGCACACATCATTGCAGACTTACAAATTCGGTTTTCTAGTATGCATTTATTTGGCAGAAATATAGCCAAAAAGAAGGCTTCTTCTTAGAACTTCTCCACTTGAGGGAGTTCCTTGAGGTCTGTGAGGTCACCAGCTTGATGGAAGGCATTTTTATTGTGGTTTTGAAGGCTACTTAAGGTTTTCTGACATCCTTTTGAGGGCAAAACTTAAATGGTGTCTAGTCTGAAGGGGAGCACAAGCTCTGAAGAGTCACTATCACAGCAACAGCCAATTTTTTATGGACTTCTTAGTGTCCAGTCAACACAAAACAAACCATATCAGTCATTCCTGCAATTGCGAATTTTTCTGAAAGGCAGCCTTTTGGGTTCATGTGTATAATCAGAGGTCTCAGAAAAGTCTGATTGCATTCTGTCCTTTGAAATATATATCAAGAACATTAATACTGTTTTTCTGAATTTTTATTCTGTATTATAACACCAGCCTGTGCAATATTCTAAACTCTTCCCTGCAGAGCCTTTGGGCGGCAAGTTGCTTTCAGGTTCATCGATATAGACATTTTTTTCTTTTCTAAAGTGTTTATGGCAAAGAACAATACTTCACAGGCCAAGAAAGGAACTGAAAGCCTCTGTAGGTCATGCATTTTAGCATTATCTCATTCTGGGTACCACCAAATGTGGGCTTGATACACAAAAATCAAACTGCAAACCAGTTATTTCTACTTGTAAATAGTGATTATGATAAATGAGTTTTAAGTCAATACAGCTGCAGATGGTTAGGCTGTAGCTATCTGGTTGTACTTCTGAACTTTGCATCATTTTCTTCCAAGGTTGTTACAACCATGGGACTGCGCTTTCTGGGTACCACTGCACACAGAACAAGTGTTAAAGAGTTTGGCTTGTGACCACTGCTTGCAGCTGATGCAGTGATCTACCATCTGGTCTGTAGCTGCTGGGTTGCCATGTATCCAGGTCATCCAGATCTGTCAACACTTGGGCAGCAGTTGTTTTAAACACGAGATCACTCAGGGAATCTTCAGATCTTAACTCTTAGCTAATATATCTGCAAGAGAGTAAAATACAGCTAGGATGTTATTGCATAGTACTTTTTCAGGTCTAAGATGAGTAGGGGAAAGTTTTATAACCTTGCCACACACCCTTCAGAGAAACATGGGAGCAGCAGAGGCAGTGTTTTACGTGATGTGATGCTGAGGGTCCCTGCAAGTTAATTGCATGTGTTCACTCAGAAATTGCTTTGGGATGTATAGATATTTAGGCCTAATTTTGCATTCGGCTTTTTTTTCAGGTTCCTGTTGCAGGGGCTGGCAAGGACTTGATGATATGAATCCGGATATTTCCAGGTATGGTGTAGGAGCGTGATGGAGGTGTTTCCTGCAACACTGCAGTTGGATCAGCTGGAACTGCATTTCTTTAGATAGGAGTTAACTCCTTTGCCTGCGCCAGGCCACTTGTGCTCTTCTCTCGTACCTTGCATTGAGCCTGCACAGTCAACAGGTAGTGAACTGCACTGAGGAATCAGCATGGGGTAAAATCAACCCCAAGAAGCAAAAAAAGATTAAGTTTTAATCCAAAACTTTTTTTCAGTCTATGAAGCCTCACAAATTCTTGTGTTGAGTGTGGGGAGGCAGTGGCAGTGAAGTGGGAGTGCTGGTCAGGAACGGGTGGAGGCCAGGATCAGCCTTTGATGACAGTGTTGATTTACACTGGCTCGAGGTTGTGAAGAACCCGACTCAGCAGGGGAACCTTCACACTGGAAAGAGCAGAAGTTTCATTTTCAGGATTGTAATAGATCTCTCTACCCATTCATACAATCTTAAAGGAAACTTGTCTGTTTCTTCCCTCACTGTGGTCACCCTGGTCCTTGTTCTGGTGAAAACAAACTTAAAAGAAGTGAGATGATAGAATCTCAAAGGACTAACATCCACAAGTCAAAACAAATGGTCTGTCTCGAGTTCCTGTTCTGTGGGCTGTAACTAACATGTACTTGTTCTCTGAAATGCTGAAAATTGAGTCTGTATCTCACAGCAGTCTCTGGAAAATTACATTTAAAAAAAAAAAAATTGGGCTCTTTCGGTGCATCCAGAAATTGGTATGACATAACAAGTACACAGTAACATCCAATTTCAAGAGAGGTGTGCAGTTTTGGATGGACTCTACTTTAGCTGTGAATTTTTAGCCTGTTGATAAGAACAAAAGTGTAGTAAGATTTGCATGGTCAGGGTTGCCTGTGGTGCAGAGTTTTATCTCCTTCTTATGTGTCTAATGTCTTTGCCAGATTTCTTCCCTGTAGGAGAAAACCCATGCTTTTACACGAAGGGAAGGGGGAAGCTAAGAATCTTTCTCTGATACAAGAACTTCCTTAAAAAGAGATTGCCCTTCAGAAAATCAAAATCGTGTAATTATTTTCTATTAGTAAAAATAATTATTCTACTTAAAAATAATAATTCTACTTTAAAATAATAATTCTACTTTAAAATAATAATTCTACTTAATAGAGTAACTGAATGTTTCAATGGGATGTGTCACAGAATTTGTGCCATCGTATTTTTTGCAGTGCAACACACTGCAAGTTGTGTCATAAGAGCTCCAGTCTCTAGACCTGCAGAACATCTGATAAAGAGGTGTGTGGGAAACTCTGTGAAGAGCTGGGCCATGACATACCAGCAGGGTATGAAGCTCTGGCATACACAAAGGAGGTTCTTATTTCATTGTGTTGGGAAGATCAGTTCCAGGAGCCATTACCCAGCCCAGACTGATGTCAGGGGCAAAGCTACCGTGGAGGACCAAGGTGTGCAAAGCCTTACTCTCCACCAGTTGCATTCTTGTTATCAGAGGGCTAAGACAGAGCAACTCTTCTTGGTAACACAGGATCACCAACGCTGGAAAAGACCTTAAGATCTTCAAGTCCAGCCTATGACCTAACAACACCACACCAGCCAGACCATGGCACTAAGTGCCACATTCAGCCTTTCCTGGAACACCTCCAGGGATGGTGCCTTCACCACTTCCCTGGGAAGTCCATTCCAATGTCTGATCACCCTTTACAAGAGGAAATGCTTCCTAATATCCAACCTTAACCTCCCCTGGAGCCTTCTGGTCCTGTCACTGGTTTCCTGGGAGAAAAGCCTGACCCCACCTGACCACAACCTCCCTTCAGGTGGTTGTAGAGAGTGAGAAGGTTCCCCCTGAGTCTCCTCCAGGATAAACAACCCCAGTATGCATGTATTAACCTTTAGTATTGAAGGTTTTATGTTTAATTCCACTGGCATTCCACAACAGGTTCTTCTTAATTAAAGATAAATGAAATGTCATCATTTTTTAAGATCCACTAAAGGCTGTTTGTTGTGTTGGTTGTAATTTTCATAGTGTATTCATGTTTGCTGAGGAGTATACCTCAGCATTTTTTGTCCATAATTACCCAGCAATGCCAAGAATCCAGTGCATGTTCCTTGCTCTTTTTTCCTATATGCTTTGGTTTTAATTAATTCATGAGAAGCTTTCATTTGACAAAATAGGAAATATGCTCAAGAAGGACCAACTGCAGTAATTCCATTAACTTAAAGATGGATTCAGCTTCTACCAAAATTGCTTCTGATAACAACTAGTTTCTTGGTTATAAAAGTCAGCTCCAAAAATCAAGAAATTCTTCAAATACTTTGCTATGTGAGGTTTTGGCACAGATGGCTACAGTGCCAAGGCTTTGAATAAAAAATGCTAAGGGGAAAAAGATTAATCTTGAAAGACATAAACTATATGCTGAGCTCAGGTTATTTTTTTGTAATAAGCAGTGTTATTTTTACCTCTGGGGTACTATCTGAGCTTTTTATGGGCAACTGTTTCCACATTGTTCATCTGCCTGTCTTCAGCCTTCTGGAGGATTTAAAAGTTATGTCAGAGCTTGTGTTTAATGAAAGAAGAAATTCTGTTTGCAATGAAAGGTAAGAGGAAATTTTCTAATTAAAGATGATGCTGAAGTAAAAGCACAAAGACAGAATTCCCCACATAATAATTTCTGTGTGATTTCTGTTGTGAAGTTACTTGTGGTGAATTGTAGCAAGGATAAAGTGACCCTTGGTATCTGCATTTTAAAAATAAACCCTGAGCTCAGCTTGCACATGAATCAGGGCTGTACTGTGAGGCCAGAGGTGCCAACTTTGTGCTGGAGGATCTGAGTGGCAGTGGCTGTCGCTCAGGGCTGGCCTGTCCCCCCTGCAGCTGCCATAGGCGGGAGGGCCTCAGCTCAGAGCTGCAGTGAAGAGAAATTAATATTCATGTTGTAGAGAAATTGGCCCAGTGTAGAATAAAGGTGATGTTTGAGTTGTCTGTCACAGTCCCCTTCTGCCTGCAGGGTAATGCAGGGACTCCTCTTTAGCAGAGCAGGAGGAATCACATTCTGTGATTCTAATCTGTAGCTTGAGGAATGATTCTGTTAATAAGGAGACTGAAAAGGCCGCCAAGGCCCTAAGCAATCTGAAACAAAACGGGATTGCTCACTGAAATGGTCCCAGTGTATGTCAGCTCCAGAAACCATACTGTAACACCAAAACTGCTGGATGAATAACCTGTCACTGCAGCCTTCACTATCATGACAAACAGAATATTGTCCTGTAAGGATTTGTTTATGTCACAGGTAAAGTGCTGTTGGACACAGGTTCTCTTGGTGTTAGATACTGGTCCAGCAAAGAACACAGAAGGACCTTGCCAGCTGAAAGAACTTGAGTTTTGCATTCTGCTCTGTAAGCTATCCACATTACAGGCCTTTTAAGTTATCTGCACTGATCAAGAATAATTCATATTCAAATATTTTTTAATAACCATCATCATATGATGGTTACTCATTAAGCAGTAATGGTCGTGAAAAGTGAGTCACAGTTCTTTTAATCTTGGAGAAAGGGAAATCTTTCCATCAGTTGCTGCTTCTTTCTCAATGATTTTAATGTATTTGCTTTTGTGGGAATGTTGGGAATGGAGATGTTTTTCTCAGATAAGTTTTTAAGTTTTGTGTTTTGAAATAATAACACATAATAGTTTTAAAGGTGTAAGAGTACTGTTTTAAAAAAAATAATAATACTTTTAGACTAATTAAATTTCATTATTTTTTTTCTCTAAGCTGTGGAACAGCCTGGGGAGTTTGTGGGAACAAATACCTGGGAAACTGATGGAACAGTTGATACTGAAATTCAAAGCCAGCTCAGACAAAGTACTTCAAGCCTGGATGTTCCCTGCTTGACGGAGGAGAACAGGATTGTGTGAGATGCCCTGCATCTTGTAGATGTACTAGGTTGTAATATAGGATGTACCTTCATGCAAACAAATTCATCACAGCTGATAGATCAGTGTTGGCATTCAAGATGATCCAATTGTACTTTGATGTTTTATCTTTGCTAGTTCTGTGGCAGAGAAGTCACATACATCTGTCCCTTTGTCCTCCTTATTCTCTCATTTTGACAACTGATTCTCTCCTTTTGACCTAAGATGAGGATCTCAGTGCTTCACTTAGCTGAATGCTCGTGGTTGCTTCATTAGAAATCATGTCTTTGGGCAAATGGCCCATTTGTGGGAGAGAGAGAAAAATAAGTGAATGCTTCACTTATTGTAGGGTTTGACTGTACAAATAAGGAACAATGGTGAAGTTTTTGACTGTAGGGAAGTAAAAACCTCTAGATTAAAACTGGGCATGAGGAGCTTCTGAGGGCTTTTGCAAACTCCAGAATTAAGTGTATGGCTGGAGGTGTCAGGGCAGAAAAGAAGAGCTCTCCTAGAAGGGAGGACAGATTAGGAGAGGGCCATCAGACCAGAACTGTGTGACTGTTTAGGAATATTTATGCTTTGAAACAACTGGAGATTCAGGTAACACACTGGACAAGCATTGCATCATCCCATGACCTTGTGTGAAAGAGGCTTTATTGAGAGCCGTGTGGTATTTTAATGTGACTAGAGTATGACTTGGAAACTTGAACCTAATACCCACTTCTTATCCTTCCCAGTTTTTAAGTTAGAATTCAACTTTTAAGGCCTGATATGTGATTGTTGAGGAACAGGGATAGTGATCATCTGTTGAAACGTTTCGGTTGGCAGTAGAATAGAGGTCTGGGGTGTGTATCACATCAAAAGGTCTTGGCAAATATTTTCTGTTTCTCCAGCATCTGAAAATCCATGCACAGGACCTGGGTTGTAAGGCCATAAATTGTCTTTGGGAGAGTTTTGATGATCTCACAAAAGTATTGCTGCTCATGCTCAAAATGTTGAGCCTTATTCAGTGTGTATTCCTTTTTCTCTCTTTCTCCTTCCAAAATCTGTGAAAATATGTCTGTTGGTGTAGAAACTGCTCGCTGGCACAGCCTGTGGGGATAAATAGTGTTTCTGCTTAGAGGGCTTTGGGACAGGTTTTACTGACTTGGTTTGAAGGAGAGGGTCTGTCTAAGACCACCTGACTACTGCTTTGTTTGATACTGATGAACTCAGAGAAAGGATGGATGACCAGTTCTGGTGGAAGTAATGGCTCTCTGGATTTCTTTGGGTGACCTTCCAACCTGAATTCTTAGCTTACTGTGGCCTGAAGCCATTAGCTTGAGTTTTGTCCTCAGTTCTATCAAGGGATCTGGGGCAGCGGCTGCTATTTCTGCAGGAAGACTGGAGGAAATAGTGGGCATTAGGAGAAAGAATGAAGGAAAAACTCTGAAGAAATTGCTGAGTAACTTTTTGTATTTTATAGGTGCCTCCTTACATTTCACATTTGTACTCTCTCAAGAAGCACACATAGATCTGGGAATAGCATCTGAATGTATTTTGTGGAGATGTTCTACCGGGTACTTTGGACACCTTGGTTGGACACTAGTCACATCTGATGTTCTCGCTGACATGTAGTAATGGTCTGTAGGGTATTTTTACACAGGGATGCTAGAGTATGGTGCTTTTGTGCCTTACTACAATAAACGTGTAGTCTCCAGTGTTTTTTGTTGGAATTTTGTGTGTTTGTAGAGTGAGCATTCAGTAGCAGAGTGCTGATTGTTCCCAAGAGTCAGGACAATAAGGGTTATATTACCTCACCCTGTCCTGGAAGTACTAAAGGAATGTTACTTTGTTTAATAACACAGCCATGAGGTAAGTGCCAGACAGAGCTTGCAGAGGTCTTTATCTCTTCAGCCAAGACATCCAAGGTTCCTGGAGGAGGAAACAGGTGTGGTATTTCAAAGTTAATGGGTTTTTCTTAAATTTCAGGAGTGTAGGTTGGCTAGTTCAGGCATCTGTGTGGCCAGATCTCATGGGAGACAGCTGGGTGGTCTTCCAGGACAGCCTCCTCCAAGCACTAAGAGAAGTTTAGGCCCACCACTCTGAGTACCACCTGACTAAGGACATTGTGAAGCTTGAAGTACTCGGTGGCTTTTCTGGTTAAACCAGAACTTGTTTTTTATCAAGCAAAACCAAGAAGCTGTACTCATCCCCCTCAAGGAGGGATTAAGAGCTCTTTGATTTGCATTCTGATGTGGATGAGTGACACCAGCCTGAAACCTGTGCTGTTGGTCATCCCTGGCAGCCTGCCTGGGAGCCAAACACTCAGCAGTTGGAGCAGCCTGGCAACGAAGGAGCTGGGAAGCAGAGCTGAAGGTTTAGGAGATAGCAAGTAACTTGTGCTTGATAAGGAAGAAGAGAGGATTGCTCACTGGAGATCTAGGTAAGCAAGTTTGTCTTGCTGGACTTCTATTTGCAATTTCTGGCATTTCTTTGGCCATGTTGTGCTTTTTCTAGGACAGAGGTCTCCCTTCCATAAGAGGGTGTATAGATAGAAGTTGTTGCCTTTGAACAGGTCAGCACGTGTACCAAAGTATGAGATTTAATGTTGGCGAAAAGCTGGAAAGTGTTGGAACCAAGGCAGAGCAATCGGGGTATCTCAGTGTGCTGAAATGTCGTCTTAGTCAGCTGGTTGTGGAGGCAAATCTCACCTTTCTGCTTTTAAAGTTAGGAGTGAAGAATCAACCTTCTGTTGGTCTAGTAGCGGAAGTAAACAAATAGTGAAAAGTACCTTGAAAAGAATGAATAATCACAAAATTAATTCTTGGCTGGGCAGCAGACATGAAATAATTTGATAAGAAATGCCAGCTGGCAAATCTGAGGAGAACATCTGAAAGCCAAGAAGTTTAGGATAATTGTTCATTGGTGCAGAAACAAAGCTGCACAAATTATTTCAAATTTTCAGCCAGCTTCCAAAGAAGAGGATGTAGAAAAGAAGTTGTGGATGAGGAGACTGAGCCTAGAGAACATTGTGTTCATTATTTCGAAGGGCCTGTGGTTTTTTTTCTTCCATTACTAGTCAGAGTTGAAACAGTCTGCTTTCCTGCAAAAATAAAAAGGAGATTCTGCCAGAATTTGTGGGTTTAGGGCAAAGAGATAGGGGCATTCAAAATGACAAGTAAAAGGGATTCAGAAGTTGGGGACCAGAGGAGAAATAAAACAGAATCAGCTGCAGGTAGAAAGAGATTCGTACCCAAGATTCATAACAGAATCAATGTGATTAGAAATTCTGCACCAGTTATGGATTACAGATATCTCAAAAAAAAGTTCAATGAAACTGAGGTGTAGATGGTCATGGGTTTTGCAGAAAGTTACTTTGACAATGAGAGCTAGGACAAGACATGTCACGAGAGTGAAGTTCAAGAGGAAAGGAAAGTTTTGGGGCTTGTTTTTTTGTTTTGGTTTGTTTTTTTGCCATGGTAGGACATTCTTAAGCATTTTTCTTAATTGATAAATTTCAGTGAAGTCCCTTGGACAATGTTAACCATTTATTATTAATATTAATGATATTAATTTAAATTATTCTATTAATTTAACCATGGTTAAATTCACTTGATAATAAGAAAACCCTTAAAATGGTGAAGAACCAACAGAGGCATAAGGAAAGAGAGATCTCAGGCAAAGAAAACCATGTTCTGGAGAAGGTGAGATCAGAAAGCAGATGTGACACCAGGGCAGCTGACAGGGACAAGGAAATGGAAATGAGCATATCAAAGCTGAAGAGAGATTTGAAAAGGTTAAAGAATTCCTTTCATGCAGGAGACTGGAACTAGCTCATCTCTATCTCAGGATGCTGAAAATTATGATACATGTCATGAAGAATTTTTGAGCAAAGATTTTTTTTCATCTGTAAATTTTAGCAAATCGTGTCCTGGGGTGCATCAAGCAGAGCGTTGCCAGGGGGGTGATTGTCCCGCTCTGCTCTGGTGCAGCCTCACCTGGAGCACTGCCTGCAGGTTTGGGCACCACACCATAAAAAGGACATCAAGCCATTGGAGAGTGTCCAGAGGAGAGCCATGAGGATGGGGAAGAGTCTGGATGGGTTGACTTATGAGGAGCAGCTGAGCTCACTGGGATTGTTCAGCCTGGAAAAGAGGAGGCTGAGGGGTGACCTCATTGCAGTCTGTGGTTCCTCAGGAGGGGAAGAGATGGGGCAGGTCCTGATCTCTTCACTCCTGTGAGCAGTGACAGGACTGGGGGAAATGGCAGAAGCTGCATCAGGGGAGGTTTAGGTTGCATATCAGGAAAAGGTTTTTCACCCAGAGGGTGGTTGAGCACTGGAACCAGCTCCCCAGGGCAGTGGTCACAGCACCAAGGCTGCCTGAGCTCAAGAAGCCTTTGGATGATGCTCTCAGGCACATGGGGTGATTCTTGGGGTGCCTTACACAGGGACAGGAGTTGGACTCGTGATCCTGATGGGTCCCTTCCAACTCGGCATAGTCTAGGATTCTATGATTTAGTAACAATACTTGATACATGTTAGAAAAAATGTATTAAAATATTAGAAAAAAAATACATCAGGAAAACATTGCCTGAGCAGCTATAATCCCAGTATTGGGGTCTTTAGTGTGAAGGTTTTTACAAAGAAACATAAAAAAAAGAACCTAAAAAACATGGAGATTGAGATTAAGATATTAAATATCATATGGTGTTCTAAATACATGATGTTAATCTGAGATTCCTTTGTAAAAATTACTGTTTTCTGCATAAGAGATGAAGTAAACTTCATGTCTGTAACTGTAACTTCTCTTGTGTAGGTGTAACAGGTAGTTCTAGTTCAAGGGGAAAACATCAGGATTATGGGAAGTATTAAGTAGGTAAGAAACTGCTGAGAAGAGCTATCAGGAGAGAATTTATCCATGGAATTACTGTAGAAAGAATTGTCTCTTAGCAAAATTGTTTAAACATTAAAATGCATAATATTCAGTGCTAACACAAATTCAGGAATTAGGGGCCAGAGTAGGATTGTAATGCAATGGCTCTTCCAATGTCAAGCAACAGGAACCTTTATAAGCATGCAGAGGACTCTGTTTCTTGACCCCAGCTGCTTCTCAGAAAGATAGGACAAGCCTCTCCATTTTTGTTTCCAGCATATTTTTCAGCCTCTGTCAGCAATATGGACAGTGGCATTGAATGCACCCTCAGCAGGTTTGCTGACAACACCAAGCTGTGTGGTGTGGTTGACACACTGAAGGGAAGGGACGCCCTCCAGAGGGACCTTGACAGGCTGTAGAGGTGGGCCAGTGCCAACATCATGAAGGAAAAGGTGTCCCTGCCCATGCAGGGGGGCTGGAACTAGATGATCTGATAGGCCCCTTCCAACCCAAACCATTTTATGATTCTGTATCACTATTTAAGTTTTGCTGGTGGTTATTTAAGTCCTGGGCAAACTGGCTGCACCAGGAAGACTTTTGCAGAAATACCTGTGCTGGTTCTGGCAGCCATGTCATTAGCATGATGCTGCACTTAAGCTAGGAAAACTTGACAGACCTCAACAGATTTGCCCAGAGCCACTTGGGAGATGTTTGTACCCATGGCATTGGCCACCCACAAACCTGGATAATCCTCTTGCAGACAATGAATATTCTCTGGTATAATCAAGAGTTGGAAGGCTTTTGTAGGCAGAGTAAGAGGAAAGAGATCACCTTGAATAGCACAGTGTGCAGAGCTGTGTGTTTGGGGACTAACAACAAAAATTGCTGCTTAAAAATGCAAATATTAATGGTAGACAGTCCTCTTGGAAATCCTATTCAGAAACAGAATCTAGTCAGAAACAGAAAAATGTGCAAAGAATGCTTTTCCATTTCTCTGGCTATAACTCATTGCATCAGCTATATGCAAACTAGAGAAGATTAGAAGCAGTGGACTTGTTCAGCCTAGATAGTGAACTGTGAGAGAAATGAATTTTTCAAGAAGCAGTAAGAACAACTTGTTTGTGGATTGATGGGCGAAGACCAATTGGATGAGGTTTAACAAGGCCAAATGCCGGGTCCTGCGCTTTGGTCACAACCCCATGCAAAGCTGCAGGCTTGGGGGTGAGTGGTGGTTGGAAACCTCCATGGTAGAGAAGGACCTGGGGGTGCTGGTTGACAGCCAGATGAACATGAGCCAGTGTGTGCCCAGGTGGCCAAGAAGGCCACCAGCATCCTGGCCTGTATCAGGAATGGTGTGGCCAGCAGGAGTAGAGAGGTGATTGTGCCCCTGTGCTCAGCACTGGTGAAGCTGCACCTCGAGTGCTCTGTGCAGTCCTGGGCCCCTCACTTCCAGAAGGATGTAGAGTTGCTGGAATGTGTCCAGAGGAGCTACCAAGCTGGTGAAAGGTCTGGAGAACAAGTCCTGTGAGGAGAGGCTGAGGGAATTGGGATTGTTTAGTTTGAGGAAGAGGAGACTGAGGGGAGACCTCATTGCTCTCTGCAACTGCCTGAAAGGAGGTTGTAGGGAGGTGGAAGTTGGGCTCCTCTCTCAAGTGAGTAACGACAGGACCAGAGGAAATGGCCTAAAGTTGTGGCTGGGGAGGGTTAGACTGGAGATTAGAAAGAATTTCTTTACTAAAGGAGTGGTTGGACACTGGAACAGACTGCCCAGGGAGGTGGTGGAGTCACCATCCCTGGAAGTGTTTAAAAGAAATATACATAAAGTGCTGAGGGACATGATTTAAGCACTGAAAGGGCAGATGAGGTTATGGTTGGTGGATTTAGGTTATGGTTGGGCTTGATAATCTTCAAGGTCCCTTCCAACCAGGGTGATTCTGTGGCAAACCCCAATGTTAATGCGAAAACAAACGGCACCAAAATATTTTATTGTGGTTATTTAGTATTTGAGATGTCTCTGATGTAGTTTGGTACCATTGCCGAAGGGCTTCTTGTTGCCTATCATAGCATAAAGCTGAAAGTGGCCCTGGGAAGTCTTGGATATTCCTAAAAGTAACAGCTTCATGAGGCAGAGTGGAGGAGGAAGCACCTTCAGTGCTTCTTTACCTACAGTAAAGACTAAAAATAGTGTCACATCCATGTTACCAGTATCTGCTGCAGTTAAGGCAGGGAGAGGAGAGTTGGGGGAAGGAATATTGGTTAGTCCAAAAGCAAATTAAAAACTCCAGTATAAGCTTAAAAAAACAAACAAACAAACAAAAAAGTTAATAAAGCAATTTCTTTTTATTATTTGAAAAGTGCCCTGAAAAATTGTTTAAAGTGTAGCATTTTATTTTGTGATTGATCTTTATATTAACGTAACAGTCTAAGCTGCAACAATGTCTAGAGAACACCATAGCTGTAAACTGCAGGGCTGACACCTACACCTGGTCGTCTTCAGAATGAGAGGGTAATTACCTAGTTCCTTACAAAGACTCCAAGTCTTTTCCTTCTCTCTGTGTCTCCTCCACCTTTATCACCTACACTCACAAATGGAAAATTACATGTGTATTCATGTATGCTAATGTTTAGCTTGGGAGTAGATTTTGCAAGTGAAGCAGCAGGTAACTCTTTAAAAGTGTCAGCAACAGTTATGTTTTCTGGATAAACCTGCTTGGCCATTTTACCTGTGAGACAGAGAGTCATCTTTTTAGCTACATGCTGTGCTTCTTCTCAAACAGTTCTGCTCTGAAATTGGATACAAATATGTCCCTAAGGGGTTTAAGTGTAGTTGTGTTCTTGATCACTAGGGTTGTGGGGGCCCTACAATGTGCAGATACTGCAGGTGTATCCTGCTGGCCAGTGCAGCTATTTCTGCTTTCCTTGGAGCAGCTCAGTGCAGCCTGGCAGCAAAGACCTTTGTATCTCTAAGGATTCGGATAAAACCACCGAGTTAAAATAAAAATAAATTTTAAAAAAAACCCAAAAAAACAGGAAAGGTTAATACAGTGGAAATGTCTGCTGGGCAGTACAAAATCCAGTTGCTTCAAGACCTTCTAGCTTTGTTAGCTTAAGAAAGCTTTGTGGGATTATATATTGAGTGGCTGATCTGGTCACAGCAAGCTTTGTCCTCTCTGTCCCCACTGCATAGACTCACAGGGGTTGGAAGGGACCTCTGAAGATCATCAAGTCCAACCCCCCTGCTGCAGCAGGAACACCCAGGGCAGATCACACAGGAACGTGTCCAGATGGTCTTGAAAGTCTCCAGAGAAAGAGACTCCACAACGTCTCTGGGCAGCCTGTCCCAGGCCTCCCTCACCCTCACAGCAAAGAAATTTCTCCTCATGTTGAGGTGGAACTTCCTGTGTTGTCACTTGGTGCTGTTTCCCCCGTCCTGTCACAGGCACCACTGAACAGAGACTGGCCCATTCTTGACACCCCCCTGCAGATATTTATAGACATTCATCAGGTCCCCTCTTGGTGTTCTCTTCTCCAGACTGAACAGCCCCAGGTCTCTCAGCCTTTCCTCATCAGGCAGGTGTTCCAGTCCCTTCATCATCCTCGTGGCCTCTACTGGACTCTTTCCAGTAGATCCCTGTCCCTCTTGAACTGAGGAGCCCAGAACTGGACACAATGCTTCTGATGTGGTCTTAGGAGGGCAGAGTAGAGTGGAAGGAGAACCTCCCTTGACCTGCTGGCCACACTGTTCTTAATGCACCCCAATATGCCATTGGCTCTCTTGGCCACAAGGGCACGTTGCTGTCCCATGGAGAACTTGTTGTCAACCAGGACCCCAAGGTCCTTCTACATGGGGCTGCTTTTCAGCAGGTCAACCCCTGATCTATATTAGTGCATGATGGTTTTGTGATACTTCTTCATTTCATCTCTATGTGTATATTCTTTGACAAATTTAATGCAATTATTCCAGCATTTACTATTTTGTTTGCTGTATATGAAATCCTGATGCTGATCTGTTCAGTGTCAGGCCTGGGAGAGTGTTTTGCAGTGTTGGGTTTTGCTTTTGTTCTTTCTGAACTCCCTGTGTGAAAGGCTTGTCTCTGTTAAACTTGCCTTCAGAGCTGCAGGGCTTCATCCTGTCTATTATTACAAGGCTACAACTAATAACACAGGGTGCTCTGTAAGGCATGAAGAACTTGTGGGGAAGAACTGGGCCGTTTAGCTTTTGTGTGGGTGCTCAAAGGGCGTTTTAGACTGTTGTTTTCAGCTTTTAAGCTGCTTTGTTTGGGAACTTGGCCTGTATAAATTGCAAAAGATAAATATGTTGCTTCAAACTGGGCCCTTTTCTCTGTTTAAAGTTAACTGCAGAAAGAGATATTCCAGGAAGATGATCCTGACTATATATAATTTGCAGATGAGAGTAGATTAGTTAATGGCTGTTTACTTCCTAAGCACTTTGAATCTAATCATATTCCCCCTAAGCAAACTGGAATGCTTGTTTTATGAACTCCCCAGAGAGAGCCCTCGGCAGAGCTCATCTGCTGGCTTCTGCCAAGTGTCTGTTCCATCTTTTTGTGTTGCTGCCAAATATATAGAGTTTTGAAGGGAGAATCCCTGATTTTGTAATTGCAAAGCTGTCTAGTGTGGCAGCTTTCCTTAGCACGCCTGCTGTCTGCACTGTGGGAGAACCCTGTGGCACTGGACACGTGGTTTCTGAACAGCTGAAGCAAGGAGGAAGTGGAATTTCTTTCTATAGTTCTCCTGGGTATTCCTGATGTCCTGATGCTCTAGTCAGGACTAGAGCTGAGATTTTTAACAGTTAAGGAAGTTTACCAACAATTTTGAAGTTGGTGTCTTTCATGCCTTGTAAAGTTCTTTGTAATCCGGACACTTTATTTAGGTTGTCTGACTTTCTTAAGCCAGTGCCCAGTACCTATCTGAAGTGCACAAGCTGCTTTGAGGCACTGTCACCACGCTTCAAGTGACGGTGCATTGAATTCATTGTAAGCTAAGCCTGTACTCACACAGTTCTCTCCTACACAGACGTTTTCTGCTCTGTGACTGCAAAGTCTTGTGCAGAAACCTGTGTTTGCACAGTCTACAAGAGACACAGGGACAACCTGAAAACATGGTTCACAGAGAGCCTGAGGTTAATTAGTGGCTGGAGCTGCCCAGCAGAGGGACCTGGGGGTGCTGACTGACAGCAGCTGAACATGAGCCAGCATGTGCCCAGGTGGCCAAGAAGGCCAACACCATCCTGGCTTGCTTCAGGAACAGTGTGACCAGCAAAACCAGGGAGGTGATCCTGCCCCTCTACTCAGCCTTGGTGAGGCTGCACCTTCAGGCCTGTGTGCAAGTTTGGGCAGGTTTGGGCACCATAGGATAGGAAGGACATTGAGGGGCTGAAGAGGGGGCAGAAAAGGGCAGCAAGGCTGATTATGGGTCTGGAGAACAGGTCTTATGAGGAGAAGTTGAGGGAGCTGGGGCTGTTCAGCCTGGAGAAGAGGAGGCTGAGGGGAGACCTCGTTGCCCTCTACAACTACCTGAGAGGAGGTTGTGGTGAGGTGGGTGTTGGGCTCTTCTCCCTGGTGACCAGCAACAGGACAAGAGGAAATGGGGTCAAGCTGCTGTTCAGGCTGGATATTAGGAAAAATGTCTTCACAGAAGGAGTGGTGGGGCCTTGGAACGGGCTGCCTAGGGAGGTGGTGGGGGCACCATCTCTGGAGGTGTTCAAAAAAGGGGTAGATGTGGTGTTTCAGGAGATGGTTTAGTGGTTAGGGCTTGTAGGGTGGATAGTTGGACTTGAAGGTCTTTTCCAACCTTGATGATTCTGTGATTCATCCCAGTAGCCAGCCTGTCCCATGGGCTTATGTCTGTGTCACCCAAATGGAGCTATACTGGTTAAAAGAGTGTTCACTGAGCAGCCTGCAAAGATTTCTCTAGTATGTGTGTACATGTGCTCCAGCTGGCTTCACTCTTTTTAAAGCCCCACGAGCCCTGTCACTCCTCTCCAATGCTCCTGGCTTCAGTTGCCTTTGCTGAGTCACCAAAGGCAAGAGGGGAAGGGAACTAGAGCTAAAGGATCCCACAGCCCTGCCAGAAGAAGAGGGGACAGATAGTGGGTAGCAGATGTTCTCATCTTAAAACAGCCTTGAAGTTGGAATCATAGAATGGTTTGAGTTAGAAAGGACCTTAAAGATCACCTAGTTCCAACTCCCTGCCAAGGGGAGGGACACCTAGGCTGTACTCTAGGCCCCTGAGAGTTGTAGAGACTCAAGATTTGGCAGGCAACTTAAAAACTGTTGCATCTTGATTGTCAGGCACTTAAAAGAGAATTTGAAGAGTCTACAAGCCCTGTTTGTCTTCATTTTATGTGCCAATGATTTTTATTCACTCATGGCACTGGAAGGAGAGCTAGGAGAAGGAATGGAGAACAGCTTGGAAGTGTGAGCAAAACAGCAGTGCCAGAAGCTGGACCAATAAAAAAATCCTGTGATTATAGTCAAACTGAAAGCTGGTAAAAGACCTGGCTGGGTTTTTTTGTGCTGTTGAAGCTTGATATTGGCCTTACTGCCACTTATTTTGGTTGCAGTTCTACAGTTTTTTAGGAGGTAATTTTATATAGTGGATTTTTTTTATCAAAAGCTGAAATCAGGGAATGAGGGAAGGAGAAGAATGCATTTTTAGTGAGATGGTTTTCCTTTTTCTTTGGGGAAAAGAGAAGAGTGTTTTCCTGCTTCTTATATCTTAAATACTGAGAAAGCCAGCATGCACTTGGAACCAATTATACATGTATTTGTAATCAGCTTTGTGAATTGGCTGTGCATGCAATGGAGAACTGAGTCAAGTTTGACAAAATAGGGTCCTCTTCTTCTCTATTGCTGTCAGATCAAAAGACACATCAGGATGAATAAGAAAGTCCAAATCAAGAAAAGAGAATTGGACAATATTCCTCAGACTCTGCAACAGTCTAGAATAAGGCCGATCTTCAGTTTAACTGACAAAGAAACTATGGCTGAATTAAAGGTATCATAATCAAATTGATTATTCTTTTTTTAATCTGTTAGGCAGTTCTCCTTGCAGAAAATGGGCCAGGGCTTGGGCCTCTGCTAGGTGAGATCCTTTATGATACTCAGGACACTTAAATTACATGCTTTTTCCCTTGATTTTGTAAGAAGCATTTCCTGTGTGCTGTTCAGATTATCTCAATGGGCATCTCATTCCCACACTTCCTCTTTCCTTATGCTGTGCCTACACAGGGTCTTTTTTACTTCAGTCTTGTGTTTGAGATATTTGTTGTTACCAGTTACAGTTGGTTTTGGCAGTGCAGCTTGTATTTGTGTATGAGGTAGAATTATCTAGCAACAGTATTTTCATGTTGAATACTTTGTTACACCCTTTCCACTGTCTTTTATGCTGCTAAATTCTCTGATCAAGTATGTAAATCCCACCTCCAGGCATGGTTTTAAAATTACATTAAGAATCCAGTTTACCAGTGAGTACTTCCAGGTAAGAATATTTGTGCTTTCCTTAATCATTTAAAACAGAAGTTAGATCTTTTTTCCATTTTTTATTTTATTTATTTTTTTTTCCCAAAAGTGAAGTCTCAAGCTCATATTAGTTCTAATGCACACATACACACATGCACACAGTGCAATTGCAATGTGTAAATAGAAATAAATAAATACAGAAGATCAAAGACTAAAAAATAAGGATACATACGTGTGTGTACACTGGCACAAGTTACCCAGAGAAGCTGTGGTTGCCCCATCTTCAAGTGTTCAAGGGCAGGCTGGATGGGGCTTGAAGCAACCTGGTCTGGTGGGGCAGGGGGTTGGTTGGAACTAGATGATCTTTAAGATGATTTTTAGATGATCTTTAACTAGATGATCTCCAACTCAAACCAGTCTGGGATTCTGTGATATAAAAGGACAGCAGACTTGCTGTGTCCTCATGATTCTAAGGGGTCAGCCCTGTAGAAAGGAACTTCTGAACCTGAGAAGCTGCAGTCTGAAACTTAAAACTTTACAATACATCTTGCTGAGAATGACACTAATGTTTGTTGAATTCTGCAACACTTATCTCCACATTAGCCCTTTTTTGGTTCTGCCCCAGGAATCAGCAGTCACCAAGCCCGATAAAACCTGTGAGCAGGTTATCAGTTCCTTGGGCACTGATGATTTCCACACCTCTTCTGCTTTCATAACCAGTTGCAACCTCAGTGAGGGTGTAATCCTTCATTTCCTTTACTGGCTTGTGCTGACAGGTTTGCTGGGTGCCAGGCTGTCCTCAGTTTCTTCTCTCTCCCTTCCAGGATGGCTCGCTCTCTGAATGAGTGGCTGTGGCAGCATGAGTTCTGGCTGCCCCCAGGAATCACCTGGGAGGACATGCAAGAGTCTGAAGACATCCAGTACCCTCAGCCTCATGATCTCCTTCTCAGTATCCCTTTTGCTTTGATCTTGGTTATCTTTCGATGTGCCTTTGAGAGGTAAGTTCTTTAGTACTGTTTGGGCTTTTTTAGAGATAATGCTGGGTCCAAAAGCTGCCTTTATTGTCTGTGCCAGTGGGTGACTGAAGAGGCCTGCAGAAACTACAGGTCATAAAGTCTGCTGAGGTACATTTTTCAGCTCTTTCTTTCTAGTTGTGTGTACTGGCTAAAGAAGTGTGTTGAGTACAGAACACAAACCCTACCCTTAAGGTCTAATTATAGGCAATGTGACTTCTTATACTTAAAATGAGTAGGCCCTAGATGAGGTTTATGCTTGTGTTTTAGAAAGTGGTTTGTTTTCTATTGTACGTTACTTGCTGTTTCAGGGTTGAGTGCAGCAGAGATTGTGTTTCAACTACCCAAATACAGTTAATTCTCATTTATCTTGGGTAATGGGGATCTGAGATTTGCACCTGACAGACAAGCCTGAGTAAGATGCATTAGATTGGGCTGAGTTGTCTGACCTCACCATCAGCTCTGCATCACCACATCAATGTCTGCATGTCATTGACCACAGCTCTGGGTTCAGGACTATCTTTTCACAGAATCACAAAATCATCCTGGTTGGAAAGGATCTTGAAGATTATCAAGTCCAACCATAACCTAAATCCACCAACCATAACCTAATCTACCCGTTCAGTGCTAAAATCATGTCCCTAAGCACCACATGTCTATTTCTTTTAAACACTTCCAGGGATGGTGACTCCACCATCTCCCCAGGCAGCCTGTTCCAGTGTCCAACCACTCTTTTAGTACAGAAATTCTTTCTAATATCCAGTCTAAACCTCCCTTGGCACAACCTCCGGCCATTTCCTCCCATCCTGTTATTATTCACTTGAGAGAAAAGACCAGCTCCCACCTCCCTACAACCTCCTTTCAGGTAGTTGTAGGTGAGTGCCATGTAGAGACATTTGTACCTGCTTCTTTCTGACCAGAGCCATTGGAGTGTTTTGCATATTACCCTTCAGTAAAGAAAATTTAGGGGTTATGACAGAGGCCTGGCTAAAAATTCTGCAGAGTTCATTGAGTTTCATAAAGGTCCTGAGCTGGTGATGCTTTATGCAGCTTAGTCAATAGTTGGTATGATCTGCTGCAAAATAAGTTTTGCTGGTGAATAATTTAGGATTACCACATTGTCAGCCATTGTCAAGACTAGAAAGTAAGTCTCACTTAGAGCACCTTCCAGTACTTGAAGGGGTTCCAGAAAAGCTGGGGAGGGGCTTTTCATCAGAGAAGATAGTGGTAGGACAAGGGGTAATGGTTTTAAACTGAGAGAGACGAGATTTAGATTAGATATTAGGAAGAAATTCTTCACTACAAGGGTGGTGAGGAACTGGAATGGGTTGCCCAGGGAGGCTGTTGATGCCCCAGCCCTGGAGGTTTTTAAAGGCCAGATTGGACGAGGTTTTGTGCAACCTGGTCTAGTGATTCCCTGTTCATGGCAGGGGGGTTGGAACTGGATGATCTTTAAGGTCCCTTGCAACCTTAACAACTCTATGATTCTATGATTTATGATCTTGAATACTCTTCCAAGTGGTCTTCAATTAAATGAAAAGTTTTCCTAGTTACTGATGGAAGAGGTCATCTTTTGAAATAGTTTAGTCAAGTTTACAGTGGTTTTAAGCTTAGAAAGTGGGGTAAAAGTGCAGGTGAGTTGTTTTTGACATCTTTTTTTTAAAAAGTGGCTGCACAAAAACCAGAAGCAGACCTCTCTAGACTAGAAAGATGTTCCTTCTCTAGATTCTCTGTGATACAAGGAAAGCTTGGAAAAGTTTATAGAAGTTGAAATGATTCAGAGTTGTGCTTTGAGAATATTTTTAATAATGAAAAAAAATTTCTACCAGCATTTTCATGTAAACACAAATGTGTAAATGATTCTTTAATTAATAATTTCATCACAATACAAAATTGGTGCCTATATCTCTTCTTTGTAAACAATACATTTAGTGTGCATTCCATAAATTCCATGGATTTTATCCTGAACTTTTGTAAGCATCTTAGTTACCTCTACTCATGCGGGAACTAAGGTGCTGTAGGTAACCATTAAAACACAAGTGACTTACTTTTCTTCCTTGGTGATCTTCAAGTCGTGGCTGGAGACAGTTCTCCTTCAGGCAGTGACTTAGACATATCTGGAGTGTGAAGCTGGAGATTACACCTGTGTCCTGCATTGACTAGGGCTGCCCAGTTCTAGGCTCCCCAGTGCAAGGCATGAGCAGGAAGAAGAAGTAGCCAAAATCTTCCCTGTGGTGCCTACTGAAAGGACAAGAGACAATGGGCACAAACACTCCTTCTGAACATCAGAAAAGTTTTCTACTGTGAGGGTGGTCATGTTCCCCAGAGAGGGAGTGGAGTCTCCACCTGTGGAGATACTTGAAACCCAGCTGGACACAGCCTTCCGCAGCTGGCTGTAGCTCACCCTGCTTCAATAGCAGAAGTGGGCTGGATGATCTCCAGAGGTCCCTTTCAGCATCAGTTCTGTGCTTTTGTGACTCCCCTTCCTCTTGCCACACCACTCCTAGTCAACCTAATTTTTTTCTTTCCCATCCAAGCACTGCTTCAGCTGGAGAGTTTCCACAGGCCTGGTCCTACTTGTTAATTTTACAGCTGTTTTGATCCAGAGACTTGTTAAATAAAAGTTTCTTGTCACACCCTTAAAAAAGATAGTATCACAAGCCCATTTTACAGGTCCAGGAAACCTATAATCACACCACTATCTTACCTGTGCAATTACAGGCCAGTGTGCTGAGCTGTATTCTTGTGTCTCCTAACCCTCTGCAGTCATTTGTTTAACCATGACATCTTCTCATGCCCAATGAGAACTCTTTCACAGTCAGTTCATCATGGAGTAGAAAACTCACCCTAGTGAATGGAAGGTGTGACTCAAGTCCCCTGTAGCCCCGTTCCCATGGGAGCACAGTGGTGTTGGCCCTGTTCAGAGTAATTGGCACAAAGCCTGAGAACTGGAGAGTGTAAGGCTGAGTGTTAGTTCTCTTTCTCCATGTAGATGGCCTTAACTTTGTAGCTTCGTGCATCTGGTCACTGGATCAAAATGGGTGTATAACTAGCATGCAAGTGTGGTTTTGGTGGCTTTAGCTTGGCCTCTGAACCACCTTCACCTGTTGCTTGCACAAAGTATTCTTTTTCTCAACATACTCTTTGGGTTCCCTGGTGCCTGCTCAGGGATTTCAGAAATGCCGTCGTATTCATGTCTTTTACCTGTGTTAGAACTCCAGGAAAATACTAAGGGGCAGAAGCCCAGAGGATTTTCTGCAATCCTCCATTCAGCAATTGCATTAGCCACCATGCTTGGCTGCTGGTTCCATCTTCTTGGTTTGGAGATTAAACCTAGCAAAGACCCTACTTCCCTGAGCATGGGTTTTCCTCTGCTTAGCATCTGCTGGCTGAACTGAGAAAAACTGAGACAGCAACATCCTCTAACCACCAGTTATTCTGTGGTTTAGGTGGTGGCCGTGGGAAGAGGACATGCAGTAGCTGGGCGGGGCCTGGGACAGCTGAAGAGGTTGTGGGTGCAGCACTGGGGGAGAAGAAACAGATCAGTTTGGTGAAGCAGCTCTTCACTGAGCCAGTTAGCTCTGGGAAAGGTGAGAAAACAGGGCATTCCGTGCTGGGGAGCAGAAAGCTGGTGTTGCTCTGGGTCTCTGCCACATTACTGAAGCAGGTGCTGGGGGAGGTAGGTAATGATGTCCTGACAAAAGAGAGGACCTAGAAGTTGGGAACCTCTCCTTTTCCTTTGGTGTTTCCAGATTGTGCTTGTGAGTAGATCGTATGCCCGGTGTTGGGAACTTGGACCTTGATTTTAAGCACCTGTTTGCCTTAGAGTTTTTCTCTGAACATATCATAGAATAATAGAAAGGTTTGGGTGGAAGGGACCTTAAAGATCATCCAGATCCAACCCCCGTGCGTGGGCAGGGACACCTCCCACTAGATCAGCTTAGAGCCCCATCCAACCTGGCTTTGAACGCTGCCAGGGATGGGGCTTCCACAACCTCCCTGGGCAACCTGTTCCAGCATCTCACCACCCTCAGAGTGAAGTATTTCCTCCTAATATCTAATCTAAATCTCCCTCTTCAAGTTTTAAACCATTGCCCCTTGTCCTCTTGCTACATGCCTGTGCAAAAACTCCTGCCCCAGTGCAAAAAGTCCTGCCCCAAAGTTCTGCCTGCAAGCAGAGGTGTCAGCTTCTTTCTAGTTCTGTAACGTTGGAGACTTCTTTCCATAAAAATCAATTATTGGAGTTTGTAATTCTGCAGGACAGTACATGAGCCATGTGTGGAACAGTAAAAGAAGAGGTTAGTGTTGTCTTCAGGGAACAGATAATTGAACTCAGGACCAGAAGAAAGATAGAAAAGGACACCCTTTTCAAGTGTTTTATTTCGAAGTGTATCTTTCTGAAATTCATTTTGCACAGAGGCATTCATTGTTGATCAATAATTGGGAAGTACTGGAGAACAGATTCCTGTTCCACAGAATCGTCATTGTTGGAGAAGACCTTTAAGATCACTGAGTCCAACCATCAACCCAGAAAACCCCACCATGCCCAGCAGAACATGTCCTGAAGTGCCTCATTTACATGGTATTTTAATACCTCCAGGGATGGTGACTCCACCACCTCCCTGGGCAGTTCCAGTGCCTGACCACTCTTTGGGTAAAGAAATTTTTCCTAATATGAAGTCTGAACCTCCCCAGGCATAACTTGAGGCCATTTCCTCAAGTCCTATTATTATTTACTTGGGAGAAGAGGCCAAATTCCACCTCCCTTCAACCTGCTTTCAGGCAGTTGTAGAGAGCAATGAGGTCTCCCCTCAGCCTCCTCTTCCTCCAACTAAATCATCCTAATTCCCTCAGCCTCTCCTCAGATCCTTTACCAGCTTGGCAGCTCTTCTCTGGACACGCTTCAGCAACTCAGTGTTGTTCTTGTCTGCACACAGTGCTCCAGGTGTGGCCTCAGCAATGCCCAGTGCAGGGGCACAATCACCTCCGACTCCTGTGGTCGCACTATCCCTGATACAAGCCAGGATGCTGGTGGCCTTCTTGGCCGCCTGGGCACACTGCTGGCTCATGTTTAGCCAGATGTCAACCAGACTTTTCTGATGGGCACTTTGCAGCCCCTCTGCCCCAAGCCTGTTGGGGTTGTTGTGACCAAAGTTCAGGACCTGGCACTTGGCCTTGGTGAACCTCATACAATTGGCCTCAGCCCATCAATCCACCCTGTCCAGGTCTCTCTGCAGAGCCTTCCTGCTCTCCAGCAGATCAACACTCCTGCCCAATTTGGTGTCATCTGCAAACTAACTGAGGATATCCTCGATCACCTGAGTGTCCAGGTCACCTGGTCATAGAAGGTAGTCAGGTCAAGCAGGACCTACCTTTCCTGAACCCATGCTGGCTGGGCCTGATCCCATGGCTGTCCTTCTCTTGCCATTTGAGCACACTCCAGATAAATGTCTCCACGATTTTCCCCAGCACCAAGGCCTGTAGTTCCCCAGATCCTCCCTCCAGCCCTTTTTGTAGATGGGCATCACCTTCACAACCCTCCAGTCATCTGGGAGCTCCCCTGTTGACCAGGATTGTTGATAAATGATGGACATTCTCCACCAGCTCCCTCAGCACTCTCAGGTGGATCCCATCCAGCCCCAGAGACTTCAGTGTCCAGGTGCCATAGCAGGTCCTTAATTGCTTCCTCCTGGATTATGGGGTTGTTCTGCTCTCTGTCCTCATTTTCCAGCTCCAGAGACTGGGGAAGCTGGTCTGACTATTAAAAGATGAAGGCTAAGAAGGCAATAAATATCTCAGCCTTTCCTTCATCCCTCATTGCTCTGTTCCCCTTCTCATCCAATAAGAGATGGAGATTCTCCCTGGTTCTCTTGTTATTGTTAATGTATTTGTAAAACCTTTTTTGTTATGATAGTGGCAAGATTGAGGTCCAGCTGGGCTTTTGCCCTTCTGCTTTTTTCTCTGTGTGTCCTAATGAGATCCCTGTACTATTCTTGAGTTGCCTGCCCCTTCTTCCAAAGGTAAACTCTCCTATTTTTCCCTGATTCCCTGCAGGAGCTCCCTATTCAGCCAGGCTGCACATCATCCCTGCCATTTTGTCTTACCACTCATGGGGACAACCTGCTCCTTCACCTGTAAGATTTACTTCCTGGACCCCTTTGTCCTTCAGAACTGCCTCACAGGGACTCTGTCAATTAATGTCTTGAGCAGGACAAAGTTTTCCCTCTAGAAGTCCATGGTAGAGGTTTTGCTGAACCCTCTCCTTACTTAACTATGAATCAAGAACTTTGTGGTTGCTTAGACCACCACATCTCACAGGTCCTATAGGCAGGGTTTTTGTGTGAAGACATGAGACACGTTGTAGTATTTAATTGAAAACTGAACTGATGACCCACTTTGGACAATAGCACTGTAGTGACTTGAGATCTTGTGTCAAACCAACAGTCAGTTTAAGAGATGTGAAGTGTTTCCCTGTAAGTAAAAGAAGGTAGGGACTATTCCAGTAGCACAGGGGTGTAGCTTTCTGCCAAAGATCATAGTCTGGGCTTGAAGGTCTTTTCCAGCCTTGGTGATTCTGTGAAAGGAAGCGTGAGACTGAGATTGTGCAGTTTAGAAGTTCTGGTTGCTGCTGTCACTGATTCTGCATTTCTTAGTACTAGAAGGTATCTGTGGAGTGGCACCCTTCTAAATTAAAAAATATTTGTGATTGAAAAAAACACCCCAAGCCCCCCTGAAGTGAAATAATTTCTTGTGTCTCACACTAACTCTGAAAGCCCCTGCAGAAGGAGTGTGACCCACTCTTGAAAGATGAGGGAGTATCAATTTGTGCTTAAACAATTAATTTCAGCTTCAGTGGGTTTCACACAGGGCAGTTTGTTCTTTGGTGATTATTGAATAAAATGCCTTAGAGTGAACATTCCCATGTAAACTGTGAAGTGAGGTAGAATCAGAGAATGGTTTGAGTTGGAAGGAACCTTAAAAATCATCTAGATCCACACCCCCTGCATGGGCAGGGACACCACCCACTAGATGAAGCTGCTCAGAGCCCCATCCAACCTGCCCTTCAACACTTCCAGGGATGGAGCAGCCACAGCTTCCCTGGGCATCCTGTTCAAGTGTCTCATCACCCTCACACTAAAGAATTTCCTCCTGATCTCTCACCTAAATCTCTCCTCTTTCAGTTTAAAATGATCCCCCCTTGTCCTCTCACTACAAGCCCAGGTAAAAGCCCTTCCCCAGCTTTCCTGGAGCCCTTTCAGGCACTGGAAGGTCCCTCTTCCTCAGGCTTCTCTTCTCCAGGCTGAACAAACCCAACTCCCTCAGCCTGTCCTCATCAGAGCTGCTCCAGCCCCTGGATCATTTTCGTGGCCCTTCTCTGGGCAAGCTCCAACAGGTCCACATCTTTCCTGTGTTGGGGGCTCCAGAGCTGGACACAGCACTCCAGGTGAAGTCTCACCAGGGCAGAGACTAGGGGCAGAATCACCTCTCTCCATCTGTGGGCCACACTCCTTTTGATGCCCAGGATGGGCTTGGCCTTCTAGGCTGCAGTTGCACATTGGTGGCTCATTTGCAGCTTTTGCTCCACTAGTACCCCCAGGTCTTTTTCCACATTGAAGTTCTCAAGTGTGTCCTTCCCCAACCTGTGTTCATATCTCTTGTTGCCTTGGCCCAGTTGCAGGACCCTGCACCTGGCCATGTTGAACCTCATAAGGTAAGCTCGCTGATGGAGCAGGCAGTCATCTCACTGACTGTACCTTGCCTTACCTACCTGTGGAGAGTGGTACAGGTTAGTCCTCAGACTTTCTCCTTCTGTCTTCCAGACAGCTGATAAACTGCCATGAGGAGAGCATCTCTGCAGCTGAGATGATGAATCTGTGATGTTGAAATCAGCACAAGCAACAGCACCTTAGGGTTGTGCTTGGAACAAGATATAACTGAGTCAGAGCATAGATCCAACATGTACAAATGTCCCTTGGGAGAATTTCAGGCCTTAATTTCCCAGTGATTGTAAAAAGTAGGATTGGTTCCATAATTCATGTTTAATCTCAAAACCTCAGCAACAAAGTAATTGTAACCTTGGTTAATTATGCCCTGTCTTCATCATCTGCAACTGGTTTGTTTTTATTATAGTAAGATCATCTTATGCCATGACCAGAACAAACCAGCAGGAAAGAGGAAACAGGGATCAGACAAAACTAAGAAATCAATCAGGATACTTTAAGCAATTTTTCAAGACAAACCCTCTGACAAGCTGCTCTGAAACCTGTAGAAACATATTGGTAGAAACATGGTAGAAAATATTCTGTGATTTGCTTTCCTTTTAATGTGTCTGGAAAACTTTAGACCTTTCAGTTCTCTGTGTGGACTGACAAGCTGCAATAAGATTCTTCTTCAACCACAGAACTGGATTCAACAACAGAACATCTTCCTCGGCAGAGGAGCTTCTATCAAATTACTTACCTTTAACAAAAAAAGATCAGGCTCACTTCAAGGAACTTATTTTTAAAACCAAGACCCAGTGCAGAGTTTAAGGTAAATGTTTTCTCAATTTCAGTGTTACAGGGTATGTCTGGATCAAAACAGGACACAGATACCATTGAAATACTCTGTCATTGTACAGCACAAGACCTGCTGTTCTATTATCACTGGTAACCCCTCTGATATGAAGCAAATCATAAGATTGAATTGAAATATTTAAGATCAAGCAGAGCTAAGCCCCAGCATTCCCAGGGCTGGCTCTGTTTCTCTGTCACTCTGCAGTCTGTGGGTGCAGCAATGCCAGGTGCTGCTGCACCTCACTGAAACTAATCAACACATGGATTTTGTGATAACTGTGTGTGTGGTTGGAAAGCAGCTAGCAAGCATACTCAGCCCTGGCCCTTCTCTCAGGGTAGAAACATATCTTTTTTACTGGTCTTGGGACATCTTTGGAATCAGTGGCTGCAGAAACAGTCAAAGGAATTTCACAGAGAATAACAGATATCCAGGCCAGTGGACGGTCCGTGCAAAAGAAAGGTGGAAATCTGCTGGTACATGAGTGAGCAAAATGGGAAACGATCCTGTGTTTCAAAGAATCATAGAATGATAGAGGTTGGAAGGGACCTCTGCAGATCATCAAGTCCAAACCCCCTGCCAGAGCAGGACCAAAACTAGGGCAGGTCACTCAGAAAGGCATCCAGACAGCTCTTGAAAGTCTCCAGAGAAGGAGACTCCACAATCTCTGGGCAGCCTGTCCCAGGGCTCTGTCACCCTCACAGTGAAGTTCCTCCTCATGTTGAGTTCGAATTTCCTGTGCTCCAGTTTGAATCCATTGCCCCTCATCCTGTCACAGGGCACAAATGAAAAGAGGTTGTCCCTGCCTTCTTGACCCCCAGCCCTCATGTATTTAGAGACATTCACTAGATCCTCCTCAGTCTTCTCTCCCGACTGAACAGCCTCAGGTCTCTCAGCCTTTCCTCCTCAGGCAGGTGTTCCAGTCCCTTCATCATCCTCGTGGCGTCCCTTGGATTCTCTCCAGTCAATCCCTGTCCCTCTGGAACTGGGGAGCCCAGAACTGGACACAACACTCCAAGTGAGGTCTCACAAAGGCCAAGTAGAGGGGGATGAGAACCTCCCTCTGCCTGCTGGACACACTCCTCCTGATGCACCCCAAGATACCATTGGCCTTCTTGGCCACAAAGGCACAATTCTGTCCCATAGAGAACTTGTTGTCTACCAGGACTCCAAGGTCCTTCTCCACAGGGCTGCTCTCTAGCAGGTCATCTCCTGGCCTGTACTGGTGCATTTTGTTGTTCCTTCCCAGGTGCAGGGCTCTACATTCTACATTATTTTCAAGTAAAACATCTGAAAACCATATAGTGAAGTAGCTTCCCAGCTTTTTAATGTTCAAAGTAAAAAAAAAAAAAAGAGAAAACTTGTTCCATGTCTGAATCATTAGGGATGACTTCTCAGAGTTGCTGCCTGAACAGAATGAGGACTGACCAGGCAGAGCAGGAGCATGGTATTCATCATCTTGTAACCACCCCCAACACTGATTTGCACTGTTCATGGAAGCTTTTAGCATCTTAAGCAAAAAACCTGTCCTCCAAAATGCAAAGATAAGGTTTTCCTGAAAAGTTGTGCCTGTTCAGTGTTCTGCAGGAGTGCTGAAAATGCTTCTAGGCAGTTATTCTGCTCTTCTTTCTAATGAGACTAATAAGGAGTAACTAATCTTCCAGAAATTCAAGAAGAATGCAATTAATATGGGCCTGATTTTTTAAACCTTGATTGCCAAGTTTCCTGTTTGGGCAGGACCTCACTTCACACCATTGATGAGTCTGTCTCCTGTTGTTGAGGAAGAAAAGAGTGTTTCTAGCAGAGGAGTTGAATTGCTGAGCACAGCAATTATATGCCCAGTTTCGTTACCTCTTGGTAACTTTTCCCTGCTTATGCAGGTTCTTTTCTTTGCATTGTCTCACTGTGAGAGACTGAAGATGCACAGCTGGGATGAGCATCCATTCCTTGTGACTTGTTTTCTAGTTGCTATGTCCTTATTTTACGATCAATGTTTGACTTGCATTAGGAAGAATGGGAGCTACTCCAGTAAAGACAAAGTGGGTTTCTGTTTCAGCAGGGCATTTCTTCTGTGTTAATACCACCCATCTGGTACAGCCTCCCTCTTGACTCAAGCCAGATTCCTAGTTCATGTAGATGCCATGGATATTCCATGTTTTAGATCAAGCACTGAACAACATTTAGGTCTTATTGTCATTGTGGTACTTGGCATAAACTGCAGGCAAGCCAAGGACCAGTGGTATCATAACTGTCCCTGAAAGGCTGGGCTTCATGCCATAGTCTTAGAGACAAGCGCAGTGGAGTCAGAACTTGACAATGCAGGATGTAGCATTTCCAACCTCATATCATTTGGGATATTACAGCACAGGACCCAGCACAGCAGAATACAAATCCTGCTGTTTCTGCTGTAAGTTTGGGTTTTTTTCTTCTTAGTTTATTTACCTGCTTTATCTTATCTACTTGACATATTTGTGCTTAGATTCAAAATGTGGGAGGCAGCTCTAATGCACTACATCATGTTTTAAAAGTGCTGCCGTACCAGAAATGACTGTTTTATATTTTGGCTGATCCTTTATCTTTTGCTTTCCAGAGCCATAGCCCTGCCCCTCTGTACCAAACTGGGTGTGAGAGACAAGCAGAAACCAAAAGCTCAGCCCAACCCCATACTGGAAACATTCTACAGTACATGTTGCAAGAACCCTGAGCAGGTGGGTCCTTTCTTCCTTTGCTTTCCTCTAGATTTAGCCCTTGTGTGTTTAGTCAAATAAAATCACATTTGGAATGCTGAATTTCAGGAATGGTGCTTATATCAGAAAGCTCAAGAAAGCAGCAGGAAGCACTGGCCACCAGACACCAGCCAGCTGCAGTGGTCATTCTGAAATTACCTATCAACAGCTATCAGTTCTGCTTCTGAACATATAGGAGGAGCAGCTTTCTACAGGCAGCATTCCAAACATTTAAATCCCAAACTTCTATGGGCAAGAAAGTGTTAGGAAATTATGATAACTGTTGCCTCTTGTATTTACCTTATGCATGGCACAAACTGAAACACAGGAAACATCTGAACTGTCTGAACATCAGGAAACACTTTATTACTGTGAGGGTGACCAAGCACTGGAACAGGTAGCCGAGAGAAGTTGTGGAGTCTGTACCCTTGGGGATACTCAAAAGCCATCTGGACATGATCTTCGACAACAAGCTCTGTTTGAGCAAGGGGTTGGACCAGATGACCTTCAGAGATCCTTTCCAATCCCAGACATTCAGGGATTCTGTGATGGCTTCTTTTCATATATCAGCAAATCCCTGTCACATCAGCTGCCTTAACTCCCATGGTACTAGTCCATGCAGCTCAGCAGGTCTGGATTGCTTGATGCTCCTAGTTCTGGGGTGGGTAACTTTTTCCCATGAGTTTCTCATGAGAAATCCGTGAGTTTGAGTCATCACAGAGACTGTAAGGAGCACTAGAAAACTGCAGACACAAATGGTGGGTAGATTTCCAATGAAAGATTAAAAGAGTGACCTTGAAGAACTGGGTAAAATAATCCAGAGTTATCATGACTGCTGCTGAGGGAAAAAGCACTGGCAGGATTTTGAATTGTCTGGCAGGTTTAAATTTGTCAGTGAAGTCCCTGGATGTGACCCCTGTGGTAGGGGAAGGATTTAGATTTTCTTTCAGCTCCTTTTTTGCAGGCTTCCTGGGCCTTGAAGCAACAGCTATGAACCCTTGCCAAGGATGAATGAGCAGGGGGCTGGTGTTCCACTCCCAGGGGATGTTCCTGGCACAGGCACCTTGCTGCCTTGACAGGGCTGGAGCAGCATGGTTTGTGGTGCAGTGAGGCATGTGGAGCTCCAGGACGTTTAGTACGAGGTTAAAAGTAAAAGAATAGAGGCTAAAAGAAAAATGAAGGCGTTCATCTGGGTTGCACAGCCAGCCTTTCTCTCTGGCAGTGGGAAGCAGTGTTCTTGGGAACACCTGCCAGAGAAGGTCCCTGCCCTTCCTCTTGTCTGTCCATCTGTGGAATATGCACATTTTTCAGTAAAACCGCTCCTGTCACAGAGATCTAACTCAAGCCCTAGCTTTGCAAGCAGGTTTTCCCCACAGCTTTGCCTGCAGCCACATGGCACCAAAGCTGGCACTTTTATCCCAGAGAACCTGATCCAGGAGTGTATCCTCACTACTAGCCTCCTGACAGCAGTGGAGCAAGAGCAGTGCAGTGGGCTGCTGCCTGCCCCTGCATCACCAGCTACACCTCAGCCAGTCTTCTAGCTTCCTCCCTCCACCATGAGCTCTCAAACACCAAGCTTTTACTTGTCCAATACAAGGTGATATTTTGGCTGTTCTCAGCAGCCTTCTTCTTGGGAAGACTTCCACATGATGGAGCAGCTGGGAAATACAAATTAATGTCTTCATTTGTCTCCACCACAAGAACAGAAGTCACTAAGTAAGAGTGGAAAGAGACACATATGAATCTTGGTAATGGACATACTTTTGTACAACATTCTTGGACTGTGTAGGTCACTCTCACATGACACCATTAAGGTAAATGCATTCCATGAAAAACTGTTGCTTTACTTAAAAAATATCCGTGGTGACACTTCCAGAAGGAATATAAAACATGACAAGCTCTTCAGAGCCTATGGACAAGAAGGAAGGTAATAGCAGGTTTTTTGTGGGTAATCTATAGAAAAAACTATAGAAAAATTATCCCTAATAGGTTTCCTAAGACAGGAAAATATCCAGTAGGAAAATGGTGTTGCTTGTGTGCCTGACACAGGTTACTGGCTGATACGGCCTTGGAATGCTGAAAGGTGTGAGGAAATTTAGTGCAGAACTTTACAAACTACTTAAACTGCAGTAAATCTTTCTTCTAGTGACAGATTTAAGGGATATGACACCAGAATTTGAAAGTTGAAACTGGACAAGTTCACATTAAAGTAATAGAATCATAGAACCATAGAATAGCTTGGGTTGGAAGGGACCTTAAAGATTATCAAGTTCCAACCCCCTGCCTGGGCAGGGACACCTCCCACCAGCCCAGGTTGCTCCAAGCCCCATCCAACCTGCCCTTCAACACCTCCAGGGATGGGGCAGCCACAGCTTCCTTGGGCAACGTGTTCCAGCATCTCACCACCCTCACAGGAAAGAACTTTTTCCAAGTTCTTTCCCCTCTCCCTGAATCTCCTGATTCTCCTGACTCTCCCCTCTTTAAGCTTCAAACCATTGCCACTTGTGCTCTCGCTACACATCTGTGTATTAAAAAGCCCTACCCCAGCTTTCTTGTAGGCCCCTTCAGATATTGGAAAGTTCCTATAAGGTCACCATGGAGCCTCCTCTTCTCTAGGCTGAACAACCCCAACTTCCTCAGCCTGTCAGCTTATGGGGGGAATAGAAAGATTTTCTGCTATCTGAGGTCTGCTATCTGCTTTCTGAAAGATGCCTTAGCCCAAACAGATTTGGGCTTGCCAGGAGCCTCCATCTGGGCTCTGTAGTCAGTAAACCCTTTCTGACCTTCAGACCTGGATCTGACCTGCTGCCCCACCTGTTTTCCAGGATGAGCTGATCAGTTTGGCCAAACAGTGCAACCAGCCAGTGAGGAAGACAGAGAGGTGGTTCCGGCACCGGAGGAACACAGACCGACCCAGCCTGTCCAAGAAGTTCTGTGAGGCCTGGTGAGTGGGAGCACAAGCCGTGAGCCGCAGGG
>NW_009952164.1:218225-241966 GCF_000747805.2 Chaetura pelagica
AGGACATTTCTTCTGTGTTAATACCACCCATCTGGTACAGCCTCCCTCTTGACTCAAGCCAGATTCCTAGTTCATGTAGATGCCATGGATATTCCATGTTTTAGATCAAGCACTGAACAACATTTAGGTCTTATTGTCATTGTGGTACTTGGCATAAACTGCAGGCAAGCCAAGGACCAGTGGTATCATAACTGTCCCTGAAAGGCTGGGCTTCATGCCATAGTCTTAGAGACAAGCGCAGTGGAGTCAGAACTTGACAATGCAGGATGTAGCATTTCCAACCTCATATCATTTGGGATATTACAGCACAGGACCCAGCACAGCAGAATACAAATCCTGCTGTTTCTGCTGTAAGTTTGGGTTTTTTTCTTCTTAGTTTATTTACCTGCTTTATCTTATCTACTTGACATATTTGTGCTTAGATTCAAAATGTGGGAGGCAGCTCTAATGCACTACATCATGTTTTAAAAGTGCTGCCGTACCAGAAATGACTGTTTTATATTTTGGCTGATCCTTTATCTTTTGCTTTCCAGAGCCATAGCCCTGCCCCTCTGTACCAAACTGGGTGTGAGAGACAAGCAGAAACCAAAAGCTCAGCCCAACCCCATACTGGAAACATTCTACAGTACATGTTGCAAGAACCCTGAGCAGGTGGGTCCTTTCTTCCTTTGCTTTCCTCTAGATTTAGCCCTTGTGTGTTTAGTCAAATAAAATCACATTTGGAATGCTGAATTTCAGGAATGGTGCTTATATCAGAAAGCTCAAGAAAGCAGCAGGAAGCACTGGCCACCAGACACCAGCCAGCTGCAGTGGTCATTCTGAAATTACCTATCAACAGCTATCAGTTCTGCTTCTGAACATATAGGAGGAGCAGCTTTCTACAGGCAGCATTCCAAACATTTAAATCCCAAACTTCTATGGGCAAGAAAGTGTTAGGAAATTATGATAACTGTTGCCTCTTGTATTTACCTTATGCATGGCACAAACTGAAACACAGGAAACATCTGAACTGTCTGAACATCAGGAAACACTTTATTACTGTGAGGGTGACCAAGCACTGGAACAGGTAGCCGAGAGAAGTTGTGGAGTCTGTACCCTTGGGGATACTCAAAAGCCATCTGGACATGATCTTCGACAACAAGCTCTGTTTGAGCAAGGGGTTGGACCAGATGACCTTCAGAGATCCTTTCCAATCCCAGACATTCAGGGATTCTGTGATGGCTTCTTTTCATATATCAGCAAATCCCTGTCACATCAGCTGCCTTAACTCCCATGGTACTAGTCCATGCAGCTCAGCAGGTCTGGATTGCTTGATGCTCCTAGTTCTGGGGTGGGTAACTTTTTCCCATGAGTTTCTCATGAGAAATCCGTGAGTTTGAGTCATCACAGAGACTGTAAGGAGCACTAGAAAACTGCAGACACAAATGGTGGGTAGATTTCCAAAGATTAAAAGAGTGACCTTGAAGAACTGGGTAAAATAATCCAGAGTTATCATGACTGCTGCTGAGGGAAAAAGCACTGGCAGGATTTTGAATTGTCTGGCAGGTTTAAATTTGTCAGTGAAGTCCCTGGATGTGACCCCTGGGGGAGGGGAAGGATTTAGATTTTCTTTCAGCTCCTTTTTTGCAGGCTTCCTGGGCCTTGAAGCAACAGCTATGAACCCTTGCCAAGGATGAATGAGCAGGGGGCTGGTGTTCCACTCCCAGGGGATGTTCCTGGCACAGGCACCTTGCTGCCTTGACAGGGCTGGAGCAGCATGGTTTGTGGTGCAGTGAGGCATGTGGAGCTCCAGGACGTTTAGTACGAGGTTAAAAGTAAAAGAATAGAGGCTAAAAGAAAAATGAAGGCGTTCATCTGGGTTGCACAGCCAGCCTTTCTCTCTGGCAGTGGGAAGCAGTGTTCTTGGGAACACCTGCCAGAGAAGGTCCCTGCCCTTCCTCTTGTCTGTCCATCTGTGGAATATGCACATTTTTCAGTAAAACCGCTCCTGTCACAGAGATCTAACTCAAGCCCTAGCTTTGCAAGCAGGTTTTCCCCACAGCTTTGCCTGCAGCCACATGGCACCAAAGCTGGCACTTTTATCCCAGAGAACCTGATCCAGGAGTGTATCCTCACTACTAGCCTCCTGACAGCAGTGGAGCAAGAGCAGTGCAGTGGGCTGCTGCCTGCCCCTGCATCACCAGCTACACCTCAGCCAGTCTTCTAGCTTCCTCCCTCCACCATGAGCTCTCAAACACCAAGCTTTTACTTGTCCAATACAAGGTGATATTTTGGCTGTTCTCAGCAGCCTTCTTCTTGGGAAGACTTCCACATGATGGAGCAGCTGGGAAATACAAATTAATGTCTTCATTTGTCTCCACCACAAGAACAGAAGTCACTAAGTAAGAGTGGAAAGAGACACATATGAATCTTGGTAATGGACATACTTTTGTACAACATTCTTGGACTGTGTAGGTCACTCTCACATGACACCATTAAGGTAAATGCATTCCATGAAAAACTGTTGCTTTACTTAAAAAATATCCGTGGTGACACTTCCAGAAGGAATATAAAACATGACAAGCTCTTCAGAGCCTATGGACAAGAAGGAAGGTAATAGCAGGTTTTTTGTGGGTAATCTATAGAAAAAACTATAGAAAAATTATCCCTAATAGGTTTCCTAAGACAGGAAAATATCCAGTAGGAAAATGGTGTTGCTTGTGTGCCTGACACAGGTTACTGGCTGATACGGCCTTGGAATGCTGAAAGGTGTGAGGAAATTTAGTGCAGAACTTTACAAACTACTTAAACTGCAGTAAATCTTTCTTCTAGTGACAGATTTAAGGGATATGACACCAGAATTTGAAAGTTGAAACTGGACAAGTTCACATTAAAGTAATAGAATCATAGAACCATAGAATAGCTTGGGTTGGAAGGGACCTTAAAGATTATCAAGTTCCAACCCCCTGCCTGGGCAGGGACACCTCCCACCAGCCCAGGTTGCTCCAAGCCCCATCCAACCTGCCCTTCAACACCTCCAGGGATGGGGCAGCCACAGCTTCCTTGGGCAACGTGTTCCAGCATCTCACCACCCTCACAGGAAAGAACTTTTTCCAAGTTCTTTCCCCTCTCCCTGAATCTCCTGATTCTCCTGACTCTCCCCTCTTTAAGCTTCAAACCATTGCCACTTGTGCTCTCGCTACACATCTGTGTATTAAAAAGCCCTACCCCAGCTTTCTTGTAGGCCCCTTCAGATATTGGAAAGTTCCTATAAGGTCACCATGGAGCCTCCTCTTCTCTAGGCTGAACAACCCCAACTTCCTCAGCCTGTCAGCTTATGGGGGGAATAGAAAGATTTTCTGCTATCTGAGGTCTGCTATCTGCTTTCTGAAAGATGCCTTAGCCCAAACAGATTTGGGCTTGCCAGGAGCCTCCATCTGGGCTCTGTAGTCAGTAAACCCTTTCTGACCTTCAGACCTGGATCTGACCTGCTGCCCCACCTGTTTTCCAGGATGAGCTGATCAGTTTGGCCAAACAGTGCAACCAGCCAGTGAGGAAGACAGAGAGGTGGTTCCGGCACCGGAGGAACACAGACCGACCCAGCCTGTCCAAGAAGTTCTGTGAGGCCTGGTGAGTGGGAGCACAAGCCGTGAGCAGCAGGGGCCTTTCAGCAGAGCTGAGCTCCACACACAGCTCTGGGCCACTCTGCCCTCTTCAGAGAGCATCCCAGCTCCATGCCTTCCCCCTGCTCTCCAGTCTGGGTCTTCCCTGCCCCATCTGGTTCTTCTGCAACTCTCTGCTGCTTCTCTGTTATGGAACCTTTTTTTGCTTTTCCCCTTAATTTTCACTCCTAACTCTCCTTTTACTCCCATCTTGCCTTCATTCCTCATAGGGCTTCTGTTTCTGACTTTGTAAGACTGGCATTCTTTGAAACACAATTGTACCTGAAAAAACTCCCATCTTGTTGCATCTTGTTCTTCCTGCTGCTTTGCTGCGGTTTCAGTGCCTCCAAAATAGTCAGCCTTTCTGTTGCCTTTTCCATGACCTCCCTTTGCCTCACTGCAAGCTAATTCCTTCTGCTGCCTCTTTTCTGCAACTGTCCTGCATGCTGTTGCTGCCAGAACTCACAGGCAATGGGTGGATTGCATTCTGCTGTCAGTTGTCTTCAGAATCCTGAAAGTCAAAAACCAGCACCCTCCTGTCATGGCAGAAAAAAAGGGTCTATTTGAAAGTTTGTGTTTTCCAAAGAGCAAAACTCTTCTTAGAAATAGTTCTGTCAAAATCCTTCTTATTATGTGGAAGTACAAAATTAATCTCACATCAGCCAGTTGTGTGAATGTTACTCCTGGCCAGGCCTTCCTCAGACAAGGATGATTCTCCTGGGCTTGGTTGAAATGCCCGATTTGTGAGTCGCTGCTGTGGTTTTTGTGTAAGGAAGTAGGTTCTCCCAGGAAAGAAACAGAGATTAACAAAACTATTAAACTTGCTGTGCTGTTCATGTATTTAATAGTGTCTCTTCATAGGATAGGCATCAACATTTAGCTAATCATCCATCTAGTACTCAACTTCTAATTCAAAACCTCTACCTAAATCTCCCTAATTGAAAAAGAAAAAAAGAAAACAAAGGATGTGTATTACTTATTTATAATATTCCAGAAAGTTGCAGTTAGAAATATTTACAAAATCTGTGGTCAAGGAGTTGTAAAGCAACCATGCTTAGATGAAATCTGCATTCTCCCTGCACTAAGCTGACTTGTAGTAATTAATAAGCAGTAAATTATTTTCTGACTCAACCCACTTAGGATGGTGTCCTTCCACCCGTCCTCTATCACCATTTGCACTCTGCAGAAAGTGTTTTTCTGATGTAGTAGCTTTGAACAGTTCATGTTTGTCTTGGAGCTCCTGGGGGTTTCACTGGCATGTAGAATCTCTCTCTCAAAATAGAATTAATTCTGATTTGTTATGGAGATTTTTGGAAATTAGGGCACTGGTTTAAATGGTTTGACTCCTTTGCAGATTTTCTGTGTTTAGTATATTAACAACTTGTTTATTCTGTTGGGATGAAATTCTTCTCATTCCTTACTACATGTGTGTGTGTTCAGTGTGACCTGTGTCTGTCCACTCACTCTGGCAAGCAGTTCATGTGTAATTCAGGAGGCGGTTTGATGTGGGTAAATCATAACCAGCTCCTGGCTGAGAATGCACAGGACAGTACTTCACACAGTAATTAATTCAGCCTGCCTTTTCTCCTGAAGCCTAGGAGAGAGATTGGCACTGTTTGACTTTTACAAATGCATCTGCTAGAGCTGAGAAGGTTTGGTATGATTATCTGAGTTGTTCTGGTCACAGGACTCTTATTTTCTGCCATTTCTAAAGCAGAAGTGTTGCTTTTTATGAAGTCTGTTCAATGTGTTCATAACATGCAAAGTGCCACTCCTGTGATTTTCAGAGCAAACCTTGAACATATGAATAGATGTCCTTGCCTCAATAGTGTCATTCTTTCAATGAGTGTGATTAGTGCACAGAATTGCAGTTTTGTGTTTAGTTAATGGGATTCTAACATACTTTGTTTTGTTTGTTTGTAGCTGGAGGTTTACGTTTTACACCATTTCTTTCCTCACCGGCCTTGCTGAGCTGTACGATGTGAGTACACAAGCAGTGCCACCTGCTGTCCTACCCAGCCAGTGCCTGCGAGAATGGCAGGTTTAGTTGACAAACTTGTCCTTTCAGACCTTCTTGTAGAGGTTTTCCCACCGGATCAGTGTGTATCCTCTGCACAGCGTATTGGGCCATGTTTATTCTTAAAGCTCCAGCTCAAAACCAGGTTTTCTCTTCTTCTTGCAAAGCAGAAGTCAATTGTGATTATAAAACTACATTTCTGTGGGGTAGAAATGAAACACTTACCTGAGATGGAAGCTGCAGGGTCTGGTTTTTTTGTACCCAATACCCCATTAAGATAAAAAACTCAGGCTTCTTTTGGAGCATAAAAAGCAATTTAATAACGTTATTCATTAATTTTATTTTCTTTACCCAAGATTTGATTGGTTCTGGCTCATGGTTCTGCCTTTTCTCTGATTTCATAAATAATGATTTGATAAATAATCTCTTGATATAAATTGAACTGCCTCAACAGGCAGAAGATGTAATAGAGGCCATTCATAATCACTAAGCTGTGACGAGGGGCCTGAGTCATCCTCTGGCTGGGCTTGAAAGGTTCCCCTGGTGCCTTTGTTTAATCCAGATCCCTAGGTGAGCTCTGCAAAAGTCTGCACTGGCACCTTCTGTCCTGGTTTGGACCCAACACGACAACAAAGCACCCGCCCCATGGCAGCTCACTCAGCTCCCCCTCACACACCCTGGGATGGGGAGGACAAACCCAACTAGAAGCTGATGGGTCGAGACAAAGGACAAGGAGGGTTCTTCACCAGTTGAAGTCCCAGGCAAAACAGACTCAACTTGTGGAAAAATAATAATTTAATTTCACACTAATCAATGCCCACAGGACACAGACACCCCCAGAACAGGGCTCACACACCTCACCCCACCCCTCCCTTCTTCCCAGGCCCAAATCCCTTTGTTCCCGGCTTCTCTCCCTCCTTCCTCCCAGCGGCACAAGGGGATGTGGTTTGGAGTCAGTTCACAGGCTGGTGGTTCCTGCTGCTTCTTCCTCCTCAAGAAGAAGGATTCCTCACAGTCCTGCCCTGCTTCCCCAAGTCACAGGCTGTTTGGGAACAGGCACCTCCCCTGGCCTGGGGGCTTCACAGGCAGCAAATCCAAGTCCACTCGCCACAAAATCCAAGTCCACTGGCCACGTTAAACCCTCCTGGTGCCTCCAGGGAATGTTCCACCACATTCTTCTCACCATGGTTGTAGTGAAGCTCAGGCACCTACTTTCCCTTCCTCCTCACCAACCACCAGCACCCTCTGCCTCTCCAGCTCTGCTCTTCCAGCTGCTGGCTCTGCTCAGCTCTCATCTCAGTTCTTTCGTATGTTAATGGCAGAGGTGCATCTGTTGTCCCTCTAGTGGATTTTGGATGGTTTTGGAGCAGGGGGAGCTTCTCAGCTTTTTACAGAGCCACCCCTGGGGCCCCTCCCACACTACCAAAAAACCCCACCAAACCAGCACATTAAGTAATGGAAAATCTGCAGATCCCAAGACACCATGTGCAAACTATGGTTGTAACTGCTCTGTATTGTAACAAGTGAAGAACTTTGAACTTTTATTCTCACTTAGCAGCTGGCAGAAGATACTTTGGATTACAGGATGAACTGGCAGAGAAGTGAAGACATTTCAGTCCCAACTGTAGATTTGTGGATCCAAATACAAGGCTATTCATTGAGCCAGCTATGCAAGTTTGGTTTGGATGAGCCGCTTAGCATGGGGACAAGAGCCCTGTAGCAACAAGGGGCAAAATCCTGATCTGATGTTATCTGACCATTCTAGGAACGTGTCCCAGTTTAACACTGGGCTTGCAATTAAACAAATTCCAATAAAGCTCTCTATGCCCTCCCACCCAGGCAAGGGAAGGGATACAGATTAAAGATAAGGAGGGAGGCTTCCAGATTGAAAACTAAACTCGACAGCTTTAATGAAATAGTAGTGATAAAAGAAAATGCATACAAATATATACAAATATGTTCAGAAATGTGCAAAACCCCCATCACCTCCCCTCACCCCCAGCAACTCTCACAGCACTTTCCTGAGCCATGAGTAGTCCTGAAAAAGTTCACACAGGAGCTGAGAGCAGAGGGATGAGGGCCAGGACCACACAGGCCTAGGGACCAAAGGAGGTAGGCCTGTGGGATCCTTCTTGGACATCAGCTATGGACAAAAGAGAGCTTGACTTCTATGATCCCTCCATTTATAATGAGTATGACACATATGGAACAGAATACTCCCATTTGGCCAATTTTGGTCACCTGTCTAGTCTGCTCCTCCCTGCTGGAGGGTTGTAGATGTGACCCTTCCGCTCTTTTAGTGTCCAAAGCAGCAGCTTTGACAAGAAGAGCAAAGAGGCCTTGATGTCTCAGCAGTAACTATAAATATTGAATTATCAGCCTACTGGTTGGAAAACTTGCTGTTAATTTCAGCCAGTGTGCTGCTGAAAAGAGGTTCCACCAAAAGTAAAAATCAGTAGAAAGAAAATTGGCTTCATCCTGACCCAAATCAGGACAGAGTGAAAGATCATCTTGACTTTTCATGAAAGTCTTTATTCAGCACACATCTTCCAGTTTTCACACAAAAAACAGCTCTAGATCCTGTAGCAAACAGCATGTTATTCTGTTTCCTCACTTGTACTAAAATGAGTACATTAAAATAAGATCAAAGAATTAATGTGACAAGACTTATTTGCTTGTGACATTTCATTATTTTGCAATGCAGTTGGTTTTGTGACATGCCCTTCTTTCCATAGAAAAAAGCAAATGTTTAAATTCTTTATTAGTAGCTTTAGACTGGAGGCAAAAACCTCTGTCCTACAAGTCAGGGAAACAGCACATAGCAGTCATATCTCATAGCATATCTCACAGCAGGCCACCAGGAAACAGGCTTATTTACTGGAAGTAGAGGAATGATGAAATTCAGGGATCTGGGGTTCATTTCCTATTTAGGTAACACAGTGTGACACAGTTGTTTCAGAGTTTTTGCTTTGTCCTCCTCTCTGATTATCACACATCTTTCCTAGTCCTGTACCTGTGACTCTACACCCAGCCCCACTCCCAGCCAGGAGGAGCCTGTGTCTGCTCGTTACCACTGCTCATAAAACACTGCTTTGGCTTCCCTCCTGTATTGCTCAAGTACCAGCAGATGCTCAGTGAGAGAAATGTCTTCTTGTTCTTTGCTCTGATATCTGGAGCCTTGTAGAGCTGTGACAGAAAATTACCCTGACCGATGGGACATCACTCTACTCTGATCAGATCTGGGCACAGCAAAGGTTCAGATCATGCTCCAAGCAGGAATTCTTGAGGACTTTAGTTACCATGTTTCAATGGATGTTTCAAAGCTGCCAGGTCCTAAATTACCAATTTTCTATGAAGTGTAAACAAAGTATGGTCTTTTCAGAGATTCAGTTCTTAACAGACTGCAGCATGATCCTCACTGTTAGAGGGTCATGCAAGTTGTCAGCCTTCTTACCACATTTAAGGGTTGTTCTCCAAACCACAAAGATTCTTAATGAAATAGGTGTAAAAATATTTCAATATATTCAAAATTCACCACCAGCATCCCAAACAAGTTGGTAGAAATCTTCTGTGAGCTATTTTAGTTTGAACTGGGTGAAACAGCAGATGAAATTTCCCTGCAACAGCCACAAAATGGCAACATCACAAGCAACTTCAAGTTCTCCCGGTGTAAACCTCTTGGCAACTGAATTCCAGACATTGTGACCAGCTCTGCCTGTAGTAAAACACAAGAATGTCTGTAATAGTAACAAACTAAAGGAGTAAGTCAGTTGATAAGAGAAGTCCTCTGGTATTCTCACATTCATGTTGCATTTTATTTCCAGAAGCCTTGGCTGTGGGACCATAGAGAGTGCTGGACAGGATATCCACAGCAGGTGAGTCATGCAAGAGGGAAAACTGCTGTTATAAATCATGTGTTGTCATTCAGTATCTTTGGAAAATAAGTTTATATTAGTGACAAAAGAGAGGGCACTGAATTAAATGCAAGGGAATCTTCTCTGGCACCTGGAGCACCTCCTCTTCCTCCTTCTTCACGAACCTTGGTGTCTGCAGAGTTGTTTCTCTCACATATTCCCACTCCTCTCTCCCAGATGCTCTTACACAGCATATTTCTTAGATATGATCTCACAGAGGGGCTGCCACCATCACTGATGGGCCCACCTTTGGCCAGTGGTGAGTCCATCTTGGAGCTGGCTGGCACTGGCTTTGTTGGACATGGGGCAGCGTTTGGCATCTTCTCCCAGAAGTTACCCCTGCAGCCCCCCAACTGCCATAACCTTGCCATGGAAAGCCAATGCAGCAGGAAAGTATGACCTAGTGTCTATCACAGAAACATGGTGGGACTCATACAGCTGGAATGCCATGGGTGATGGCTGCCAGGTCTTCAGGAGGACAAGGAAGGAGGTGGGGTTTCTCTGTATATTAGGAATTGTGATGAATGTCTAGAAGTAGACTATAATGATGACAAGGTAGAGTGTGTTTGGATCAGGTTTAGGGGCAAGGCCAGCAGATATTGCTGTGGGAGTCTGTTATAGACCTCCCAAGCAGGGCAGTGAGGTGGATGAGCTGTTCTATAAATACCTGGGTGAAATCTTGTGGTCATTTGCCCTTGTTCTTGAGGGGACTTCAATTTCCCTGATGTCTGCTGGAACTACAACACAGCAGAGAGGGAACAGTCCCGGAGGTTCCTGGAATGCATCGAAGATAACTTCCTGACACAGCTGGTGAGTGAACCAACCAGGCAAGGTGCCCTGCTAGACCTGCTCTTTGTGATCAGGGGAGAGCTGGTAGATGTGACAGTTGGAGGCTGTCTTGGGCACAGCAACCATGCATTGTTAGAGTTCTCTATTCTTAGAGGTGCCAGGAAGGGAGACAGCAAAACTGCCACCCTAGACTTCCAAAGGGCAAAGTTTACCTTGTTCAACACCCTGATTGCCAGAATCCCTTGGGAATCTGCTTTGAAGGGTTTAGGCATCCAGGAAGGCTGGATGCTCTTCAAGGAGGAAGTCCTGAAGGCACAGGAGCAGGCTGTCCCCATGTGCTGTAGGGTGAGCCAGTGGCAGAGAAGACCAGGCTGGCTGAACAGGGAGCTTTGGCTGGTGTTCAGGGAGAAAAAGATAATCTATGGCCTTTGGAGGAAGGGGTAGGCCAGTCATGATGTCTGCAGAAATGCTGTGAGGCTCTGCAGGGAGGGAATGAGAAGGTCCAAGGACCAGCTAGTAATTAATCTTGTTTCCATGGTAAAGCACAACAGGAAAAGCTTCTATAAATGTATTAACAACAAAAGAAAGACCAGGGAGACCCTCCATCCCCTATTAGATGCAGGAGAAAACATGGTGATGAATGATGAGGAAAAGGCTGAGGTGCTTAATGACTTCTTTGCCTCAGTCTTTAGTAACAGGACCAGTTATGTTGAGGGAATCAAACTCCCTAAACTAGGGGACAGGGACCAGGAGCAGAGCAATCCCCTCACAATCCAGGGGGAGATGGTCAGTGACCTGCTGCACCACACAAACATGCACAGATCTATGGGGCTGGATGGGATGCACCCAAGAGTGGTGGAAGAGCTGGTGGGTGTGCTCACCAAGCCTTTTTCCATAATTTGTCAGCAGTCCTGGCTGACTGGGGAGGTACCAGCAGATTGGAAATCAGCCAGTGTTACCCCATATAAAAGAAGGGATGTAAGGATGATCTGGGAAATTACAGGCCTGTTAGTCTCACTTAGTCTAGCAGTGAAGCTGATGGAGCAGATCATCCTGAGCACCGTTATGCAGTGCATGCAGAACAACCAGGTGATCAGGCCCAGTCAGTATGGGTTCCTGAAGAGCAGGTCCTGTTTGACTCCCCTCATCTCCTTCTATGACAGGGTGACACACTTATAGGATGAGGGAAGGGCTGTGGATGTTGTCTACCTTAACTTCAGCAAGGCCTTTGACAAGGTTTCCCACAGCATTTTCCTGGAGAAGCTGGCTGCTCGTGGCTTGGATGTGCACACACTTTGCTGGATATAAAACTGGTTGGATGGCAGGTCATAGAATCACAGAATGGTGAAGGTTGGAAAGGACATTAAAGATCATCAGGTTCCAACCTCCCTACTATGAGCAGGGACACCTCCCACCAGACCAGGCTGCACAAGCCTCATCCAACCTGGTCTTGAACACCTCCAGGGAGGGGGCAGCCACAACCTCCCTGGGCAACCTGCTCCAGCACCTTACTACCCTCATGGTGAAGAATTTGTTCCTGTTATCTATCATCTCCCCTCTTTCAGTGTAAAACCACTACTCGGATATTTGGACAAATTTATTCACAGAAAGAGTGGTGAGGCCTTGGAACAGGCTGCCTAGGGAGATGGTAGAGGCACCATCCCTGGAGATGTTAAAAATCAAGGTAGATGTGGTGTTGCAGGAGATGGTTTAGTAGTTAGGGGTTATAGGGTAGATAGTTAGACTTGAGGATCTTGAAGGTCTTTCCCAACCTTGATGATTCTAAAACCAGAGCTACCCATTGGCAAAGAGCAAGAAAGGTCAAGGACAAGCCTGTGTATTAGCAGGAACAAAGAATGTGTTAAATGCAATTCCTACTAAACAGAATGTGCCCTGTGCTACAGACACTGACCCAAAAAATGCCATTTCTCCCAAATAATCTTATCTTTGGGGGAAAGAATCACTCTGATCCAGAGTTCCTGTTTGGATAACCTTCTGAGAGAGAACAGCACATACCAGCCTGGGAGATGTTAATGTCTCCCGTGGTAGCACCAGTGCATCCAGCTGTGCTTCCTCTTGTGGCCAATCCCTGGTGCTTCAATGAAGAGCAAACTAAAATCTATGCATGCCATAAATCAACACCTTTGGTAGAGAAAGCCCAAAAAATGGGTAATTAGGAGCACCAAACTCCATAATTATTTCGAAAGCCTTAATTGCAAAGCCTCTTCAGTCATAGTAAATTTTTTCTATCAAATAGGTTCAGGTTTGAGGATATATAGGGTTACAACAGTGAAAAATTATTTGATAAACAGCACCTATTGTGCTGAGTGGGTCTAAGCTTTTAGTTTTCCAGCTGTAAAACCTCTGAAAAATTACCCAGAGAATGTAGATTACCATTCACACTGAGCCTCTAATTTCCACTCATGAGTTTAATTAAACTGAAAAATCTGTGGTAGGGCACAGGGTGTCTTAAGCATGTCCTTGAATCATAGAATTATAGAATCAGCTGAGTTGGAAGGGACCCATCAGGATCACGAGTCCAACTCCTGTCCCTGTGTAGGGCACCCCAAGAATCACCCCATGTGCCTGAGAGCATCATCCAAAGGCTTCTTGAACTCAGGCAGCCTTGGTGCTGTGACCACTGCCCTGGGGAGCTGGTTCCAGTGCTCAACCACCTTCTGGATGAAAAACCACATGGTTTTATGTTCCACGTAATGTTCCACATGGTGCAGTAAAGTAGAATTTCCCCTACTATCAGCACAGATAACATTTCATAGAATCATAGAAGGGTTTGGGTTGGAAGGGACCTTAAAGATCATCTAGATCCCCCACAGGGGGGTGCAGGCAGGGACACCTCCCAGCAGCCCAGGCTGCTCCAAGCCCCATCCAACCTGCCCTTCAACACTGCCAGGGATGGGGCAGCCACAGCTTCCCTGGGCAACCTGGGCCAGGCTCTTACCACCCTCACACCCAACAATTTCCTCCTAGTATCTAATCTAAATCTCCCTCTTCAAGTTTTAAACCATTGCCCCTTGTCCTCTCACTACATGCCTGTGCAAAAAGTCCTGCCCCAGCTTTCTTGTAGGCCCTTCAGGTACTGGAAAGCCACTAGAAGGTCACCTGGGAGCCTCCTCTTCTCCAGGCTGAACAACCCCAACTCCCTCAGCCTGTATTCACAGGGGAGCTGCTCCAGCCTCTGATCAGTTTTCTCACCCTCATCTGGACTTTCTTCAGGAGCTCCATGTCCTTCTTATGTTGGGGGCTCCAGAACTGGACACAGTGATCCAGGTGGGGTCTCACAAGAGCAGAGTAGAGGGGGAGAATGACCTCCTCGACCTGCTGGCCAAACTTCTTTTGATGCAGCCCAGGACACCATTGGCTTTCTGGGATGCAAGTGCACCAGTTGGCTCATGTTGAGTAACTAAGTTGTTCAGTTGAAGTATTTCCCCCTGAAGCTGCAAGAACCATTTTTGTTCATTTGATTGTCTGATATTCTTTTGCCTAGGAAATAGTCTTCACTACCAGCCCTTGCTCTACTTTAGCTGATGGGTGTTACACTCTCTCTCACAGCCTCTCCAGCCCTCTGTGTTCTGGTACTACCTACTGGAACTCTCCTTCTACTGGTCACTGGTCTTCACCCTGCCTTTTGATGTGAAGAGGAAGGTGAGTGGCAGGCTCAAGGAAGAAGCAGGTACCAACAGGTCCCAAGCTGAACCCTCAGGAGAACCATCCCCAAGAGCACATGTATAGTGCCGAGGTGTGGGTGGCAGACCATTCTTTGCTTATTCCCAGGAGTTTCCATTCCTAGTTACTGGCTTCCCTCTCCTCTGCGAAGTAGAGAACACAAACTGTGTCACAGAGAGGTGAAAACTGCTGCAGACTTCTCAAGATGCATCATGTATTTTATTCTCTGCTGCCCCCTTTCCCTGCAGGACTTCAAGGAGCAGATAGTTCATCATGCAGCAACCATCTTCCTGATCAGTTTCTCATACTGTGCCAATTACATCCGCATTGGGACACTTGTGATGGTGATTCATGATGCTTCTGATTGCTTCCTAGAGGTGAGCTCTACAACCAACCTGCCAGGCAAAGCCTGCTTAGCAATGGTGCACTTAGCCAAAGGGTGTCTTTTGATCTAGCTGTGGGCCAAGCTTGATGGTGTTTCACAGATAACTCAGGACTGACCTCCTGGCGCAGCCTAGAATGCCCTGCAGAGAGCCAGGAGGAGTCATGATTACCTGCATGCAAATTGTGTTATACTTGGCTCATTAGTCTCCTGGAGCATGTGGAGATGCACTGTGTTGGCCTGCTGTTTTATTGTTCTTTCTCCTTCCAGCCAACTAAGATATTCAATTACATGAAGTGGAAAAAAACTTGTGACAGCCTCTTTTTGATCTTCTCAGCTGTTTTCCTCATCAGTCGCCTGGTCATTTTCCCCTACACGTGAGTCTGCTGCAGTCAAGGGAAATCAAAAGTTGCCTTCTGAGAGACAGGATTGTTCACCTGGGGGCTCAATCTTCTGCTGAAGCCTTTGCTTTTCACTCCTGGAGCCTAAAGTCCCTGTGCTCTGCATGGGCTGCAGTGCCATGTGGCTGTTGGACCTGCCTTGGGGTAAACTAGGGTAGTCTGCCTTGGAGTTCACAGAGTAGTCTTGAGGTGTACTGCAGAGGAGGAGTCCTTGAGCTGTGCCTCCACCCTGCTTGTTTCTGGTGGGGAACTGAGAGTTGGTTCACATGCATTTATATGTAAGAAGGAGACAAGTGACCTAAAACTTCCTCTGTGGCTAAAGCTCCCTGGGGCTGAATTACGGCCCTACTAACAATTGCTTTCCCTCCACTGCAATTTCCTCTGTCTTGCAGAGTGCTCTACAACACCTACTATTATTCCATGGAGATCTTCCAACCCTTCTATGGATACTACTTTGTGAATACACTCCTGACAATTCTGCAGCTGCTCCATGTCTTCTGGTCCTGCCTAATCATTCGCATGGTCTACAAGTTCATCCTCCAGGGCACAGTATGGATTTATTTGTTATTTATTTATTTATTATCCTGTACATCACCTGGGGAGGGAGGGCCCACCTACACTACTTGGCAGCAAAAGGGGTTCATCTGGGATGGGTTCCTTCTTGCCCTAGTGAAATTATACAGGTACATTCCTAACAGGTGAAAGGAGCACCCATATACAATCAGGTAACATTGACAGAGAAAAAAGAAAAAATTGTAGGAGTCACTACAGTATTGGATCAATTTCTGATGCTTGGATTCAAGAAAAAAGTGGACTGGGTTTCAGGGGAGATTTCTGTGAACAAAGCCAGTGACATCTGAGTAAGCATCCCAACACATCCCATCATCCAGTATGATTTGCATTTGTAAGGAAAGTTGTCATGATTGGTGAGGCCAGTGCAGAAGTGCTTCCCTTATAGCACAGGACTTTGTAGTTCCTGAGCTGCCAATTCCAGAATGATCCAGCCCAGGTTGTTTACAGAAGATACTCCTACCAGTATTGTACTTGAAGGCAGTTTGAATTCACTGCAAGTTTACGTTCTTGAAACTGTGTTTGGGTGTTGTAATCTCTAGAAAGACCATTAGACCAGATAGACTCCTTAATGTGATCCAAGAGATCTCTTCAGAAGAACAGACAGGGTGAATGGAGACTCTAAGTGTCTGTGCAGGAGCTCACATGCCCCTGAGGAGTTTCCAAAGCTGGTGTTGCAGAAGGGGTTTGTTGCTTTCCCTCAGAACCCTCTTTCCAACAAGGAGTTTGACACTGCGAATTCGTCCCTAATTTTGACATCTTGTATTGTAGAGCAGAAACAGCCTGGCAAGGCAGCAGGTGCCAAGCTGCTTTTTCTGTACTGTCATTTTATCACATTGTTTCTTTTTTGTCTTCCTTTTAAGGTAATTAATTAAATATTTACAAAGGTGGATAGCAGATCTCTCAGCCTATAGCAGGAGGAAAAACTGGAATATAAATCTAAATGTAAAGAGAGTCAAATAGCTTTGTGCCAAGTTCTTGGTTTGCTTCAAAACGTGTGCTTTGAAACTGTCCTGATCCTGTAGCCAAGCAAGGGAGGTGTGGCCAGAATCTATCTCCTCATCACCTTGGAAAATGTAAAAAAGTTAGATTAATTGCCTCCCCCCATCCTTCTTCCACATGCTGATTCTCAAAGGAGAAATATGAATTTCCTCAGTCTTACATAGAATCATAGAATCATAGGGATGGTTTGGGTTGGAAGGGACCTTAACAATCCCCTAGTTCCACCCCCCTGAAAGGGCAGGGACACAACCTGCTAGATGAGGTGACTCAGTTGTCCTCAGCCCTGGGGTTCTGTGGTTTGGTGCTGCTTCTCAGCCTTTCTAGAAATTCCTAATAGTTAGGAGGGTCGCAGCTAGGATTCCACTGAGGCTGAAATCAAAGAGACAGAGAGAATCTGTTTCCAAAGGTCATGTAAAAGCTGAAGTGCAGGGTAGAACTGTGTGTTGAGGGCAAGTGGCTGAAGTAGCCAATGAATGTTTATCCTGGGGCACTGCTTCTCCTGCAGACTCCTCTGTATTGCTTCTCATTTTTCTGTAGATAGAGAAGGACATGAGAAGTGACACAGAAGAAAGTGACAAGGATGAAGAAGGAGAAAAGATGAGGGAAAAGCAGACAAACGGGATCACGTCTTTCAGCAACGTCACAAGCAACAACTGTATCCAGAGGAATGAGGCTGAGCCACGGAGCAGCAGAACCCACCTCATTAATGGCCACGTCAAGGAAAGATAGCTCCTGCTCCTGTGCTTCTGGTCTGCCCTGCAAGGAACCCAGTCCTCTGTCCATAGAAACAGTTTTGCTGATGATGTAGATAAAATGGAGTGCAATTGCAGTATTGCAGCTGAATTCCTGCTCCCCATAAACAGAAGTGTTTGTAGTCAGTGATATTTGAAGGACGTTTTTTCAATAAAAGCTTTCTGTAGGTTGTAGCCCTGAAGCAGATAGAAAGGGATCACATGTTTTGACTTGTGTTAAACTGTACCATAGTTGTTGTTAGATGTTTTAATCTTGAAAAATACTTTTTTAAAAAGGTGGATAAACTGGCAACGTCAAGTCTTAACCACCTACTGTTGTTTGGTAGCAATTTGTTTAGTCTTGATTAGCCTCTAAAGGCCCTGACCTGTGGCCACTAATATTATAGCTAACAAGTGTGAGATTCTAAATTTTAAAGGAGTCACCTATTTTGAGAAGACAGGTGCTCCATACACACTCAGAAAGTTAAAACTGAGCATAGTGGAACGGAAGCTTCAGAAAGACATAGGAGAAAATGTTTCCTTCTCAAAGGAAATTCTGCTGGGTGCCATATGACCAGTTTTGTAATGATGTGGATCTCAGTGCCTTCTCATGTCAGCATTATTGCCACAAAAGTGGGAACTCTAAAGCCCAGATTGGAGTGAGTACCCACTCAAATCATAGCTGAAAGAGCCAGGAAGTCCTGGCAGCTGTGTCTAAACTGTCAAGTAGTCCTTTAAACCTGTCTTGGAAACAGCCAGAAAAAGGGAGGTGACAAGACACTAGATAATCTAGGAGACAACACTAATTAAGTGCTCATGTTTTCACCTGGTGTGATTGGCACAGTGGGAAATGTTTACAGAGGCAAGTTGTCACAAGAAGGGAATGCATTTCCCCTGTCTTCAGAGGAAAAAGGATGGAGAGAACATCTAAGAACGATGCTTTAACATGGCCTTCTAACTCCAGGGCCTTTGCCTAGAGGCTAGCAAGTTTAAAGCAGTGGTCCATGAAGTCATGATGCAGTTCTCATTCAGTTGTTTTGTATCTTATATCCTGTGTAGTCTTAGACTTTGGATTCTCTAATTCCTTGAAAGAGATAAACTAGTATGACATGAGTTTCTGGTTTATAGATCAATTAATCTATTAAAGTATTAAGAGATTTACTGTAATAAGTGTAGGGACTTAGGCTGCCATGCCCATACAGACACTTTCCTGTATGTACCCAGTAAAGCCCAGTCCTAACTGGGGGGAGAGTCCTTAAAGGGTTAAGCTAGTAGAAGAGGCCAGCTGCACCCTATAAATCTGTCACTTAAACTTGTTAATTAGCTGTGAAATTCTTCTTCCAAACCTATCTGTAGTTTTTAGGAATAGGCTACCAGAGGCCTTGAAGAAGCTTCTCAACCTAGATAAGGAGTGTCTTCTGTCTCTGCAACTAATTTCATTGCTGATAAAAGGAGCAGGAGATTAAAAGACTCCCTGAAAAGTGATGGACTTCCCATAATAATTGTTGGACACGTTTAAATTTAATTGACCAATGAATAAGTAAAGTGCTTATGTAATCTTCGCGTGGACACCACATGAACAAGAAATTGATTGGTTAGCTAAGCATGTGCAAGATAGTAGAAAAACAAGCCCGAAATTAAATAATTAAATAAATTAGGTGGTGTAATAACAATAGGTTAATTACCATTGCTGCTTTTAATTATGATAATGCTGCTATTACTACTGTTGCTGTAGTTGTTGCTTGGGTTACTAGATTTGCTTATTATACATGTTGGAGGATTTTCACCTGGTATTCAGGAGAGAATGTTCATCTGTACCAACTTTTGCCTAGAATAAACTTCTCCTGATTGAACCAGAACAGAGGTTTGTGCCTAATTTGCTACAGGACCTGGACCAAGGAAATGCTTGATTTGAGGAGGTGATGCACGTTTAAATTTAAAAATCAAGTGACATCATAGAAGGACAAGAGGGTTTTTGAGGATTCCACTCAGTTCACCTCAGATGTGCCTGAGAGCCCTTTGGTCTGAGCTTGTATGTGCTCATCTTGAGTTTCAGTCAAAACCCATTGGATAATTTCAGAGAGGACAAAAGTGGTTCCAGCACAGGTGGTTCCAGGGCACCAACACACTCTAGAAGGGGAACATCTGCTCCTGAATTATCACTTAAATTTGTGTTTGCTAAAGATAATTTGTCTCTGAACCCTTGAGCTATTTTGAAGTGCAAAGTACATCATATATACTGTCATGTTTCTTTAGTCTGAGGCTACAAACTTGATACTCCCCTGCAGGGGACGTGTTCAGGAGGGATGGTTATATATACTTTTACACCACTGAATGTAAATGTTCTTTATAAATTGCTTTTGAAATGTTTTACTGTCTGGCTCTTTTCCACTTACTTAACCAGCAGGAGGTAACCTGGCTAGTTGCACCTGATAGGGGTGATGTGTGCTGAGGAAGACACATGTGGTGCCAGTACACATGCAGCATGCAGGGAGGGGGTGTTGGGTACCTAGGACACGCAGCCATGCCAGGCCATGCCAGCAGGGAGCTACAGCTGCCTTATTTGTCTCCTACGAGGTGAAACTGCAGTTGGTTGTGAAACAAGGGACACTTTAAGGCACCCCTACACTAGACAAGGGGTGACCCAGGTGACTTGGTACTGCCAAGGCAGTGGCAAGTCCACGACTGCAGCACTGGGGAGATGCTTTGGACTTGCAAGGGTGGGATGAGATAAATTAATGTCTGTTCTTTTTAATGAGTTTTTAGGTTAGGAAAGGTCTGTGTTATAAAATCACAGCACCTCTCACCTGAGGAGCAGGATGCTTCCCAGAGACTGCACAGCCAGCACAGACATTTGTTGCTGCCTGCTGAATTTCCTAACACTTTTAATGAGATAGTTTCGGGTTGGATGACTTTTCACCTTGCAATACATGAGTAGAGGGAGGTTCTCCTCTCCCTCTATTCCACCCTCTTAAGACCACATCTGCAGTGTTGTGTTCAGTTCCAGGCTCCCCATTTCAAGAGGGACAGGGATATACTGGAAAGAGTCCAATGGAGGCTACAAGGATGATTTACATAAATCCAGAGTAGCCTCCCCCCCCAACTCTGTGGTGCTGTCCAGCCTCAAATAAAGGTAGTTTTATCCATAATGACATAACCTGAAAAATATGCTTCTTTCAGGCTAAAATGATGCTGGCACTGGGCATGGCAGTGGTTGCCTGGTTTGGCTTTTTTTGCTCTGTCCTACACCTTGACACACATTTTACTCCTACAATATTTTCTAACACTGATGCAATGAGTCTCCTTCCTCACCCAGCTGGTCAAAGAACAAAGAGTTAACACAGAGGTTAAAGGTCAGAGCAGCCCTTTATTTAGCATCAGCCTTGAGGAGTTCATGTACCAGAATGACACTGACCAGTTTCAAATCATGATGTGCAACTCTGGTGTAGACACAAAGGTTTCACTGGCTTTTGCTTCAAGTTAATTTGCCAGGTAGAAAATAAAAAGATGGCATTACAAAGGAACAGACATCGTTTCAATATTAAAAAATTTCACCAACCAAATTTTATGCAATCTGACTCACATTGGCTGTAAAGCATATGGCTTTCTTCTTGGTGATGCTGGATCTGGCATCACTCAGGCCCACATATCGAATCTCCGCACGGAGACACACCCATGAATAGGAAGGGGGCAAGGGAGTTTGTTGTCTATGACCTGGCAGATGTTAACATAGGGATCAAAGAGGACAACCACTGGGAGGGCACTGTTCCCCTTCCTCTGTCCAAGGAGGTAAATTCGTCCATTCACAGTGCTACATCCCATGAAGAACTTCTGGGTCAAACATTCCTCATCCACCTGAGTCCATTCATCTGTCTCCACATCAAATCGAAAGGCTCCTCCTCCAATTGTGTAGAGAGCACCATTCAGGGATGTGATGCAGAGGTCATACCTGGCAGGGAAGAAACCCTTGATCAGAATGCGTAGAAAGATCTGTCCCCTGAAATATTCAGTATGACCTTGGTCCTTATATCAATAGTCAAATTTAAACAGAAGAATCAACAAAGTTCTGATTTCTCCAGTCCAACCTCTTTTTAGGGCAGGACCAACACTAGAACCTTTCTTCTCCTGCCAGCTCCCAGAAGATTTCTTACCTTGGAAGTGGGGAGAATGAGATGACATCCCAGCTGTCTGTCTCTGTGTTCAGCCTTTGCACTCCATCATACACATGCCCGTGTTCATCCAGGCCACAGACCACATAGATCCTGGTTCCCACACTGACGGCATCTCCTCTCTCCACAGGTTGGGCCATAGGACTCATGCTTTCCCACTCCGACTCCACCAAAGCCATGCGCTCCACTGCTGGGATTATCCCTTCATCTGTGCTCCCTCCAAGTACATAGAGGTAGAGCCCTGCTCCTACTGCGCAGTGGCTATTGCGGGACTTCTTCATGGCAGGTCCTTCCAGCCACCTATTGTCTAAGCAGCTGTAGATAAGCACCCAATCCACACTATACCACACAAATTCATCTCGAAAATATCCTCCTGTCACAAAAAGGAAGCTACCTGGAAAGACAGCAGAGAAAAGCATCAGTTACATAAAGGCTGGAAATGGCTCCCGAGAACTAGGGTTCTCATTTCTCCCTGGGTTGTACCAATGAGGTCCAAGATGAGCAGAGAAAATTACTGCTCTTTCTATCAATTTGCAGTATTTGATTCCTCATCTGCACAGGTATGTTAGGCCTACAGGGCACAGTAAGTGCTTCCTCGTCTGCTCCCACTCTTGACCAGAATGATGGAAACATTAGTTGGAAAGAACCTCTCATGTTCAAACTCCCACTTGAAATGGGACTATCACCAGCACTAAACAAGGCAAGCCATGGTAGTGAGCTGTCTTGAAAGTCTCCAAGAATGAAGATCTTGCAACATCCATGGGTAAGTTTAATGTAACAGCAACTCTATGTCAGCAGTTACCATCTGTCAAAACCACCATGAAAGAGAAGGCCAAAAACCCAGGCTGCTTCAAGTGAAGTCCTTAGACCTGGCTGAAATAAAGGCGAGGCAAGAAGTTTGATAGTTCCTGCTACATTAAAAGAAATACTCAGCCATGTCTACCATTCTCTCAGCACTAAGAAAAACAAATTCATTCTTTGAACTAATGTGAATACAAATATAAATGAGGTTTTTAGCAACACTGAACAGCACATTTTATTAGGAGGTGCAGCTGGACTCCCTTCATCTGGGTGTCTAGGTCTCAATTTCTGTTTGCATTTGCTCAGTCCCACTCTAAGTTACCTACTGCTGCCAGTGCATACTGGGTGAGGTTCTTGCGCTGCAGCGGAGAACAAGCCAGCCAGGTCCCTGTTTTAGGTTGAAAGAGAAATAATTCTTGCTGTTCCTTGTCATGCTTTCCTCCCAGGACATACAAGGTGTCATAGCTCCGGCCAGCATTAGGACACAGTTCCAAATTTTGCCAGCTGTGTGGAGGACAGCTGTCTAACTTCTTTATTAGCCTGGAAAAGGTATCTGTGTCTCCAGGGTGCTTGCTGCGTTTCACCAAGATATCCAGGAAGGACAAACTCAGAAAAGTGACCCTGACTTCACCCACCAAATCCAGAAAGTCTTCCTCTCTTGTTGCTGGGTCCTCCATTATCCACCTCATAATACTGTCAAAAACCACATCTTCTCGTGAAACGAAGAGGTCATCACTTTTCAGGAGCTGCATCAGCATTTCTTTGGGCAGTGCCTTAAATTCTTCCTGGCACATCACATCCCCCCAGTGACTAAGAGCCACATTCAGAGCAGACACATACAGCTCTCTAAAGGCAAATTGCTGTGAGTAGGTCATCAAGCCCAGACAGTTGGAAACATGCAGCTCTCTCTCCAGAAATTTTTCACACAACATTTTCACCCTGTCAAACTGAAAAAAATCAGCTGTTTCTAGTAAGCTGGTCACATTTTCTTGACCTATAAGCACTTGGGCTGTGCGGGTGAACTCGAGTAGTGCCTGAAAAGCTGCGGCATCGATGCCTCTGATCACGATGTGGTGTTCAGAGCTCTCTCTTGCACCCCCAAAAAACATGGCTTCAAAATAACGACTGTGTTCTGAAAGCACCCTACGGCTGACCTGAAAGAGTCTCTCTCCAACCTCAAGAGTTGTGTCGGCAATTGTTTCTGTCTGAGGTCCCAGCTCCTTTGGCTCTTGTGCAGGCTCCATGTTTGTTGACTGCCAGGCAGTTAAAATTAACTTAGCCCTTACACAGCCTTTACTTACGTGAGGTCTCTGGAAATATAAGCCTATCTCAACCTAAAAATAGAAGGTGTTTTCTACCCTTTTGCTTTGCTCTTCAATCTTACCTGCTGCTTTCAGAGCAGCAATAGCAGGAGAGCTGTATAACCCAACATCCACAGATTTCATTATCATCTACCTTAGCCAGATAAGACCACAGCAAATGAGGGGACCGTCAGCCAAAGAGCCTGGACTACAAGGAGGAACAAGAAACACCCTTCTAACCACTAAGTATCAGGAAGTTGGAGAAGAACAAAGACCCTGTTTGGAAAAAAAAAAAAAAAAAGAAGAAGAAAAAAAAAAGAGATCACTTGCAGAATTGAA
>NW_009952164.1:242744-249532 GCF_000747805.2 Chaetura pelagica
ACAAAGACCCTGTTTGGAAAAAAAAAAAAAAAAGAAGAAGAAAAAAAAAAGAGATCACTTGCAGAATTGAACGTATGTTTAACTTCACACTTTAGTAAAAGGTGGGGGGAATGACAAGCCCCCATTCAATCCCCTGTGGCTGTCCCATGTTCAGCCATTCCCAGTCTCAAGACACTAAACACTTAGTAAAGGCAATGCTTTATTGATGCCACACAGTGAATTTTTCCAAAGTGTTTAGACCGAGCTATGAAGTGGAGAGATTTGCACTGTTCTGGTTTGGTGGGGTTTTTGGTAGCAGGGAAGGACTGCAGGAGGGGCTCTGGTAAGAAGGTGAGAAGCTCCCCCTGCTCCAAAAATCCATTAGAGGGACAACAGATGCACCTCTGCCATTAACATATGAAGGAACTGAGATGAGAGCTGAGCAGAGCCAGCAGCTGGAAGAGCAGAGCTGGAGAGGCAGAGGGTGCTGGTGGTTGGTGAGGAGGAAGGAGAAGTAGGTGCCTGAGCAGAAGCTTCACTGCAGCCCATGATGAGAGGAACATGGCGGAACATTCCCTGAAGCCACCAGGAGGGTTTAACTTGGCCAGTGGACTCGGATTTGCTGCCCATGACCTTGGATGGTGCAGCCGTGGAAGCCCCCAGGCCAGGGAAGGTGCCTGTTCCCAAACAGCCTGTGACTCTGCGGGCAGCACTGGAGCAGCTCCAGGCCTGGTGGGAAGGACTCATGGCAGAGAGGTTGGTAGAGGACTCTGCCATGCGAGGGACCCTGTTAGGAAGCAGGGCAGGACTGTGAGGAATCCTCCTTCCTGAAGAGGAAGGAGCAGCAGGAACCTTCAGCCTGTGAACTGACTCCAAACCCCATCCCCTTGTGACACTGGGGGAAGGAGGGAGAGAAACCAGGAACAAAATGACTTGGGCCAGGGAAGAAGGGAGGGTTGGGGTGAGGTGTGTGAGCCCTGTTCTGGGTGTGTCTGTGTCCTGCAGGCATTAATTAGTGAAAAATTATATTATTTTTTCCCCAAGTTGAGTCTGTTTTGCATGGGACCCTAATTGGTGAAGAATTCTCCTTGTCCTTCATCTCAACCCCTGAGCTTTGTCCTCCTTATCCCAGCATGTGTGTGTCATGGGGGGGAGGTGAGTGAGTGGCCACAGGGCTATTCCTGTGTTGTCATGTTGGGTATAAACCACAACAGTGACCTTGAACTAGTACCCTTTAACCAAAGAACCCTTCCCACTAAGATTCAGTCCCATTACTCAGTGGAGCTCAGCACACAGAACATCACTATCTAGAACTACAAAGATATTCCTTTCTGCGTATCTGGGGCAAATATTGGCTTCGCAAAACTGCTGTTACAAGCAGTTTTATAAAGTCACATTTAGGAAAACAGCCATAATTCAGCCATAATTTTCATATTACCTTCAGGTACTTGACTCCCAAATATAACCCAGAAGTCTGCACTGTAGAAAATGACAGTCATGTATCTTGCAATGAGGACTGAGTAACCTGTTAACTGAGCAGGAAATGCTAGGAACCTGCCCCTCTCCAGCCTTGATGCACTTGACACATGCTTTCAGGCAGATCTTTCTACACCTTCTGCATCTAGAGCCTGAAGTCAACTCAAGAACTTCACCAGCTGTTTCTGACAACACATTCAGAAAAGTGCAGAGATTGCACAGCAGCACCACTGCAGCAAACAGCAGTCTCTCTCCCACCTGAGGAAAAGGTCAAGACTGCTCAGGCTGATAGTGACCAAATTCTGCTCCAAACATAATTAAGGAGTCTCTTTGGAATTGTGCAGTTGTGTGAAGAAAAAGTTTCTTAGTGTTAGAAAAAATCATGTTAGAAAGAGTGCAACTCTCCACACAGCTCTGAAAAGCAAAGGATGGACACCTGGATTAAAATCCAGAAGCATTCAAGTTTGCACAAAAATGCTAGACAACAGGTCCCTAGTTCCATGGCCTCCTGGAACAGTCAGATACACTGAACTGGAATTGATTGACATCAAGGTCTCATCCATTTCAGAGCTGACCCAGGGAACACTATGAATGGGAATCCAGTGCTGCTGCCAAAATGAATAGCAAATAGAACCTGTCCTTGGCAAGTTTTATTGACAAGCTCCAGGAACAAGGCTGCTGCCACCACCAAAAACATTTACTCTGCCACAGCCTCTTCATAAAGGGTCTTCAAGAAAAGCAGATGGCAGAAGCAGGTCACATACAGCCTCCAAGCACTCCACCACACAATCTTTGAAGTCCTGAACAGAAATGCACAAGTCCTCAGAAAGGGACCAGATGCTTTCACACATCTCACATCAATTTCCTGTCTTGAGAGTGGAGCACAACATCTGACCTGGTCCCTCCTGGTTTAGCTGTGTTTACACACCTCCTGAACAGATTTAATTTACATTTGCAACCATGAGGAACTCCCATGTCGGCTGAAGACCACTTTTTCAAACTAAAAACCAGACATCTAGGAAGAAATTAATTTGTATTTATTCATTCAAAACTCCTCAAATTTTGCTATTTCTTCAGTATAAAAGAAATAAAAATGTTTACTTACAAATCAAGTTGCAGCAACCACAAGTGGACAGCTACAGTATCAAAAATACGCAGTATTTCCACACACTGCCTGCAAGTGAACATTAGGATCTTCAATATTTTTCCCTAAAATTCCAGGTATCAAATAAGATACTTCTGTAGGGTTCATGTCACTCAGCAAATAATCATCCTAGAAGTCAGTCCAGTCCTTCTGTAGAAATGTGGGAACCTTCTGATAAATAGACTGGGAACAAGTGCTAGAAAATATCTTAGCTGTATATAACTTGTAAAGGCGATGATGACAAGGTACTAAACAAGGGAAGCAATTTTGCTGCATGCACTGAAGCAGGAGCAAGCAGGAAAAGAGTAAACTCTACAGCAGGAAGGCTACAACAAAGTGCTTCCCAGCTGAGTACTGACACCTGCCCAGAAGAAAAACATGCTGTAATGTATCTAGGCTTTAAATACCTTTTTTAATGCAGCTAAAAATGTGAACAATATAACCAATGTTCACGGCATTTTTACTAATTTGATGTGGTTGTTTCAAAACTCAAAAGATCAAGAGGGTCTTGGACAGTTCCCTGGCAGTATATTCTCTCCTGTCAGCTCAAAACAATGTAGTTAAACATTTATTTGGGGGAGCAGGGGGGAAATAATCAGAATTTACTTCCTACACACCATGCCCCATCCTTTAGTATTTATGAAAAGCCACAAAAATAAAAGTTGACTGTTCTTTCACACTAACAAATACACATTCAAAGTCCTCCGCCAAAACAGGAAGCTTCTTCACACTCCGAGTTTATCTGCTGATTTGCACTCTTGAAGTCTTCAGAGAGAATTGGAAAGAAGTACTAGCCATCCTGCTGCTGAATGAAAGGGTTTGGAATAGCTTCCATTCCATCCTGTGGACAAATAAGAACGACAGAAGTGCCTCTGCAGACCACAAGTCCCAGCTGACGTGTGTCCTCTGTTAATTTGTATTGATCATCTGGATCTGAAAAACAGAGAGATCCACAGTTACAAAGGGAACATGAGGAAAAGAAACTAAATTCCATCAACTTTAAAAGGCAACAGAGACGCAGGTTTCTTCCAGGCACCTCTGCACTGTTTTATTGAACTCATGGACTATAAAAATGATGCTGCAGTAAAACCTGATGTGTTCAAGACATTCATTTTCAAAGCAGCACATGCCACAGTAAGCAATAAAGAAATTCACTTTGTATGCAAAGCAGAACACATTGTCTTTTAAAGAGATCCTCTCACTCATCTCAGCAAAAGGCACACAACTGATTAAAAAAAGCTCCTAAACCCACTTCAAATGCCATCATAGACAAACATTTTCAGATCAATGTAAGCCAGGAAAAGTGCAGGACTTCAGCACACACCAAGTACAGAATGCACTGCTCCATTCCCAGACCAAGCCCATCAATACTGTCAGTGGGGACAGAAGAGACCAACACTTATCACCACAACAGCCAATTCCACCCTTCTTGACATGTCAGTACATTTGATAAAAAAGCATGACATCTTTTGAAATCCCCTTCTAAGAGCAACATTAAAGTTTCAGGTGCTTCCTCTTCAAAAACTCCTCAATACTCTTCAGAAATGCCTTCCTGTTGAATGATAAATTTGGTTTTGGGGTAGAAAAAGGGAAATGGGAGTATTTCATAGAATCAGAGAATCACAGAATATGCTGAAAAAAGAAAAAACCCTACAGCTCTATTAGCCCCAAGATGCTATGGAATGCTTTAGTTCACCAGAAATGCAAAGACTGCATTTACGGCAGAGTTTAAGGCAGCAAGATAATGGTTCTTGCTGAGATGTTATTCTTGCTTTGAGCCAATACCGGAGCACTATAAACAAAGGCAAAGGCCTTATCTGAAGATAAGCACATGACTTTCTTCAAGCCTTATAAGACAAAAGCATCAAATTAGAGAGGAGATCAAGTAAGGACTTCCAAAAATGATCTACCACAGGGAATATGCTTAAAAGAACTTCTGTCCTCTTATCCTTTTCTCTACAACTTTGGGCACCACAACATAAAAAGGACATCAAGCTATTGGAGAGTGTCCAGAGGAGAGCCATGAGGATGGGGAAGGGTCTGGGTGGGATGACTTATGAGGAGCAGCTGAGCTCACTGGGATTGTTCAGCCTGGAGAAGAGGAGGCTGAGGGGTGACCTCACTGCAGTCTGTGGTTCCTCAGGAGGGGAAGAGATGGGGCAGGTCCTGATCTCTTCACTCCTGTGAGCAGTGACAGGACTGGGGGAAATGGCAGAAGCTGCATCAGGGGAGGTTTAGGTTGCATATCAGGAAAAGGTTTTTCACCCAGAGGGTGGTTGAGCACTGGAACAAGGTCCCCAGGCCTGCCTGAGCTCAAGAAGCCTTTGGATGTTGCTCTCAGGCACATGGGATGATTCTCGGGGTGCCGTACACAGGGACAGGAGTTGGACTCGTGATCCTGATGGGTCCCTCCCAACTCAGCAGATTCTATGGACTTAGTTATTACCAACATGTCTTGGTCTAGATTATATTAGCATGCAGTTTCAAGTTATTCCATCAAAGAGGAGTGAAATTGTACAGAGGTAACATGTCACTTACCTCGCATATATTCAATGGTACCATCAAGCACAAGGTTCAGAAGAGGGTCAAATCCTTTCAAGACACCACTTGCTATTGAAGACCACACACAAAACAGTTATTAGAGACTACAACCACAAACAGAGCAACACTGTGAAGGACACCTTCAGTTCTTCAGCTCTCTTCCCTCCTTCAAGCAAGGCTATCAATGAAACCAGAGCCATGAACCAGTGCCCTCTTCAGCAAAGTGCAAATGCACAATGATCCAGTTTATACAGTGCCAAGTGAAACTTAGAGGTTTTTCACCCCATTTTCAAAATGCTCTTCAAGAGCATTTTGGTTTCCTATCAATTTCAGGGCATTTTAAGAATACTTCAGCATTAATCAATACAAGTCACCCCACAAACAACACCCAAGCCCAAAACCAAAAATTGCCCTGAGACAAGGAGCATAGCAAAAAAATGAAGTAAAACTGTAATATTTTGAAGTGTTTTCCTCAGAAAACTCTTCTTGTGAAAACATAAGCTCTTTAGTACAAGCATTGCCTTCACAGGAAGGACCTGAAGACAGACAAGCACTTTCTACCAAAACTTTACTTCACAAGACTAATCACAACACCACACAATGATCTCCCAGTTTAAAAAAATACTTCTTTTATTACCAACATATTATCATTGCTAACAGCCCAATTCAGAGACTCTTACAATCCCAGGCATTAGATGAAGATAAAGAATTTAGCATGAATTTAAAAGAAAATCTAAAGCAATAGATTCAATTGAATGGCCAATTAGCCAAAAATGAAAACCCACACTTCTCAGAAAGGCGTCCAAGTAACTTCCAAAACCTTATAAACACCAGGTCGCAGTACATTTTTAAAAGGTTGTTTTAAACCAAAAAAAAAAAGGTTTGATTTGTAAAAGCTTCTGCCACACATCAACCACGCAGCCAGGCTTTACCTTTCAGCCAAACAAATCATCTGCGGGTGGCCTTGTCAGCTGCAAGTAACCAAGGGGGACGTGAGAGCCTCCAAAGTGATGGAAAGACAGGACAAAATATATTGAAACAATGTATGAATTCCAGAAAGTTTTAATATGTAAACAGCCAAAAAGGATGACAAGTGCATCAGTCATAACACCCATGTTTCTTTGCTGCTTTAAATACACCCTCACAACGGGAAACAACTGCCAGAAGAAACAAGACAGCTGAAGACAACTAATAAAAGAAGATAAAAACGTGCACAGATGAAATATAAAAGTAAAATTGCAGCCACTGGGAATAATGGAAGAGTTAAAGGAGTAAGCTTCACATCAGTGACAGCAGACAGGAACAAACGAAAGCACCCACTCCTCATCGTCCTTCCTTGAAAGGAAGCAACACAACCACACAGGAGAAAAAAGACAAGCAAAGAGCAAGGAAAAGGCAAAAATGCCAAGTCAGCTTCATGCTGAAGGGGCACCCGCCTGAGCGCGGCACGGGCTCACCTTCTCTCCCGCCTTGGAACTTCACTCGGATTGTTTTGTCAATGTATTTCGAGAGGTCCAAAATACTCTCCTTCTTCTTCTTTTCCTTATCCTGAGGAGAGGAGCAGAGGTGGGAGGAATTAGAGGGAACCCTCCCCGCCCACCCTCCCTCCGTTACATATACACTTCATAACGCTTCTCTTTATAACGCT
>NW_009952164.1:249970-251887 GCF_000747805.2 Chaetura pelagica
TGACGGCGCAGAGCAGAGCCCGCGCTGCCCGGTGGCCGCAGAGGGAGCCGCGGCCCGAGCCGGGGGGACCGCCCGGGGGCTGCTCCTGACTGAGGAAAGAAGATACCATCGTTCGTACCGCAGGCTGTGTCCCCACGTCTGTGAATTGTGTCTTTCTGCGATTTAGGAGTATTGATATAGATATATTTGGGGGTTCAGTTCGGTTTTATTCTTCCTCTTCCTATCTTTAACAGCATATTCTTCATAGTTCTTAAAACACCAGCTCCCTGTCTGGCCAGCAGCCTAATTTGGAGGGTTCTCTGTCTCGTTTTTCCCCTTCTCCGTGCCTGTCTCATTACTGATTCCTTGCCAGTGATCTTTAGTAACAGAATGGTCTGGTGACCAGTTAACTTTCCTTTTTTTTTCTGCTTTTTTTTTTTTTTTCCCCTTGCGTCATCTCTTCCTTTTTCCCCACATTCCCCGGGCATTTTGGCGGCAGTGGACTGGTAGTGCCAGCATAGACCCCACCAATCGTTGAGAGATGAGAATCGGTTAAGAACTGGCATTAAATCAGTTTGATCCATCCATTTTGGAAAGGTGAGCACATCACGGTGTGGAAGGACAGGAGGTGAGATAGTCCAGTGGTGGATACTTGGAGGTGTTGGCTTCAGTTCCATGCATTGCAGCATACTCCCTTTCTATAAGCAAGGCATTTGATCTGTTTTGCAGTGAAATGGTGTCACCATGCTTCATTAAGCTTTGAACAGGCTGGCCAGCGTGCTGAAACAGCCCATCTGCAGCAGCAAGAGGTGAATTTACTGTATGCTGGTAGTATTTTTGTGTTTGCCAAGCTGGCGCCTTTAAAATTTGTTTGAATACCTTATATTTTGCAATACTTCTACATCTCTTGTGCTTGCACTCGTCAGGAAGTTTTAGATACATCAGCCTGAGAGGAGTGCTCTGGTGCACTGGTACTGCCACACTACCTGAGTCACTGCTGGATGGGGTCATTCTGGGGGACAAAGCTGGCAGGTCTCACCATGAGCTGTGTGTGCATTTGCTGTGCACCAGCTGTACTCGTGATCAATGGCTCACTCTTCTCTTAGTGTTGTTTGGTGTATTTGGAATATATCTTTGTGTCCTTCCTTGAGATAGGATAATAAGATATTTTTTTTTTCCTCTGAAGCAGGAGGAAGAAGTGTCCACATTTGCCTCTAAACTTTGACTTACCTAGGGAGAAGTAATAGCTTGGCTAGTGAAGCATGGCTGTCCCAGTTCTGTGTCCTAGGTGGCAACACATAAAGAGGGATGTGATCTCATAGATACAAGTACAATCTGCACATAAATTTTGCTTTGGGATCTGAGTCCTCACTTTTCATTTAACTTTCCTCTCATCCTAACCATTCCTTCATTACTTTTCTACTTCTCAGTTGTCCTGTAACAACACATATACACAAGCCTTTGACTAATGGAAGAACAACCTCATGGTTTGTGGTGAGCATATTGGATCTAGCTGGTCTTTGCTAAACTACCTTTCAGTAGAATATCAAATTCAAGTGGTGGTCTGTGCATTTAAAATCAGAGCACTCTGTGATGTAGGTGCAAAGAGTTGAAAAGACAGTCTGAAATTCTGCATAAAGGTGGTGGCTGATTATTTAGTCTCATGGAATTGTTTGCATTGTGGATATGATACTCTCCCCACTGTACAGGGCTTGTTGAAGTAGTGTTTGCTTTGTGTGCTAACCTGCAGTCAGCTGTTAATGGTCTCCGAATTGGTTGGTGCAGTTCATGGGAAAGAACACACCTCAGCTCTTGCAGAAATCCACTGTGCATCTTATGTGATGCAAACTGTGAGCATGAGCATAGCTTGCTCAATCCTTCTTCAAAACACAGCTGCTACAGTCTGTTAAATCTCTCTGGGATTCAGGTGACTAAATG
>NW_009952164.1:252133-286894 GCF_000747805.2 Chaetura pelagica
GGCACCCCAAGAATCACCCCATGTGCCTGAGAGCACAAAGCACAAAGGCTTCTTGAACTCAGGCAGGCCTGGTGCTGTGACCAGTGCCCCGGGCAGCTTGTTCCAGTGCTCAACCACCCTCTGGGTGAAAAACCTTTTCCTGATATGCAACCTAAACCTCCCCTGATGCAGCTTCTGCCATTTCCCCCAGTCCTGTCACTGCTCACAGGAGTGAAGAGATCAGGACCTGCCCCATCTCTTCCCCTCCTGAGGAAACCATATATTCCTCCTCTCCATCTTCTCCTGTCATTTAACCTGCAAACCCCAGTACTTGCCTCTGAGCTCATTAATTCACCAACTTGACAAAAAAAAACAACAAAAAAACCACCTCAGCAAAAAAATAGGAAGTGTTCTGCTCTTTTATTGCATTAAATAAACCATGGAAAGATCTGATGAGGTTCAGAGCAAACAAGCTTGTTCTTCTAATGCCACAAACAACTAGATGGGCTCCCTTGACTGTTAAATCATGGTGTCAGACTTTACACTTTGGTTGCGTGAAAACCTTTTCCTTGTTCTGCAGCTTTATATAAAACACTTCACTTTGTGTTAATTATACAACAATCTCGATAAAGCTGTATTTCTAGCAGATTTCCAGCTTTGCAGAGATACTTGTCGCGTGGCACTGGTGTTGGGTATGGATGCCTGATTGGTAACAATGTTTAAATACCAATATTCTTCTCCTTATTGGAAGAGGGAAAATAGATCATTCCCTACTTAGCTACAATCACAGTGTTGGGGATTGGAAGGGATCTTCAAAGATCACTGAGTCCAACCCCCCTGCCAGAGCAGGACTAAATACTAGGGCAGGTCACTCAGAAAGGCATCCAGACAGGTCTGGAAAGTCTCCAGAGGAGACTCCACAACCTCTCTGGGCAGCCTGTCCCAGGGCTCTGTCACCCTCACAGCAAACAAGTTCTTCCTCATGTTGAGGTGGAACTTCCTGGGCTCCAGTTTGAATCCATTGCCCCTCGTCCTGTCAGAGGGCACAAGTGACAAGAAGTTGTCCCTGCCTTCTTGACCCCCAGCCCTCATGTATTTAGAGACATTCACTAAATTCCTCCTCAGTCTCCTCCCCTCTAGGCTGAAAAGCCTCAGGTCTCTCTGCCTTTCCTCATCAGGTAGATGTTCCTGTCCCTTCATCATCCTTGTAGCCTCTGTTGGACTCTCACCAGTAGATCCCTGTCCCTCTTGATCTTGGCAGGGGGAGAGCTAGAAGAGGTTACTTCTGCTCTTTGAGGCTAGGAAGCTTATTCATATTAAGTCTTTGTTGTGCTTTCTAAATCATATGTACTGGAAGAAGCAACTATCATAAAACACCTTTTTGTGACAACAGCTGTTTTTCTGTCAATGTTTGCAATTTGTTTTATGTTTGCAGTGTCAATGTTTGTCAATTTGATATCCAAGCACTTGGAAAAGAGCCCTTGGGGGTCCTAGGTACCTTATACAGAGTCTGCACAGGAGGTTACATTTTCTCTTGGGTTCATGTGATGTGGAGTGATCTTCGTGAACTAAGAACCATCATAAATGTTGCCACCAGCCTGATACATCAGTTGCTCTTTGAACTCGGGAGCATCAAAGCCCTCTGGTCTTGAAACAAGAAACTCTAATATCTGTGGCTCTGCTTTGTTGGTAGGATAAGAACAAACTATAGAGGCCATTAACAGATAATTGCTTTGTAAAAATTGTCTGTTAATCCCCATTCTCCATGGACTCCATTTCCCTTGGACTGTCCAAAACTGTCTACACCCTCTTCTGCTTTTAGCCCTGCTAATATTACCTTTAATTCCTCTCATCCTTGATTTTTACTTGGCTTTTGGCACTGAAATGTTTTGAGCACTTCACATTAAGATCATTTTCCTCCCTTAATATTTCTTTAAAGAATATCCAGTAAGTTGCTTAGAAAGCACAATTGTATATTCCTGTCTTCAGTGTGCCACCTGGGGATCATTGTTGCCTTCCGAGAACGATTCTCTAAATGGAAATGTAGCAACATACCCTGTACTTACTCTCTTCTTTTAAAGATGTTTAGCTTGTATCTTTTAAATGTAAAGCTTTTAACTGTACAGATTTATTGTTTCTCAAATATAGCTGTTCAGTTATATATAGCTCTCTCTGGCATAACCGCCTGAAGGTTTTGGAGGCAGTTGTACATGTAATATTCAAAACTGAGCTACTCTTGTGGTTGTTTTTTTTTAAGTCCAGTCAGATGCTGTAGCAATAAGCAGGAAACACACACTCGTCCTGGTTTTCTCTTTGTGTCTGTCTTTGGATATCTGTGAATTGTTACTCCTGAAAGTAAAATTCAAGATAATAGTAGTGGATTCTTTTTCATTACTTTTGTTGAAAGGGTTTTAGGTTCTGTGGTTTGATAGTTCAGATCTGAATTTAAAAGTTCATGATGGGAAATAATTGGAGGTTTTTTGCTAAACAAATTTTTTCCTCACCAGATTTGCACAGTGGTGTCTCCCTCCACAAATGGCTGCATCTTGTAAACTTGCACTTTGCTCAAGTAACTTGAATCTTTGCTGAAATAAGCTGTGTAACCTGCCTTATCCAGCACACTTCAGGACAAATGTGATTGATTTTAGAGCACTTGGTGGACACTAATGTTGTAAGAAAAAAATAAGAAATGAGAAAGTTGCTGCATGAATTATCAAAGCCCAATTATATTTAAAAAGATATAATTATAAAAATTTATACCTCCTGGATATTTTTAGGATGATGTTTCTTTACAGTTTTGCAGTAGAATGGGATAATTTATCATCCAGGCAGCATGGAGATTGTTTATGTTTAAAGGATGATTCTTCAAAGTCTTCCAAAAAGCATCTTTTTACCCTGTCTCCTAGGGGTGCAAGGTAACTTCTGTGTGATGGGTTTTGAAATAAAGAAGGAGAAGTTATTTGCTTGGGGAAAACTAAATGCAAGCAATAGAGCAATTAAACTTCAGTAACTTCAATTTTGTTTAAGAGTGTTCAACAGGAGAAAGAGACAAGGAAGAATGGGAAGGGAGGAGTTGGGTCTGTGGGTAGAGGACAGTAGAACGTGAAGAGAGGTGGTAGAAAGATAAGATGGTTAAGCGAGGTTTTGGTTTGGGTTGGGTTTTTTTGTAGTTTTTTTTCTGAACCTACTGTTCTCCACTCATCCTGTTCTAGGGTCACTGATGAATGGACAGCGTTTCACCAGAAACAGAATGTTTTACAAGTTAAAGTGAGAGACAAGACAGGCTTTTTATATGTTTCAGATTATTTTTAATTTTAAAACGAATTTCAAAGTGTTAAGTGCTAGTAAGGGTGATAGAGAATTCTCTATTAAAATGCCAATAAAATGGAGAAACTTCCCTTTACAGCAAGTGCTCTTGGAACAGAGAAATTATAATAGGAAGAGTCCAGTTACATTGACAATGTTGGATAGTCTGAAGCACTGGATTCTTAAATCACTTGACTTAAATAGTATTTTGAGAACGCTGCTTTTAATATATGGTAGTTTTTTTCCTTAGTATCTAATAGTTCATATTAAGCTACAATACAAATGTAATTTGCATTTGCTCTCACCATCATATGGTCTGTTAGGCAGCACTACTTAAACACTGAAATTGTTCTGTAAGAGAACTGGAAGGCCCTGAAGCAGTAATTAAAGATCAGCAAGATGCTCCTTCTACAAAAAGAACCATTGATCTGGATTCATGCATTTGAATGTAAAAAGAAAAATAAAGCAAACAACACAAAACCAAAGAAACAGCCCTCAAAAGTTAGTTTTTGTCTGGTTTTCTGAGCATTTCTTTTGTATCTGAACTTTTTTTATCTGAAGCATTCAAAGCTTCCTGTGCAATGGTCAGATCTGAAATTGATTTCGGAATGTGATAGTGTTCAATGTGCTATGGTGAGCAGATGGGTTCAGAATGCATCAAAGCAGGTGTGGCACCAAGGAACTGATGTTCAGTATTTTGCCTGAAGGAGAGTTCTTAGACTTAAATGGTTACAATTAGTGGAGATGTTGCCTGACACTACTCCCATGGCAGTGCCTGCAGCCCCACTGTTGCTGCTCTGAAGGGCATAGAAGTGTCCCACGGGTTGATGTTAAAATTACACTCTCCGTGCCTGCTTGTTCCAGCAGGGAGTAGACCCTGTTGTTAGAGAGTAAAGCAATGCAAGGTACTCATTTGCCCCTTAGAAATGGGAAGGAAGGATTGTATCAGAGCTCTTTGACTGCAAGAAGAGTAACAGTAGAACTCATTATATACTTTGTATTTCTTTAAAGATTTCTGGAGGATTTACATTTATCTTGGTTCAGTTAATGTCAGAATGAAGTCACTACTAATTAAAGTTAAATAAAACCACCACCAGTGGTAAGAAAGTTGCACACACTTCCATGGATGCTTAGTTTGTCTTCCTAATTTCTGGTTGCCTGTGTAAATACCTACTTAGACTTGGTGTACAAGCAGACAACTGCATCAGCTCCACAAAAATATATAGTTTTGTAGGTTCTGTGGTCTTGTGGGCATTTTTGTCTGGCTTTTTGGGTGAAAGATGAGGAATGTATCTGGTACTCACAAAATTGTGAGGAAATATTTAAAAGAGCAGAGCTTATAATAAGGAATGAGAAGGAGACTGGTGACTAACTCTGTAAAAAGGAAGTGTTTGCTATTACATGCTTGTGATGACCAGTCACCCCTAGCTTCTTCAGCTTTGCTGGAAAATGCCTGATACAATCTTATGTAAAATAGGGAAGGGGGAAGAAAACTGGGGAGGTGGAAGGCAGGGGGAGGTGGAAAGGCAATCAGTCACCACCTCTCACACTTAGACCAGTGCCCAGCCAGCTCCTGAGCAAAACATCACTTTACACTGCTCCAGTCACTGTTCATTGCTCCAGTCTATTAACTGCAGGGACTGAATGAGAAACTGAGAAGGCCTTGATGCCATGCAAATCCTGTTCAGCAATATCATTAATGTTGTTTATAATTAATCATTACTATTATTATTTCTAAAATATTATTAATTGGATTATTTAGGGACTGAAACACCTGCCTTACGAGGAAAGGCAGAGAGACCTGAGGCTTTTCAGCCTAGAGGGGAGGAGACTGAGGAGGAATTTAGTGAATGTCTCTAAATACATGAGGGCTGGGGGTCAAGAAGGCAGGGACAACCTCTTGTCACTTGTGCCCTCTGACAGGACGAGGGGCAATGGATTCAAACTGGAGCCCAGGAAGTTCCACCTCAACATGAGGAAGAACTTGTTTGCTGTGAGGGTGACAGAGCCCTGGGACAGGCTGCCCAGAGAGGTTGTGGAGTCTCCTTCTCTGGAGACTTTCCAGACCTGTCTGGATGCCTTTCTGAGTGACCTGCCCTAGTATTTAGTCCTGCTCTGGCAGGGGTGTTGGACTCAATGATCCTCGAAGGTCCCTTCCAATCCCCAACATTCTTTGAGTCTGTGATTAGTTTGTTTTGGTCACAAATCTAAATCCAGCACCATACCAGCTGCTATGAAGAAAGTTAACTCGGTCACAGCCAGATCCAATACATACCTGTAATTAGATATGTAATCTTAGATATATAAACTTAGATATGTAATCTTCACTACTTGTGGCAAGTATTGGAGTTTTGACAGCAGTGACTGCTGGTCACTGAAGCAGTGAAAAGTATATGTAGTATGTAGTCTTGAGGATCTATATGTGCTACCTAGGAGATAAAAAAAGCCAGTGATGCTGTTGGGTCTTGTCAGACCTACAGCAATGGAGGCCATGACTGAATTTTGGAGCAGTGTGAATCTGGGATTGATCATTAGTGCAGAGTGGTCTTTCAGGAGTTGGTGTGGGCCAGGTCTCTTATTCTAGCTCTCTAATCTGTTCTGCAGTAGTCCAGCTTTTTTCTGTTGCTCTGGTTATACACGTATGACTGTGATGTTCAGGGTTGTATTTTTGTTTTGTTGGTTTTTAAAAAAAAACCCACATGAAACAAAAGACATCCAGTAGCATTCAGTGAAGGTTCATGTGATTCTTTGAGTAATTGATTTGTAGGAGGGAATCTACCTAATGGATCTGAAGTCTTTGAAGTATGGTGGAAGTAGTACCAAGTTCCACTGCAATCCCTGCACAGATGCTGACACTTTGTAGAATCTTTTGTTTTTCTTTGAAGTACAAAGCAAGCTAGTCAACAGCATGTTACACCCCTCACCTGGGCTATTTCATGGGGCCTAAAATTCTTGTCATGACGTTTTTGTTACGTTTTCAGGTATACTGCGAGTATGGGATGGTACATGTACTCTCAGAGAAAGGGAGCAGCAAAGGAAAAGACTACTGTATCCTCTTCAACTCTCAGTGGGCCCATTTACCACATGATCTGGGTAAAGCTGTAAGTACCTAGCCAAGCACTGACAGAATAATGTATTTTAAAACCCCTTGTTTCAGAGAAACCTATAATTTCTAACTTGGATTAGTAGAATTGGAAGCAACTACTTTGTTTGCTCTACTTAGAAGATTGTTTTAATCTGTTAAGATCAACCCTGGGCAGTGCTATGATGGCAATTTTCTTTTCCAAGCAGCATGCAGAGCTAGTGACTATTTTTGGTTCAAACAAAAAATCTTCCTTTTGCACAACATTATGAATTAAATGAAAATGGCACTTCCCTGTGGTTGGAAAGGAGTTTTTACATGCCAGTACGATACAGGAAGATACTGCATGGCTTTTCTAATATACTAAACTGCGACCTTCAGGGCTTTCTGAGTGGTTCATACTTCTTCCAAGTGGAATAATAAGTAATCACAAACTCTCTAAACCTCTTGCTGTATTATCCAAAGCTGTATGAGCTGACAATTGAGTCAATTCTTCACTCTTCTCAGTGAGAAAAAGTTACTGTTACTGAATGATGAAATCAGCAGATATACTTTGAATGAGCTACTAGTTGGGGAAGATGGGGAATAGTGACTGATACTTTGTTCATTTTATTAGTTGTATTTCTTACTCTACTAGTGCAGTGCTACACAGCATTATTAATGTTCCTTATCAATGTATAATCCAGGCTTAATTGGTGGGTTTATCGCAACTGAAGATTACTCCCTAGGTACATAGCTCAGATGCCTTTGCTTTTGTGTAGATCCAGCTAATAAACTAGCACTTGATCTGGCTCTGTAATTGGAACTCAGGAAGGGCACAGACTGTGTCCCTTTGCTTCAACAGCAGAAGTGGCAACCCAGAAGTGCATGAAGATGGTTTGAGAGACTTAGGGTCTAGTTTGACTAGATCCAGGCAGACTTCCCACAGAGTCTCTAGCATTACAGACTCTTAAGATTTCTGCGAGCTGGAGACTGTAATATAGACACCTTCTTTCAACCAGTCTCATAAAAATGCACTGGAGACATATTTCAGTAGTACTGAGGGAGGCCTGCAACATCTCTGAATTGCAAGCAGTGACAGAAGCAGCTTAGAAGCCAGTACCCAGGTGCTTAGGATCCAAAATCTCAGCTAACTGGATATTGTTGGTTTCAAAATGGAAGTTTATTTTTACCCCGCCTGTGTTTATGGTTTTATCTCTTCATATCCCATCTCAGCCTACCACTCAGTGCCACCCCAACAATTATAACACTTGACTCTTCTCTTACTTCCTGGATGTGTGCATCAGAACAGCAACAGTGCTGAAGAAAATAAATGCAAGTGCAGATTATAACTCATATTTTACTACCAGCAGAATTCTGTACAATAAGATGCAAGACCCTCTATCATAGAGAGGGCAGCTCTGTTTTGGCTTTCAAGTTATTTCAAGAATTATCTATCCCTCCATTACTTGAAAGTTCTAAATTATCCTTTAGAAAATCTGGGGTTTCTGCTTTTGACTTCTTTTCTAATTTTATTTTATAAATATATATGTAACTAATTTATTTCTTTTCAGTCACTCTTGCAACTGCAGGATCAGACAGCTTCTGTTTTGTGCTCTCCTTCTGATGTACCTGATGGGGGATTTAATAATCAGATCCCTATGGTGATGAGAGGGAACTGCACCTTCTATGAGAAAGTGAGGCTTGCTCAGATAAATGGAGCTCGTGGGCTGCTGATTGTTAGTAGAGAGAGACTGGTAAGTGTCAGCAATATAGAAAGACAGAAAGATACTCCTCTCATGTTAGATACTGTCTTGTCATTGCTCACTGCTGGTATTTGATGCTCCTCTTTTAAGTGAATAATATATTTTTGTGTGTTCATGTGTGTATACATTGCATAGCTTTGTGTGGCAATGTGAAGGAAGGATTAATGAAGCAGGAGGTACTCACTTAAGTAGGAAGAGTTCTGCTTCTAGCCCTGGTAACAGTCAAGTCAAGAGCTCAAAATTATCCTTAGGTCATGTGAAATACCGGAATCAAAGGAGGAGGTTGGTCTCTTGACTCATACTGCTGCCTTCAGTGAGATCTAGAGCTCAGTGAATCTAGTGCTTTAGATTCAGCTGGAGCATCCCCTGTGTATGTTTTGTAAAATTAACAGGTTTGGATACTGTAGTCAAAACCAGAGGCACGCATCAGTCATAAAACCATGCCCCTGATGTGCAAAAGATTCTGCTTGAAGTTTGGTTGCTGCATTTTGCTGTTACAGTCTTTATTTAGGTTTTACTGGAAACAGACTTACATTTTGACTTGGGGTGTTTTCTTATGATTTTCCTTTCTAGAATATTTTCCAAATTAAAAGAAATAGAACTTGCAACTCTTTTGAAGTAATAGTAATTACAGAAATTAATGTAGTCTCACCTGGTCTGGACTGTCTTTCAGGTACCTCCTGGGGGTAACAGGAGTCAATATGAAGAGATTGATATTCCTGTGGCTCTGCTCAGCTATACTGATATGTTAGATATTGGCAAGGTAAACTCAATACAAAATGCACTTATTTATATTATCTCGTTTAAATGAGTCATTACTCAACAGTATTTAAAGTCCTTAAGAGCTTTGAATCTGTAGAGAGTTTATGAACACTGCATAATGAAGTTCTGAAAAAAAAAATTGCACATCTTTTGAGAGGTTATTTCTCATCTTCAGAATAAAATAAAAATGAAGCCTCATGCTGGAAATAAATAACACTAATAGCAGAGTCAATAGATTGCTCTTAAGTATTTATGATTAGGCTTGATTCTGAGGTTGTTTAATAAAAACCAAATAAGTGGACCTTTGCTAAGGTGGCTTTTTGGAAGTTCTTCATAACTTGTATTTATCTCTACAGAGTTTTGGCAGCTCAGTGAAAGGGGCAATGTATGCACCAAATGAGCCTGTGCTGGACTATAACATGGTGATTATATTTGTCATGGCTGTGGGGACTGTTGCAATTGGAGGCTACTGGGCAGGGAGCAGAGATGTGAAAAAGTGAGTAACTAGAATGTAGTATGTTGGTTTTTTGCTATTTTTCACAAGAAAAACCCAAAAAAAACCTGGTATTTGTCTAAGAACAATGAGGTTCAGAGACTCTATATAACCAGAAGGGTAAAATGCTGATGTGACACTTGAAAGCCCCTGAGCATTTTATTGGCTTTGTCATTGTATGAAATTATTTGAGTAGAATTTGCATCTAAAGTGTTTTAGTATCTTGTCTTGGCCAAAAAGAAAGGCAAAAGCTTTGAAAAGCTCAGAAGGAAAATTAGATAGTAACAGGCTTTTGCAACAATTCACCATCAAAATATTTTGTAAATAAAAATGGGTTTTACTTGTATAGTGCAAACCAAACGGATCAGATGGCTAAATTGTACTATGTTTATTATTAATCTTTAATTGAAATTTTATTGTTACTTTTGCCAGTAAGTTCAGTTGAGGAGAGGAAGTTGTCTGTGCTATATGTCTTTCTAACATTTACTTTCTATACACATTCTGACTTCAGGATTTCTTGTAAAGTCAGCAAATTATTCTTTGGTAGTTTTCAGGATTCTGTTGAATTCTTGGTGAATTAAAAATAGTACTCCTGATAAATTAATGCAACAGTTACTGGTTTATGCATTGTGTGATTTCTGATGTTCATCCATCCATGTAAAATGTGAAGTTCCACTTACTTGAGTGGAAATCAATGCAAGCTTTGGTGTCCTGTCATGTTTTCTAACCCCATGTAATACTTGGTAAAGATTCAGTGTCCTTTGATATTTTGTTGCAGAAGGAATGGACTGATTATTGCCATGTTACTCTTTCAGACGGTACATGAAGCATAAACGTGATGATGGGGCAGAGAAACATGATGATGAAACAGTTGATGTGACTCCAATCATGATCTGTGTATTTGTAGTGATGTGCTGCTCAATGCTGGTCCTCCTTTATTTCTTCTATGACCACTTAGGTACTCTTAAATTTGTATTTTTATTGATATAACTTCATTATCACAAGGCTACCATAGTTTAAAGAAGGTTTTAACCATGAAAATCTTAATGAAGGGGCTGTCTTCTGCTTCATCCCAATATGATTTAAAACCCTGCAAGATTAGGTGGATCATAAAGCTTCTTTCAAATGTTAAAGCCTGTTAAGTAGACACAGTCAATGTCTTGCACCTTTCAAAGGTGTTCTCAAATCTATACTTTTCTTTCTGTTATTATCCAATTTGAATATAAGTTATGCGTTCCAAGATAAATGTTTTTATCTTTATAAAGATGCTAAGTTTCTAGTCATCACTTATCAAATTGATTGATAAAAGAATATGAGAGCCTGATGTACTGGAACTTCTGTCCTCCTGTTTCTGAGTATGTTATAAAAGATGCATCTCATCTGTATTAATGCATTTTGCTACTGAGTGATTTAATGCTCCTGAATGATCATAATGAGAAGATAAACACTTCACTATAAATTGCCTTTTAGGCTTATGATTCAATGACTGAATTTAAGATTCAGAGATTCACAGAGATTTTGATTTGTTGAAGTAACTATTGCATAAAGTACACCTGAGTAAAATGAGCTAGAATTAGACATTTAAAGAGCATAAATCCAATTAACAATCATATAAAGCCTCTGAATTGAACTTTCACTGATGAAATTTAAGCCTTATTTCTCATTCAGGCTTTCTGATGGACACTTCAAAGAAAGCATCTCTTGCCTTGTCCTACTTGGACTCACTCCTTTTTCTTTCTTAGTCTATGTTATCATAGGAATCTTCTGCCTGGCTGCCTCGATTGGACTTTACAGTTGTTTGTCTCCCTTTGTAAGAAGATTCCCCTTGGGAAAATGTAGGTATGTGGCAACTTCCAAGTTTTTAATAGGCAAAATTAAATGTTTATCATTTGGGTAGATGTGGGGTTTTCATAATTCAAAATGTTTATAATAGAGGAGGGTAACTACACAGACAACTGTAGCTTTGGTGTGTTTCATTTTCAGAATCCCAGACAACAACTTGCCTTATTTTCACAAGCGTCCGCAGGTCCGGATGTTGCTGTTGGCAATATTTTGTATCTCTGTCAGTGCAATCTGGGGAGTCTTCAGAAATGAAGATCAGTAAGTGTATATTTTACTTTCTGTGCTAGAAATCATAGAATCATAGAATCTGCTGAGTTGGAAGGGACCCATCAGGATCATGAGTCCAACTCCTGTCCCTGTGTAGGGCACCCCAAGAATCACCCCATGTGCCTGAGAGCATCATCCAAAGGCTTCTTGAGCTCAGGCAGCCTTGGTGCTGGGACCACTGTCCTGGGGAACTGGTTCCAGTGCTCAACCACCTTCTGGGTGAAAAACCTTTTCCTGATATCCAACCTAAACCTCCCCTGATTCAGCTTCCTGTAATATGTACATATGTAATATGCTTTATAGCAGAAGTCACTGACATCCATAGAAGCCTAAACTTATCCTGAATTTAGGAGTGACAGGAAAGAAACTAGAGACTTGGGCAGAAATTCTTAGTTGTTCCATATGTTCTACATCTTTGCTTTGTCACTAAGTTATGGAAAACTGTATCATGTTAAGCTTTGATTTCTCTGAGTTCCCATTTATGTTCTGATCTCTTTGGTTTAAAAGACAGCTTTTCAGAAGTGGCATGGAAAGTTGGACACAAGCTGTCTTAACTTGTTCCTTCAGGTGAGATGGTCTGCATGTGCATTTGTTCAGAGACAATAAATGCTGTGAAGATTGTCAGATCTTTAGTTTCTCTCAGAAGTCTGGTATGAGTAAATAATTCTGTATGTTCAGTATTGCTGCAGTTCCTAATCATAGCATTCTCTTACCACTTTTGTTAGAGTTTTTGTTGGGTTTTGGTGGGGTTTTTTACCCTTTACCTCACTCCCAAATGCTCCAGGTTCCCCATATATACATGATGTGTTCTTCTTGATTCCTCTGAGGGATTCTGTGTTAGAACTGAAATGCTGTCCTGTGTTTCTGCTGGTGGTACCAGAGATACCTTGTTTGTTCCTGGAATGCCTGTTACTGCCTTTGTGGGGTACATTTTTTGTATTAAGGCTGTGGATCATTCACTGACAAAACTCATAAACAAAGGGAACATCAACTCTGAAACACCTTTTAGAGAAATAAGTGTCAGACTGAGAAATACAGAAGTACTATAGATCTATTCCAACCTGAAATATTTAGGACTAGGAAATCCATTTTCTGCCTCAAAACTGGAGTGAACCTAAATGTCTCCTGCAGAAAGCTCTATCAGCAACTTCTTAGGTATTGATCACAACAGCTTAATCTCCCATCTGCATCTAGCATTGATTTTAGGTAAACCTTAGTTTTCCATATCTCAGATCCTACTTCTCTTTGATTGTAGCAATCAAGAGTAAACTGTGGAGTCTTGGTCCTTCTGTACCTAACAGCTGTAGGCTTCTCTCAGCACACAAGATTGTACACATACACAGAGGCCAAAGGACCACTGACCTCATTCAGCCACTTTTCAATCCACCTCACTGTCTGCTCATCCAGCCTATACTTCATCATCTTTTCTATGAGGATCTTTGGGAGATTCTCAGTGAAAAGCCTTGGAAAGCCTTGCTGAAATCTTGGTAGGCAGTATCCTCACTGTTCTTCCCTCAGCTATGAAATCAGTCCTATCACTGTAGAAGGTTATCAGTTTGAGCAAGCACAACTTCCCATTTGTGAATCTATGCTGTCAACAATGTTGATTTCAAGCAAGTACTTTTAATGAAGTTTTTTGTTCCAAGCAGGTCCTTAATGGGGTGGTCTTTTCCTCAGTTCCTTCAGTGGCAAGGAAAGCTGAAAGGATTAGGGAAACACAGCTGACTAATGAATGGCTTAGAGGCTGGTGCCATCAGATGAACTTTGGAATTTTCAATCATGGAGATGTTTACAAGGCACCGGGTCTGCTAGCAAAAAATAGTGTGGAACTATCAACAAGGGGGAGAAGGATTCTTTGCCAAGAGTTAGTGAGGCTCTTTGAGAGGGCTTTAAACTAGGATTGAAGGAGGTGGGGGATAAAACCAGGCCCACTAGAAACGAGCCTGGAGTTAGCAAGAGGACAAGAGTTACCAGGGCTCATCCAGAGGGAAGTCAAGATCAACAAGAAAGGCTTATTCAAGTACATTGGAGGTAAAAGGAAGACCAGAGGAAATGTGGACCCACTGCTGAATGAAGTGGGTGCCCTGGTGATGGAGGGTATGGACAAAGTGGAGTTACTGAATGCCTTCTTTGCCTCAGTCTTTAATGCTGACCCTCAGGATTCCCAAACCTTCCAGACCACAGAAGAAGTCAGGAGTGATGAAGATTTCATCTTGATTGAAGAAGATTGTGTTAAGGATCAGTTAAAGAAACTGGACATCTACAAATCCGTGGGCCCTGATAGGATGCACCCATGTGTGCTGAGGGAGCTGGCAGAAGTCATCACTAGACCACTCCCCATCATCTTTGAAAAGTCCTGGAGAATGGGAGAGGTGCCTAAGGTCTGGAGGAAGGCCAGTGTCACTCCAGTCTTCAAGAAGGACAAGAAACAGGACCTGGGTACAGACCAGTCAGCCTCACCTCCATGCCTTTTCCATGCCTGGAAAGATGATGGAGCAGCTCATTCTGGGGTCATCTCTAAGCACGTGGAAGAAAAGAAGGTTATCAGGAGTAGTCAGCATGGATTGACCCAGGGGAAATCATGTCTGTCTGATCTGGTAGCCTTCTATGATGGTGTGACAGAGTGGATAGTTGCAGGGAGAACAGTGGATATGTCTTCCTTGACTTCAGCAAGGCTTTTGACACTGTCTCCCATAACATCCTTCTGGATAAGCTCAGGAAGTGTGAGAAGAGCGGACAGTGAGATGGATCAAGAACTGGTGAAACAATAGAGCCCAGAGGGTTGTGATCAATGGTGCAGAGTCCACTTGGAGACCTGTGACTAGTGTTGTTCCCCAGGGATCAGCACTGGGCCCAGTCTTATTCAACATCTTCTTCATCAGTGACCTGGATGAGGGGATGGAGTGTGTCCTCAGCAAGTTTGCGGATGATACAAACCTGGGAGGGTTAGTTGATCCACCTGAAGGCTGGGCAGCGAGATCTAGACAGAATGGAGAGCTGGGCAAATATGAACCTCATGAAGTTCAACAAGAAGTGTAGAGTAGAGTCCTGCACCTGGGGAGAAAAAGCACCATGCACCAGTATAGATTAGGGGTTGACCTGCTAGAAATTAGCCCCATGGAGAAGGACCTTTGGGATGTCAGAAATGGCACCAAGTGACAATACAGGAAATTCCACCTCAACGTGAGGAGAAACTTCTTTGCTATGAGGGTGATGGAGCCCTGGGAAAGGCTGCCTAGAGAGGTTGTGGAGTCTCCTTCTTTGGAACGTGACCCATCTGGACATGTTCCTGTGTGATCTGACCTGGGTGTTCCTGCTGCAGCCAAGGGGGTTGGACTTGATGATCTTCAGAGATCCCTTCCAAGCCCTGTGATTCTATGATAAAGCTTGGTGTGGCTTTCCTACTGTTTCCTTCAAAAATGTCTCTCTCCATTTAGGTGGGCCTGGGTTCTGCAAGATGCTTTAGGAATCGCTTTTTGTCTCTACATGTTGAAAACAATTCGCCTGCCTACATTTAAGGTATAAAATTTCAACAGATATGAAAAAAGGATGTTTGCCTCTTGATAGCTGAAGTAAGGAGCCAGTTATGATGGAGAACATGGGCTTGGAAATGCATTTCCATTCATATGTAGATTGAAAAAGAGTGATGCAATGAGTATATCGTAGACCAGTATGTGGCCTGTGATTGTTACACATGGTGTTTGGTAACTTCTGTAGAGTATTGACTACTAGTAAGTCACACACTCACTTATGAGGGGTTTTTTGGGAATGATTTTTGGTTTTGGGGTTTTTTCCAAATTTGATCTACACTTGTTGCGTCATTCTGGTGTTTTTTCAAATCTTTCAGATTTTACATGATAAAGAATTTTAGGCACTAACATGTAACTTTATGTCTAAAAATTACTTTATTTCTATGGTGCGTGCAAGACCCAATTCCTCCATGTAAAATATTTAGGAATTAAACCTGCCTTTAGTCCTTGTTAGCTTTTGCCTTGACTAGTCTTAAGTTCCTAATTATTAATTCTTTGCTGTTTACTAATGCATAGTTTGTAAATACCAAGTATTTTGTCTCTTCCTTCAGGGTTGTACGTTGCTCCTCCTGGTTCTTTTTGTGTATGATGTGTTCTTTGTATTTATCACACCTTTTCTAACAAAGGTAAGTGAAAGATTCACAGAGCAAAGTGGAATGACCTGTTACTCCATGTGTTAGTAAGTGATGCCAGACCTGCTGAATAAACTACTAATTTACAATTCTCCCTTGTTTTTTTCTTTTAGACTGGGGAGAGTATAATGGTGGAGGTGGCTGCAGGCCCATCTGATTCTGCCACTCATGAAAAGGTACTGTAGGTAGTATGAAAATATAGCTCTAATTTCCAGCTGTTACACTTTCATCTTTTCTGAAATGCAGACCACAAAGCTGAAGTGAAGATGCCAGGCTGAAAAGAATTTAATGTGAAAATAAACACTCCTGAGCTCTCACAGACTTAATGGTTCATCTCCACAACTTTGGTCTTCCTTTATCTTGCTTTAGAAGGGATTCAGTATAAGGAAGCTGGTTAGCTCAGCTTCACAGGAAATGCAACCACATTTGTAAATAGAACTTACTGCTAACAAAGCACATCGATTTGTACCTAAAGAGATAAAACTTGTGTGTTCAGTTTGTCTCTTGACCCTCTTCCTCTGTTTTGGTAATTGCTTTATGAAGAGCAGAGGCTGTAGGCAAAGGAGAGACAAACTGGAGAAAGAAAGAATTCTGTTCAGTGGTGCTGTAATGTTTGGCAGCAGCCAGCTGTGTGCAAAGAGCTGTACAAGATGATGTGGCTGATTTTGGGAGGAAAGTATGTGAGATATGGGAAAGAGAGAAATCTAGTGTGCAAAAGAAGTAAGAAATGAATCTGTAGGAAAACTGGTTTTGACAATTTAAGGACGTTGGGTCTCTTCAGCAATAAATGTAATACTGGCACACAGGAAAATAGTAAAGAAAATTTGCAGGATGAACTACAAGTGGATCAATCCATTCAATTCATATTAATGTCTCTAACTTCTTAGGTTCTTGTCTTTTGTACCCTATAAGTACCCCTTTAGTTTCAGTTTTATATAGTGATGGAAAGGCTTAAGATGAAAGGAACCTTTTAAAGGTCATCTGCTGCAACGCCCCTGCAGGGAGCAGGGACATCTTCAACTAGACCAGGTTGCTCAGAACCCTTTCTAGCCTGAACTTGAATGTTTCTAGGGATGGGACACCTACTGCCTCTCTGGGCTACCTGGGCCAGTGTTTCACTACCTTAATTATAAAAAAAAAATATTTCCTTATATCTTATCTAACCTAAATCTACCCTCTTTTGGTTGAAAAACCATCACCCCATGTCCTCTTGCAGCAGACCCTGCTAAGAGGTTTGTCCCATCTTTCTTAAAGGTGTCCTTTAAGTATTGAAAGGCCACAGTAAGGTCTCCTCAGAGCCTTCTCTTCCCCAGGCTGAACAACCCTAACTCACTCAGCCTGTCCTCATAGCAGAGCTGCTCCAGCCCTTGGATCAGTTTTGTGGCCTCCTCTGGACCCACCCCAACAGCTCTTGTGCCAAGGACACCAGAGCTGTACCCAGCCCTGCAGGGGGGTCTCAGCAGAGTGGAGCAGAGGGGGACAATCCCCTCCCTTGACCTGCTGGCCACGCTGCTGGAGATGCAGCCCAGGACACAGTTGGCTTTCTGAGCTGCCAGCACACGTTGCAAGCTCATGTCCAGCTTTTTACCCAGCAGGGCCCCCAAGTCCTTCTCCACAGGGCTGCTCTCAGTCCCCTCCTCTCCAGCCTTTTGATACCAGGAGTTGTCCCCACTCAGGTGCAGGACCTTGCACTTGGCCTTGTTGAACCTCATGAAGTTCACATGAGCCCCTATGCACAAAATTAATAGTATGAAACAATGATGACAATATAAATAGATAAAATTATCTGGCACTAACAGAATAAAATAAAATTCTGTATTAAAGAGAATATGTGATTGCAATGAACCTTACTGTACTGTACCTCAGCATTGCAAATTATTTAATAAGTAGGAACAGTTTGGGAAAAAAGTCTTTGAAGTTATTTGAAAAAGTCACTTTTTAAAAGTATTGAAGTCTTTCCTGTTTTGAGACTTCTATTGCAAACAGTAGAATGAAAGGTTTTTTCATGACCATGGCTTTTTTCTGTTCTGCAGTTAAAGCAGAGTTGATACCCCATTCATGTGAGACTAAAATTAATACACGAGATGTCTGTCATGCACACTTGGCTGTGTGTTTTAGAAAGTAGTCTATCACTACTATCTTAAATACATTTTGCTAGTTGTCAGTAATATTGATAAAATATTTTAAACATAAGGATCTCAAATGTAAAAAAGGTACATTTGCCCTATAGGGAGTCTGCAGTTTCAGTGCAACAGGAACAAGTTGTGGTAGGTGTAGTATGTAGAGAAAACAGCTTTTCATCAGGCATGTCTCTCTCATTCCAAGCTCCCAATGGTCCTGAAAGTGCCACGGCTGAACTCCTCACCACTGGCTCTGTGTGACAGGCCTTTTTCTCTGCTAGGATTTGGAGACATTTTAGTTCCAGGTATTTCTTCTTCAGCATGTTTTTACTTGTTGTACTGTCATATTAGTTTATTCATCTTGTACTTCTGCTTCAAGGGGGGAGTTTGATTTGACTTCTGTAAACCTCAAAATTTGTAAGTGTATTTTTTATATTCACAGAATCATAGAATGTCAGGGGTTGGAAGGGACTTGCGGAGATTATTGAGTCCAACCCCCCACCAGATCAGGACTAAATACTAGGGCAGGTCACTCAGAAAGGCATCCAGACTGGTCTGGAAAGTCTCCAGAGAAGGAGACTCCACAACCTCTCTGGGCAGCCTGTCCCAGGGCTCTGTCACCCTCACAGCAAACAAGTTCTTCCTCATGTTGAGGTGGAACTTCCTGGGCTCCAGTTTGAATCCATTGCCCCTCGTCCTGTCAGAGGGCACAAGTGACAAGGTTGTCCCTGCCTTCTTGACCTCCAGCCCTCATGTATTTAGGGACATTCATTAGATCCCCTCTCACTCTTCTCAGGTCTTTCAGCCTTTCCTCCTCAGGCTGGTGTTCCAGTCCCTTCGTCATCCTTGTAGCCTCTGTTGGACTCTCGCCAGTAGATCCCTGTCCCTCTGGAATTGGGGAACCCAGAACTGGACATGACACTCTCACTAAAGCCCTTTTAAAGAGGCCCTTTTTTCTGCACTATTCACTTTTTCCATAAATGTATTAAATGCATAATAATCTTATGGTTCAGTTTCACATTAAGTGATGTCAAGAAATAAGGAGAAATCTCAATAATTGATTTAGCAACTGATTTTATAGTATAAAACATCTCTCTTGGAGTGCATCTGTTGTTCTGGGCTTGTGTTACCATATAACCCTTCTGTGAGCTGTGCAGCCTCCTGACATGTGCTGTCATAGTGCTGAAACACCAGGGTGCCCAAGTGTTGAAAAGAACTCCTAGATAATTTTATGGTTTTGTGTATCTTACCACGTGAATGGGTTGAAATCAGCTTATAATTGTTCTTTTCTTTGCTAGGCTTGCTGGTGGCCTATTGCCACAGATTTGATATTCAGGTGCAGTCCTCCAGAGTCTATTTTGTAGCCTGCACTATAGGTATGTATAACAGTGACACCTGAACACAACACCTACAGGAGTTGCTCCCTTTAAAAGTATACCATTTGTCAAGTTTGGAAAAGACTTCAAGATCAAGTCCAACTATCCCCCCTACAAGCCCTAACCACTAAACCATCTCCTGAAACACCACATCTACGCCTTTTTTGAACACCTCCAGGGATGGTGCCCCCACCCCCCTCCCTGGGCAGCCTGTTCCAAGGCCCCACCACTCCTTCTGTGAAGACAGTTTTCCTAATATCCAGCCTGAACCTCCTCTGGTGCAACTTGACCCCATTTCCTCTTGTCCTATCGCTGGTCACCAGGGAGAAGAGCTCAACACCCGCCTCACCACAACCTCCTCTCAGGCAGTTTTGGGACCAATGAGGTCTCCCCTCAGCCTCCTCTTCCCCAGGCTGAACAGCCTCAGCTCCTTCAGCCTCTCCTTAAAGGACCTGTTCTCCAGACCCATAATCAGCCTAGTTGCCCTTCTCTGCCCCCTCTTCAGCACCTCCATGTCCTTCCTATCCTGTGGTGCCCAAATTTGCACACAGGTGCAGCCTCACCAAGGCCGAGTAGAGGGGCAGGATCACCTCTCTCCTCCTGATGACCACACCATTCCTGAAGCAAGCCAGGATGGTGTTTGCCTTTTTGGCCACCTGGGCAGATGCTGGCTCATGTTCAGCTACTTGGTCAGCACCCCCAGGTCCTTTCCTGCTGGGCAGCTCTCCAGCCACTCCTCCCCAAACCTGTAGTGCTGCAATATTGCTCATATTACATAATTCAGGGTTTTTATTCTTCTTCTTTTATTATGAAGAAAGTACTTTAGCAAAGTACTTTCCCTTACCAAGTTACCTGATGTCATTTTGCTGAGCTGTTTTGTCTGCCATATGTAAGAGGAGCTTGTTATTACCACAGTTTGTCTTACACTATCTTTATACATGCTGAGCTACCCATTCTGGTTTAGTGATTAGTTAATCTTTGAATTTATTACATATTAGAATTCAGATTCAGGGGTATCTTCCCTTGTCTTTGCTCTTCATATCTTGTATATTCCAAAAATCTGTGACCTGTGATGCAAATAATTGTTTTCTAATGGTTCTAACACCACTACGTTAGTTGTCTTTAGTTTTTTAATTCAGAGTTCCATGCCATGAACTTAGGCTACTGATGAATAGGATCTTACAGATTTCTGTTGGATTTGTTACAAAGTATTTAATCTAGAAAAGACTTAAGATGCTTGCAGTCAATGTCATGAAAACTTTTCATTACAAACTGCTTTAGAAATTCTGTCTTCTTGGAGACTTACAGCAGGGCTAGGGAAATGTTTTTATTTCAATGTACCAAGTCTTAAATAATGTCCTCGCTTATACACTTAAATGAAACTTTAAATGAAAATGAAACTTACCTGGTACTTTCAAAACACATTTACAGAAATGGGTAGAAAAATGTTGTATTGAGAAAGAGCAGCAGTGTCAAATATGGCAACAATGGCAGCTGACCACATACAGAGCTCTTCAGCAGCTCGATTGTTTTTCCTTGGATGTACTCCAGCACCTCAACATCTTTCTTCCTCTGGTTCCTGAACAAAAATCAGTTGGATTTAGCTTCATTGTTCAGAAAATGTAATTGAAAATAATTACAATATGAGATCCTAGCTGCTTATGTTCTGCTTAATATTTTTTGCAGAATATATGCAGAAATTAAATCAAAAGTAATAGCAAACAAGCCAGCTGAATTTGTTACCATTTGTTGATGTTTTTTCAGTGGTGCTGTGGGACAGTAAGAAACAGCCAAAGCCAAACAAAGAAGCACATGTTATAAAGCTCAAAATAATTGTCTGTATCATAAATACAATACTGGGAACAACATTTCAGGTGTTTATTTTGCTTTTCTCAAAGTGCCTAAGGTAAAGATTTAATTGCACAGTGTGGACTGGGCTGATCACACTACTTTCACAAGGTGATAAGACTGTAGTATCTCTGTTAATTAAAGCACTATTCCAGGTGTACGTGATGTATATACTGCTTGTATCTAAAGAGGCCTGAAAAAATTTTGAAGATTTAATATTACTTGAAAAAAGTAAGGTTTAATATGACTTGCAAAAAATTCCTGTTAGAAAGCTTATCTAACTAATTATTGAGTTGTTCTTGAGCAGAGCTGTATCTGAAGAACTGGGTTTTACTGGTTTTGTTTTCTTCCAGCCTATGGCATAGGCCTTCTTGTGACCTTTGTTGCCTTGGCACTGATGCAGATGGGCCAGCCTGCTCTCCTCTACCTGGTACCCTGTACTCTTCTCACCAGCTTTGCTGTGGCTCTTTGGAGAAAGGAGCTCACAATGTTCTGGACGGGCAGCGGCTTTGCGGTGAATACCAGTTTGATATGAGTGTCTTCAAGAAATACTAATATTATAAAAACCTAACTAGAATTAAAGTTGAGTAAAATATTGTAGTATTATCAACCAAAAAGCAAAGGTTTTTGTTTTGTTTGAATGCTTGCTTTTTTACATGCCTTTTTGCCTCACTAAGTTGTTTTTTAGTGTTTATGGACACTTAAATTGGCTTGCGAAAAGTAAAGTAGACCTTCTCTGTCCTTGATTCTACCATCATTTTACTGGTTTGATCTCTGTTGAATGTACTGGTGGTAGTAGTAGTAAAATATTAAATATTATATCAAATATGTTTTAATAATGTTACAGGAGATATTTTCTTAAATTAATTCTTAAAATATATTTTCATAGCCTACTGCTTATAGGAAACTAACACTTTGTTTCACTGGGATACAAGTGAAATTAATTTGATTCCAAAAGGAATAACTTCTATTGTGATCCATGATTATAGTTCTTGAATAATTACTTAAAGAGGAAGTCTATCAAGCTAGAGGTACCTCCCAGTGAGTTTTACTTTCTTATTCCACTGTTTGTGATAACTTTCATACCTTTCCTCTGGGGAACTGAATTTAATTGTTAATAAAAGATTTTAGATCATCTGAAATGTGATGGCAAAGTTGCCAGTTGTTGTACACTGATAGCAAAGGTGAGCAAAAACTGAGAAGGACAAAGTGCCAAAGTGCTGTTTGTTGCTTTGTGATCAGCAGAGCACATGAAATCAGCAGGTAACACCTGGGCAGGACAAAATTAAACATGTTTCTGGAAGATAATTCCCCCGTGTACGATAAAACTCAAGGACAGGTTAACTGTGTGCATGTGTTCAATTCTGGAGAAGGATAATGAAGATGATGTATGTTTAATCTTCATCTTGTATAACCATCACTCCTGATAACTGGACACGTAATTCTTGCTGATTGTTCCCTTCATTCTGTTACCTTCCATTTACAGAAAGACCTACCTCAGCCTCCCTTGGTGATAGCTCCTGTCAACAGCCCTGAGCTTCCCAAAGATAGCAATGTACCAGCCTCCCAGCAAGACACAGAGCAAACGACCAGTCCCACCCTCCACGTGAAGGAGCTGCATGGCCCTAACTCAGCTGCAGAGGAGCTGGCTGATACTGACACAAAGACGGACCAGGCAGAAATCTCTGTTGCGCAGAGTGAGGAACCAGTTGGTCAGAATAAAGACGACCCTGAAAGCAAACGCTTACATGCAGAGCAAAAACAGCTGGAATGAATGATAATGAGAACTCCTTTATTTTCCCTCACAAACATATCCATTTAAAACCAGTATGTATTTAGGACTGGTTTAGTAGTGTTTGCATTCATTGAGGAACCTCACTGGGAGTCTGATCATCAAGTCCAACAAGGAATGTTCTGCTTCCAGCTTCGATACAGCCACACACTTAAACATCTTCATGAAATATGGTGCTCTACAAAGGTTCTGATGGATTTCAATGATCATTTATTAGTGAATGCCTTTGACTGTTCCATTTTCATTATACCAGTGTAGTATTAAGAGTCTTTATTTACACAGTACTCTGTACTTGTGTGACTGTTTTGCTGCTTCAGCATAGTGTAGGTTAACAGGAAGGCAAAGCATTGAACAAGTCTACTGCAATGCTTGAGAGAACCATGCCAGTTATTTTAGCACTTTCCCTTTTCTCACCTTTTACTCTACTTTTCCCTACTTGTCATAGACATTGATACAAGGAAATGCTTTAGTAGAAACTGACATTCAGGAAATGCAGAGAATGGTCAAATTACCAGACTCTGAAGGAATTTTTACTACCATGGTGCATTAAATGCATCTCTTAACTTTGTTTTTACTTCCAGGTACCCGGGCTGGCTTCTAGTTTAGTTTAAAAAACAGGATGAAAGGAAGCTTTCCAAGCACCTGTATGAGGTCTGGTGGCTGTCTCTGAAAATAGTTTGTCACAGAACACTGTCTACAAGCAGAAGCGTATTAAGAATGTTTAATGCTTTAGAAATAAAATACAAGCCAAGTATGTAAGCAAATAGGTAGTAGCATTATACAAAGATTAAATAAGCAGTGTTTTCATTGGGGAAATGTTAAAGCAAAACAGTAAAAGTTCATATGTTTGGGATTTTGAGCTTCTACTTTCTTAAGGATTATAATTTCAATTTCTAATTTTGAAGAAAATAATCTGGTGTTTTCATTCCCAAGGGAGCACATATGGTGCTATAGTCGGTTGTGATTTAAAGCCGCTTGCTTCTCAGTATCTAATCAGCTGCCTCATTCATGTTTTGTCTGTCTCAACAGAAGCCAAAGCATGGCCGGCCAGGTTCTGGAATGAGGCTGTGATCTAGCCTATTATTTTGCACCTCTTGCTACCTGACATTGTGAAATACTAAGTTTGTAAATTTAAAACGTTTTGGGGTGCAGCTGGTCTTACTTTCAATTCACTGGTCTTTGACTTCCTGAAATTGTGCATTTTCCTATGTAATATGATTGAGTCTATTATTCATCAACTTTAATATACACAGAAGAATTATGTTATTTCCCTATTATTTATTTCACTTAAGAACATTTGACTTTATCAAAGGTATCTGTTCTATGCTTAAATTGCAGTTCCAAAAAGCCTCAAACACTTCACGTTAAAACTGAAATCGGAAATGGAAGTATTCTATGATTTTAGAATATATTCCAAATTACATAAAATAAGTATTTTTCAGAGTACTTGAGAGCCCAGAATGTCATTTACAGAAGTATCATGATAGCAACATGACCAGAGGCAATGCCTTTAAATTAAGAGTCTCCAGTTGGCATGTTGAGTTGGATTCTGAAGAGCTGTCTTTTAATGTCTGTCCGTTAAGTTTCAGCCATTGTCTTTTTGACTAGTCTTCCAAAAGTTTATTTTTTAAGATAACTTCTGTTTTTATCTGTTTCCCAATGGGTGGACAGTATTCTTTCTTTAAAATGTAAAAGCTTGCTGTAAAACCACACTGTGGCTTTAGCAGCTTCTGCTTAAAGCCTCAAACTCTCTCTGGTAAATTGATTTAATGGTGAGTTTTTTGAAACGCTTCTGGAGTCCGAAGCCTTGCACTACATTTAGTTTATGAATCACCCTGATGGAAGGTAGCAGTACTAAAGACATCTGTGTTTCAGTCACCTCTTTAATGGACTATGTCACTTTTGCCAGTAGTAATCTGAACCAATTATTACTAATAAAGAGCAACAGAGACATTTTACTGAACATTTCAGCCAGCTGGATTATGCCTTAATTTAAGCCATTGTATAAGTATGCATATTAAATTAAGAAAACAATCTTGTGTTTAAATAATGAACTTAACAAATAGCAAGAAAAGAGACTGACTCAAAGTTCTGTGATTTTTGGCCTTGATTTTCTTTCAGTCATAATGTTATTTGAAATAACTTTTTTATATACTTAAAAGCCAGGTAGCTTTCTGATGATGAAGCATTAAGTTTTATCATTTACTTGAAAGTGTATTTTAACATTTGTTCTCCTATGTTGTGGGCTAGGAAACAGTTCCTTTCTGAAATTGTCTATAACAATTAAAATGGAAGAATTCATAACACTTCAGTTGTAGGCATTTAACAGCTGCTTTGTTCACGTTGCACGTTAGAGCATGTGCTCACCTTATGTTTCTGGGGGTGTTTTCCTTCTGTTTTTAAGGGGAGGTTGTTTTGCTTTTGTTTTTTCAAACTACAAACTCAATGTGGAAAAAAACTAATAGCTCCTCAATGCAATATCTGCAGTTAAAGTATGTGAAGTGGCAGTTACGTACTTTGACTGTTCCAGTACTGTACCGATAGGTGACCCTGCTGCACTAGTTCAGACCCTGATCCTGGGCAGGTTAGTTCCTTCCATCAGAAACCAAGGCTGTGAGGGGGTTTTTTGCCTTTCAAAAGCTGCTCTGACCAGCTTAATGTAAAACTTAATGTTGTAGAGGAAAATGTGAAGAATGTTCAGTGTAGCTGGATCTGGTTTTATTTATGATTGCAGGGAAAACTCCCCCATGAAGCTGGAGTTAAAATGCTCAGAGTAATGGAACTCATACTGATGTTGAAAGCAATGTTGATGCACTTCTTAACATCTTTCTCATCCTAAGCCTTTGGCTGTCTGTCTACAAATATAATAAGGACTGATTTTGAAAACTTGTGTGTGTTCAGGGAAAGCATGTTTTAGTAAAAAAAAAATATGCAAAAAAACCAGAAACAAACAAAAAGAAACTCCACTAAAAAAAACTAAAAATCATAACTTTCCTGGGTCTGAAATTACTAAATATCAGTGTCTGGTTTTGACTGTGTCCTGCTGCAGGGCTGCACAAATGCAGCTGAAGGTAGAATGCAACCTGAAAGATGAAGAGTGACAAGTAAGGGAGAATTATCCCAAACCTGCTTTTAATTGGAGGGATTCTTTTTTCTTGTCACAAATGAAGAGCCTTTTTAATGAAATCTATGAAGAAGAAACAAACCACTCTGGTTTTACTCGTGGCAGTAAAAAAGAGCACATATGTAAAAATAATTCTTGTGAAAATACTTAATGTGTTCTGTAAACTTGGAGAGAAAGCAAAAGATCTGTAGCCCAGCTATTTTCCAATAGGCATAGATGTGTCTAATACACAAAGCTTCACTTAGAAAACTGTTGTATTCACTTTTTTTTTTCTTTTTTTTCCAATGTTTTTAACCTTCTACGTGATGTCTTGATCTCAGGTTATCAGTCAAGCTTCTTCAGAAGTTGCTCTTTTCCTACAGCAGGCCCTCAGATGTCTTTTGTTGATGCCTTGCAAGTCTGGATAATATTTTTTATATTGGCATATTTCCATGTTTCAGGTTTGGGGTTTGTATCCACGATTCCTTGCTCAGACTGAGAACACAGTGCCTGACGACTTCTAAGTTTGCTGGGAAATAGCACTGGCTGGGGAGTCAGAGAGAAGCTAGGTAGGAAACACTACTGAAATGACTGAATTTTGAGCTTCAAGAATGTGGCTGCATTTGTTAATGAATTAATACAATTTGGGAGATGCTGTGTTCTCTAGGATCTGATGGGCAGCAGAATGCTTAGAGAATTTAAAGGTAGTTTTCTACTTAACCACAAACCATGTTCTCCTGTAGGTTCTTCCTTTGAAAGCTCTTTGAAAACACAACACTTGGGTCCATATCTATGCTCGGTATCTCCTGGATATCTCACCCTACTCTTTGTAGAATTTTCCTGGCTAGACAGAAAAAACAAACAAAAAACCAACCCCTCTGTTGGGTGTTTGGTAACAGTGTTGCCTTGGAGGAGAGGAAGCTATTTTAGTGCAAGATCCTGCAGTTTTGTTTTTGTCTCTCTCTTTATCCCCATGGTTAGGTAGTAGTATCTTTTTCTGGGTTGCATCTTCAGAATAATGAGGACTTAAAGAGTCCAGAAAACATCAGCAGCAAGAAAGGAGTAATCTTTAGTGTGTTTTCCCAGCTGGCTGGCAGGACATGAAGCACAGAGTAGCACTGAGAAGCTTTTTGGCTTTTGTGTTCAGGCTCTGGGCTAGTGGTGCTAGGAAGGATGGAAGAGGAAAAGGAAAAAGCCAAGGTGGCGCAGAAAGCATGAGGAGACACTGCAAAAAAATTAGCAATGGAAGAGTTTACTCCAGGGAGGTCCAAAACTACTACTCCAAAGAGAAGACCTAAGAGCCTGTATGATAAAGATCCAAAAATCTGAACTGCTGCTGCAAACTGAAAAAAACAAAGCCTTTTTTTTTTTTCAAGAAGACATGGCATCAGAATCCATCAATAGACGTACCCTGCAGGAAGGGAATTTTGGGGCTGGTGGGAGGCACATGAAGACCCTGTGGGGCAGGGCTATTTCCAGTGCATACGATTGCTGAGCTCATCTTGTTCTGAGAGTAAAGAATTTGCCAGAGCCCTGTTCTGCCTCTTGCATTAGGGACCAGCACACAAGCCCTGACCCACTTCAGTCCAGGTGTGTTCTGAGGGTTGGGCTTTCAAGAAGCCCTTGGATGATGCTCTCAGGAATATGGTGTGATTCTTGGGGTACCCTACACAGGGACAGGAGTTGGATGATGATCCTGATGGGTCCCTTCCAACTCAGCAGATTCTATGATTCTATAATTCAATGACATCACAGCATGAACTTTATCATGGAGCAGTTTATATCCTAGGCCTGCTGGGATGGAGTTCTGCAACCATTCTGACTGACCATTCAGATTCTGTCTTACAAAGATTTTTGGGTTTGTTTCACTAATTCAAATATGATAAATTATCTGGGAAGAAGCCACATCAAAGGACATGTTAGATGCCATGTTCTTTCTACAGAGATAAGAAGTCTTTGGGCTTTTTTGTTTGTTTTGTGTTTTTTTCTTTAACGTACGTTTAATTTGTTGAATTGCTTTGTATGTTTCTGGCACCCTTGGAACATTTCTGGAACAGGACAGCCTTGGGTGCTACCAGGAGCTTTCTTTGGCAATGGCCCAAGAGAAATGTCTCTTCATGGATCCTCTGTATTTTCTGCATTTATCAGTTATGTGGGCTTCTGTGAGTGTTTCACCTTGGCCTTTTCTTTGTCCAGTTTCACAGGTAATTATTCAAATTATGTGGAGTAAAGATGAAGTTTTGCCATCTGTTAATTAGCACCAGATGATAAATACTGTGTTTCAGTTGGCTTTTCTTGGATTGGGAACTAGTCTGCTGTGCACAATCATCTATTATTTCAATAACCAGTAGAAGACTTAACTTTGTATGATGGGGTAACTCATTTTTGGTTCTGAGCTGTTGGGAATATTGTAACTCTTCGTCCTGTGTTGATCTGCTGGTAGAAAAGGGTTACATGTACACATGCTATGAGTATAATTTGGAGCCACTTTCCTTAGCTGAAGTCAGCATTACAGTTTATCAAGCTTATTTAATTAGTTTCTTACACATTAGGATGCACGTTTAGCCCCACACAGCAAACTTCATCTGGGTATTTGTCTCTGGGAAAATATTTGAGATGATCTGTGGGCTAGAAATGTTTGGTTAAGAACCTGCTGCTGAACTACACACTGTATGTTGTGACCTTCCTTTGAGTATTTAATGTGAATATTGTGTAGCTGATAATATGGAGAGACATGGTCTCAAAGTGAAGAAGCTCGTGTAGCTCCTAAAGTAATATTAGTTACTTGAGCTGGTAGGATGCCCTATAGGAGGAGATAAACAACACCTAATGGTCAAGTTCCAGTACTGAAATCATGATGTTCTTTATGAACAGCAACACCCTGTTCACTCTGTGTTGTGGTGCAGTGGTGCTTCTAGGAGAGCAGTCATTCAGTGTTGGATTGGACACAAGATGAGGGAGACCTCATGGCAGCTATTGCTTCCTCATTAGGGAAGGAGGAGGAGCCGACCTCTTCTCTCTGGTGACCAACAATAGGACCTGAGGGAATGGTGGCAAGATGTGCAGGGGGAGGTTTAGGTTGGACATTAGGAAGAGATTCTTCACCCAGAGGGTGGTGGAGCACTGGAATGGGCTCCCTAGGGAAGCAGTAATGGCTCCAAGCCTGACAATATTCAAGAAACATTTGGGTGACACCCTCAGGGACATGGTGTGAACTTTGGGGTTGTCCTGTTCTGGGGCAGGAGTTGGACTTGGTGATCCAGGCTGTCCAAGGAGGTACTTGAGCCACCATCCCTGGAGACATCGAAACAGACAGATGTGGTGCCAGGGGACAGGGTTTAGTGGTGAATACGGCAGAGTTAGGGTGGCGGTTGGACTTGATGGTCTTGAAGGTCTTTTCCAACCAGAATGATACTGTCATAGCTGTTACTGTGTCGAATGCAATAACCTTTTCCTTAAGCCAGAAGTTTGTAAAGGATAGACATAACTCCTTTTCATCTTAAAGGTGTACCTCTAGTCAGGCAAATACCATAAACCTGCCAGTTCACCACTGTGGATTCAAGCTTTAAATGGTTGGGCTTGTAGGAAGCTGGAGATGCCTGGGAGGAGCACAATCCTTGGCCTGCATTTTCCACAGCATGAAACCCATAATTTTGAGGGATTTTTATTCTGCTCTAACTGAAGTTTTTCCAGTTCATGTTGAATAAAAACTTCAAAATAGTGTCTCAGGTTTGGTTTGAGAAAACAACCCCCAGTGGGGCAGTTCAGTCTAGTTTCAGTCAGGAGCTGTTTTTTTCATTGCTCACAAATGAAGGTGTTGGGGATGTTACCACAGACTCTGAGGTGACAACCAGGCTGTGTGGGGAGAGAGCCTCATTTCTCTCTAATTGCCAGTTATTGCAATGGGCTGTATGTGCTGGCATGAACAACTATTGCCTATTGGTCTTCAGCTCATGGAATCATAGAATGATTTCAGTTCGAAGGGACCTTAAAGATCATCTAGATCCACCCCCCATGTGCATGGGCAGGGACACGTCCCACTAGACCAGGTTGCCCCATCCAACCTGCCCTTGAAGACTTCCAGGGCAGGGGCAATGTTTTGTTGCTTGTCCTCTCCAACAACCTTTAGATTCTCAAGCTTCCATAGAGCCAGCACAGGTATTGGGAGAGGAAAAAGAAATCTCCATTTCAGAGCACACTCCTAGTGCTGTTCAAAAAGTGTGTAACTGGGGATCAGTCACCATAGCCCAGCACGATGTGCTGCATTCATCACCAGGGGGTCACATTTTAACACTGAAAATTAATCATTTCCATCCTAGAAGTCACTGACTTCTAGTCCTTGATTATTATTATTCTAGTTACGGGGGGGCCTGTACTTGGTGATCTTTGAAGGTCCCTTCCAACCCTGACATTCTGTGAGTCTGATTCTGTGACAGTAGCTCCGCTCCTTTCAGCCTGACAACTGAAAGCAAAACATTATTATTTAAAGAAAAATGCAACTGACACCCCTGCCCATGTGTTTTTATTGCCCAGCTCAGTATTTTTAACCATGTTCCTTCCATTTCTCTATCCAGCCCAGTACTGGAGGACCTGGGGCTCTCAGAACATCCCAGCAACATGCAGGTCCCATTTGAACAATGCTTTTGCTTTACTAAAAGAGAATTAGTGATGTTTTGTGCATGGATCAGATGGGAGGCTGGAGATGAAAATTTGGAGCAGTAGAAAGAGGATTTATAAGATGAGAGTAAGATGCCTGTTTGCTTCATGCTAGTTTCTTGGCTGCTTGATCGTAGCTGCTTTTAGTGAGAAAGTTTATTCTTGGGGGATAACATTATAAGTAGAACCGTTTTAAATGTTTTATGTCTTTGTGGAAGGACTTTATAATAATGTTCTAATTACAGTATGTAGGTTAGTGTTAGAAGAGTGCAAACTCTAAAGGTTTTTAAGTGTAGTGCTTGTCAATGCATACGTTTAACTGCGTATGTACACGAGGAATAAACTTCTTAAGCTGAAGCTCATACTGTGCTGAAGGAAGGATTTTCTTGTGATCCAAAACCCATTATATATTTTGCTGTTTTAAGATCTTCTACGCAGTTTGGCCCCTTAATTAAAAACAAACAAAATAAACCACCAAAACAAAATATCCAGACAAGGTGTCCTGTGCAGGAAGGCAGGTGAGAAAACTCTTGCTTCAATTATTTTTCCTACACAAGAGCTACTATTATCAAATGAACTGTGGAGACGAAGTGCAGGTGTAAAGAAGGGGGGGTTTAGATCTCTGTCTGCATGTAGTTGGTCATCAACAGCTCCATCAGAGTTGCTGGGAAAATTAGTATCCTTCCTTGGTTCCCTGAATTTTAGCTTGCATCTCCTTTACCTTGTCAGTTTTTTAATTACATACACTGTGCGTATTATTTTCATAGTTTTAGGTTAGTGGATTGCTGAATTGTAGACCTCCTTGTGTGAAGAGGTTTCACTCTCACACAGGCTGTAGGTGCAGTGTTTGCAAGGTGATAACTTGCAAAATTGCTTCATGGTATCTACAAGAATAGATAATCAGTAATTTTATTACTCTTATCCATCAGTATCTCATATCTATGCTACAACAAAGATGATTTTGTTATTGTTTGCAAGTAATAACTTGTCACCTTATTAATATACTGTGCTGACAATAGGATAGAGCCATTGGGAAGGCCAAGAGAAAAAGCAATGTCATTTCCAAGTATTAAACATTTTTGGTGAACATTTCTGGTTTTCCAAAACTGTATCTCTTATTATTTGTAGTTCAGTCTGGGTAGGTTCTTTCCTCCCTATTATCTATACAGGTCTTTATGATTTTGATAAGAGCCCTCTCTCTGATTGAGAGCCTTGGATCAAATTGCATAGCGCATCATTATATGTGTTTTTCTATATGTAAATACCTTGTAATACACAGCATTTCCAGTGACCAAATGTAGATTTGTTTCTTCTTTCTGGGTTGTAACATGGGAAAAACCCTTTTGCAAAATTAAGAGTGGGGGCAACAGGATCTTAGGACGAGAGAGGAGAAATATCCATCCCAAGGGTTCCTAATAGTGAATTTTCCAGTCATTAAGCCTATTTCAGGCATATATAGATAGGATGGAAAAAAGCAAACTTTAACATAAATGGTCAATGGAAATTGCAGTTGTTTTTGTTTTCGTTTCCTTTCTTTTGCTTTTAAAATGCACTGGAATTTACTTTTCTTTAGCTTCTTTTAGTTTAAAAACTGTAAAGATTTTCTAAAAACTGTAAAATAAATATACTTAATTTTTGAACTGAGTTTTACTATTTTGTGTCACCTTTACATCTGAAATCCAGTTGTTTATGGCTTTTTATTGTTTGCATCAGGATGTGCTAGAAGCTCTTTTGTGACCTTTAAGATTATCAGGTTCCAGCCTCTTTGCCATGAGCAGGGACACCTCCTGTGAGCCCAGGCTGCACAAGCCTCATCCAGCCGGCCCTTGAACACTCTCAGGGAGGGGGCATCAATAACCCCCCTGGGCAAATGGAGCTTTTCCCGTGATGGGGAGAAGTGCCAACATCTCAGCCCATAATCTTATATATCACAGATTTTGGGCAAGTAGGAGGTAGGTATTTGAGCCCACTCTAGAGGAGGGAGCTGAAACCCGGGTCCTTGGATCTCTGGACATGCCTCTCAAGTCAAGGTTGTTAAGCAAGTGTAGGCAGTTATCCCAGAGATGCATCCCATGTGAAGGACAAGATGCCTCTGGGCATCTGCCTTGGGAACTTGGAGCACCACTGATAAGGACAGCAACTTGGAGACTGCATTCTTGATTTAATTACCTTCATTTGTTAGAATCCTATTCAGCGTAAGTGTGAGCCTTCACTGCTTGGATTGTATGAACTCTTGCAATGTAAACAGCAGCTACCTGGAATTCTCTTTACTGGAATTGAAGAATGTTAAACCAACATCCCTTTCATCTTCTCCTTTTTTTCCCCAACACTGGACACTTAAGACTCAGCTTGACAAGGTGCTGGGCCATCTCATCTAAATCATGCTCCTCCCAAGAAAGGTTGGACTAGATGATCCCTGAGGTCCCTTCCCACCTAGCATCCTATGATTGCTATGATTTAAAATAGTGCTGGGCACAGCTTCAATCTAGCTTGAGCTGGATTCCAACAACATTCTTAAAACTTGTCCAAGGATTTTTCAAGCTTCTGTTAAAATGCAAGACTTGATACCAGAAGGAATGTTGAATATCCCTGAGCAGTCCATGCAAGTCATCTGTTTTCCTTGCCTTTAATGACCCTGATGTGATCTTTGCAGTGATAAAATCAGTTTTGACTAATCTGTGGAATGTTGTAGTGCTACTGCTTGGGAGGGAAGGTGGTTACACAGAGTTTCTCTTTTAAAAAAAAATAAGTAAATTTATTACACGGCAAGTCACAGATGTGTCTGAGAATCACAGAATGTCAGGGGTGGGAAAGGACCTTCAGAGATCATTGAGGCCAACCCCCTGCCAGAGCAGGACCAAAACCAGGGCAGGTCACTCAGAAAGGCATCCAGACAGATCTGGAAAGTCTCCAGAGAAGGAGACTCCACAACCTCTCTGGGCAGCCTGTCCCAGGGCTCTGTCACCCTCACAACAAAGAAGCTCTTCCTCATGTTGAGGTGGAACTTCCTGGGCTCCAGTTTGAATCCATTGCCCCTTGTCCTGTCACAGGGCACAAGTGACAAGAGGTTGCCCCTGCTTTCTTGATGCCCCCATGTATTGATAGACATTCATTAGATCCCCCCTCAGTCTCCTCTCCAGACTGAACAGCCCCAGGTCTCTCAGCCTTTCCTCCTCAGGCAGGTGTTCCAGTCCCTTCATCATCCTCGTGGCCTCCCTTGGATTTTCTCCAGTAGATCCCTGTCCCTTTGGAACTGGGGAGCCCAGAACTGGACACAACACTCCAAGTGAGGTCTCACTAAGGCCAAGTAGAGGGGGATGAGAACCTCTCTCTGCCTGCTGGACACACTCCTCCTGATGCACCCCAAGATACCATTGGCCTTCTTGGCCTCAAGGGTACATTTCTGTCCCATGGAGAACTTGTTGTCTACCAGGACTCCAAGGTCCTTCTCCACAGGGCTGCTCTCTAGCAGGTCATCTCCTGGCCTGTACTGGTACAAACTGAGAGCAGGTGTATTTCCACTCTGTGGTTTTGTGCTCCTGGCTTTCAGGATGCCCTGCATTTCACTTCAAGAGCTGCAATACAGCTGGGAAGACAACAATTGAGAAATGTCTTGTATGACCTGGCTTACAAACAAACAAACAGACCAAAGTTGCAGCAAGACAGCCTTTCTGTTCAGGCTGTTGCTGGGGAATCAAGAGACAGCTACTTCCATTCAGACAAAGAAGGTCCAGAACCAGAAAAACTGGTTTTGTGTTAAAAAAAAAGGGTAGTAGATACTAAGATAAAGTCTGGCCAGGAAGCTCATCTTAAGGTATTCTAAATTCATCCTGGATTAATTGAATTAGTATTCTGGATTTAAACATACACCTGTATACTAGAAGAAAATCAGCATAATTAATAAGTTGTGTGACTTTTCTGTTACTGCACCTGTTGCATAGATGGGGACAGAGCATTTGTTAAAAGAAACAAAGAAAAATAATAAACCCAAACTGAAATTATTGGCCTTGTCACAGAGTAATGGGGAATTAAATCATTCATCTGGGTGGGGTGAGACCCTAAAACGCTGTTTGAATTCTTCCATAGAGCTGTGTCCTGGATCTACCACCAGTACCACACCTGCATCATCTCTCACTATCAATTATCTTAATTAGATTCAAAGCATCTCCCAACTATCTCACACATTTACTAACGATCTGGCCGAAGTGACCACTTCTGCATCAGCAGG
>NW_009952164.1:286906-290285 GCF_000747805.2 Chaetura pelagica
CAGCAGGAACAGTTTGTGTTGACTATTTGCAAGCACCTTATCTATGTACAACTTGCTGGGTTTGGCAGCAAAACAGCTGGGGAGTCTCTGGAAGGAGAGGCTGGATTCCCCACCTTGGAGGATGGCTCATTCCAGCACAGCTCCTGCCCCAGGGTTGTCCTCAGGGCTCACTGAAATTCCCAGTTGAGTATCGATTGCTCAGATAATTTCTCCTTAAGATCTTCAGGCAATTGCCTGGATTCCAAGCCAGTGCTCTGTCTGAAATCAATCTGTTCACTGCTCCCCCTCTGCAAATGATGGGTGGGGAGCTCCTGGAGGGCCTTGAGGCTGGATCCACAGGGACAGCCTTGATCCCCAGCAGGGCCATAACTAAATCTGCTACACTGGTTCCAAGTTCCAGAGTTCTTGCCACACAATTAAATTATTTTAACGGGGGGGGGTGTGTGTGTGTTTCAATTTTAGAAGGGAATGAAGATGGCAGATCACACTTGGCAAGTATGAGAGAGCTTGTCACTCACATAGTAAATTGCAGCAGCCCAGAATTCCTGTAGTCACAGGCCCAGGGAGGGTGTGTGAGGTGGAAGTTACTTGAAATTAGTGATGACAAGTGAAAATATAAAGCTCTGGACTTCTTTAGCCTTTAAGCATAATTCAGGTATTAATCTGGAGTATTTTTCTGTTTATGGGAACTGTATCCAGGCAAAGACAATATTTATTTTGAGCTCAGTTTTTTCTGCTTAAATACGAATCTCTTATTCATGGTTTGTCTGTCTACATATCCCTTCTCTTCAGTAGCCCCTCCAAGATAGACTTGACTCTCAAGATCACCCATGCACACTGTGCTCAGAAGAGGTCCTTGGAAGGAGATGCAGCTTTGGGAAGAGTTGTGCTGTAGGTCTCCAGTGGCTCTAAGGAATCATCCTAGCCCAGCAGGTGCTTCAAACCAAGTCTAAAACAAGCACTGGCCTTGGCCCAGGGGAGTATTTCGATCTTCTCAGGTACTTCTAAAGAACTGCTGATTTCACTTTTGCATCACTGTTTAACTGCAGTGGAGCAGAAGCAGTTATCTGCTGTCATAGCTCATCCTTGGGTTGTTGCATCAGATCTTGCTGTCACCAGTTGTTGTGTAAGAGGTTTTCATTAAAAAGTCTGGATGCTGTAGGGGGAAAAAAAGTTAGGAGGGCAAATGACTTCCCATTTTTTCCTCCCCAGGTGTCCATCGAAATACCCATCAGCCTTGTCATAGTCAGGTATGTATGGGTCCTCTGCTAGTGCCCAGACAGATAGTCCAGCCACTCAAACGTTCCACCTTTTCTTCTGTGTGTGGCAGGGGAGATCCTGTTTTCCCTGGAGGATACAAAGAAACATCATCTGAGCAGCAAGTCTTGGCCTGGTACCTTTCCCTGGATCTGTTTGCTTCCCAACATGGCCATGAAGTGGAATAGGCAGAGGAGCAGAGATCTGGTGGGGGGGTAGTTCATCCCAAGGACAGAATTGTTCACTCTTGTTGAACTTCAGGAGGTTTTTTTGTCCTGCCCACTGTACTGTTACCTCATTACTGTCACATTAGCTGTGGGCAGGAGCTCTTTAAAGCTGACAAAAAGATTCACAGTCCCTGTGACAATGAATAGGGCAATAAAATCCTAGACTATGCTGAGTTGGAAGGAACCCATCGGGATCATGAGTCCAACTCCTGTCCCTGTGTAGGGCACCCCAAGAATCACCCCATGTGCCTGAGAGCATCATACAAAGGCTTCTTGAGCTCAGGCAGCCTTGGTGCTGTGACCACTGCCCTGGGGAGCTGGTTCCAGTGCTCAACCACCCTCTGGGTGAAAAACCTTTTCCTGATATGCAACCTAAACCTCCCCTGATGCAGCTTCTGCCATTTCCCCCAGTCCTGTCACTGCTCACAGGAGTGAAGAGATCAGGACCTGCCCCATCTCTTCCCCTCCTGAGGAACCACAGACTGCAATGAGGTCACCCCTCAGCCTCCTCTTTTCCAGGCTGAACAATCCCAGTGAGCTCAGCTGCTCCTCATAAGTCATCCCACCCAGACCCTTCCCCATCCTCATGGCTCTCCTCTGGACACTCTCCAATAGCTTGATGTCCTTTTTATGTTGTAGTGCCCAAACCTGCAGACAGTGCTCCAGGTGAGGCTGCACCAGAGCAGAGCAGAACAGGACAGAGCAGAGAGCAAGTTCACCCAGAACAGGTTGCACAGGATGGTGTCCAGGTGGGTTTTGAACGTCCTCAGAGATGAGGCACCCACAACCTCTCTGGGCAGCATGTTCCAGGGCTCTGTTCCCCTACACTGCAAGAAGTTCATCCTCATATTCAGATGGAACTTCCTATGTTCTACTTAGTGTCCACTACTTTTTGTCACTGGGCACCACTGAGAAAAGACTGGCCCTAACTTCCTGACACCCACCCTTTCAGTATTTATAAGCATTGATACAATCTCCCCTTAGTCTTCTCTTCTGCAGATTAAAAAAACCCAAGTCCCTCAGCCTTTCCTCATAAGAGAGATTTTTTCTACTCCACTGATCATCTTTGTAGCCCTTTGCTGTCTTTTTTCAGCAGTTCCCTGTCCTTGAACTGGGTAGTCCAGAACTGATGCAGTTCTCCAGATGGGGCCTCACCAGGACAGAGGAGAAGGATAGTTGCCCTTGACCTGCTGGTCACACTCTCCTTCGTGCCCCCCAGGAGGCCATTGGCCTCCTTGGCCACAAGGGCACATTGTTGGCTCGTGGTCAGCCTCTTGTCCACCAGGACTCCCAGGTCTTTTCCCCCAGCAGGTCACCCCCCAGCCTGTACTGGTGCCTGGCGTTGTTCCTTTGAAATACTTTCATATAAAGCCCTCCTTGCTGTGTATTTTGCACTTTGAATTTTTCTTGGCCTTTGAAATAATTCCATATCCTGTTCAAAGCATTTTCCAGCACTCCAACGTGATGTTAAACACTGTTAAATGTGTTTAAATCCTTCTGGTGCATCGTGTTTTCTTGACTGTTCTGTTGAATTTCAAGTGTTATATTTTTTCAGTGCAGGCGTTTGTTTTATCTGTGCACTGGGATCATGTGTGCACCAAACCTGCAATTAGCAAAGTGGCCCCAGCTGCCCCTGTTGGAGTTTGGAGAGTTTGGTTGCCAGTGATCACATTCCTAGTGACCGTTTACTCACTTCACTTGTATGTGTTTGCTCCAAAAGCTGTCAGCAGGAGCATGGACACTGCTACTGCTTCTTCTCATGTCTGACTTGTTCTACCACTAATGCACCTACTAGATCTTGATGGGTTTTTTTCTCTTATTTCTCCTCCTGTTACTGCTTTTGTGGTTTGATCAAGCAGTTTTATCTTCTCCAGTCCCACAAAGACGTGCAGGTT
>NW_009952164.1:290334-319084 GCF_000747805.2 Chaetura pelagica
GATGAACATGTGGTACTCCCAGTCTGTCAGTGAGGACAGGAGCTGCTTGTGGCACTCACCGGTTCACTTACAGCCCCATGTGTTTATATTCAGAGGTTGCTGCATTTACCTGGTTCGCTGAGTCTGCAGGAGAGGAATTTTAACCAGCTAACTCTTCATTATTGATGCTCAAAAGAAAACTTAAAACTGACTTCAGGGGTTGCTGCTCCATCCAGAGAGATCAGTGCAACAGCAGATGTTAGGAATGAAAGAAGAAAAAGTGTCTGTGATAACTTTATAACTTAAAAGGATTATGTTCTTTCCTTGCTCTGCTCTTTGAACATGAGATGGAGACAGACTGCTGGTGTCATGACTTAGCCTCCCTGAATCAGGGCCAGCAGTCATGCAGGGCAGTCCCTGTCCTCTCTGCACGTGGTTGAGCACCATGACCTACAGGATGAGGAGCAACAAGTTCCTGCATGGCACAAGCAGCGCGGTAGGTGAGTCCCTCTGGAAACTGTTCCACCTCCCCAGGTGACCTGGCAAAATAGATAGGATGCTTTGCAAGGGTAACCAAATGGTGATGAGGGTGATGGTTCACCAAACCTGGAAGTGCCACCGAGGCAGAGTCAGACCACACCTTACATCAGAACCACCTCAGTTAAGAAAAAGAGACTGCTCCTTTTCATAGGTGACTGGCTTCTACAGGAAGCAGAAGGCCTTCTGTGCAGGCCAGAACCTATCCTTAGGGAAGCTAGCAGCTGATTAAGAGATCAGGAGCACGAGTGGTGTTCTCTATCCAACCAGTTGCAGGGACTGATGAGGGGATAAGCAGGAAGAGCCAGCAGATTAACTCCTGGCTCCAAGGCTGGTGTTACGAGCAGGACTTTGGTTTCTTTGATCATGGGTTGTTATACAGGACACCAGGCCTGCTGGCAATGGGTGTGGAAAAGCCTAACCTGAAGGAGGAAAAGGATCCTGGCTCAGCAGGGCTCACTGAAAAAGTTTTCAACTAGGTTTGAAATGGCATGGGGATGAAACCAGGCTCACCAAAGAGAAGCCTGGGAGCTGCATGCCAGTGCTTGTGGGTCAGTGTTGGCAAGGTCTTGCAGTCTGTTGTCTCAGTGAAGGTAGAGGATGATGATCCACATGGTAGTGAAGACATGAGGGGCAATGAAAAGTTGGTAACTAGGGAAGTGTCTGAGTGTGGTCAGGTGGGAGTCAGAGCTTGATGCCCCAAAAAGGTGGCAGGACAATCTGCCTAGATGAAGTGCATCTACACCAATGCATGCAGCATGGGCAACAAACAGGAGGAGCTGGAGGCCACTCTACAGGAAGTAAACTATGATAGAGTTGCCATCACAGAAACGTGGTGGGAACACACATACCTGGAGTACTGCAATTGATGGCTACCAACTTTTCAGAAGGGACAGGCAAGGAAGGAGGAGTCATGGAGTGGCCCTTTATGTTAGGAATAGATTTGAATGCCTAGAACTTAACATTGTGAATGACAGTGTTGAGTGTTTATGGATAAAAATCAAGGAGAAAGGCAATAAGGAAGACATCATTGTGGGGTTTTGTTACAGATACCCCAACCAGGATGTATAGGCTGGATGAGTTGGACTAGATGATCTCCAGAGGTCCCTTCCAACTCTGAGGATCCCATGATTAACTGCTAAACTTTGCTGTTGATTCTGAATCTACTTAGGGTCAGAAGTGGCAATAGGGTGAGAACTGACTCTGTCAAGCAGCAAGAAAAATTCAGATTCAAGCAAAAACAGTTCTCAGTTTGTAATGTGTTTTTTGTCTTTTCCAGCTGGCAGAACAGTAACTGTGGGCTCAAACTCCAACTGCAGCTCAAGGAATGATGTCCAGTCTTGGCCTCTGCTGTGGGTGTGTGTGATGTAGACAATCCCTGCCTGGCCCTGTGCAGCACTGAGGCTGTTTTCCTCGCAAAGAGGTTGTTTCAGTGACAAAGTGTGAGCTGGGAGGGCTCTGGCCCGAGGGGTGCGGGCTCGTGGTTCAAGCGCTGCCCTTCCCCGGGATCTTGCTTTGCTGTGCGGGTCCTGGTGACTGGAGTGAGTTCCGTGCTGCTGGGGGAACCACCAGCACTTCAGGCAGCAGTTCTGTCCGGCTGGTGAGACGCTACTGAAGCGGGTGGGGTTTGACAGCGAACTGTCCAGGGGCTGGGGGGCAGCGGGAGCTGCAGCATCTCCGGGAAAAATCTCAAGTGCTCCAACCCAAGCTCCAGGGAAGTAACAAACCGGCTCTTCAGGGTGACTCGTTCCTGCTTCTCCGCCTGCGCCTTTAAGCCCCGCGTCCCGGGGCTCCCCCCGCCCCTCCCGCAAAAAAACCGCCCCCCCCCCGACCCTCCCCCGACTGCCCCCTCCCTCCTGCGTGCTCTCCTGGCTCGGCCGGGACAGGGAACGCGGGGGTCGCGTCCCCGCGCCCCCCCCAGCGCGACCCCCGGCAAAGCGGGACCCGCACCCCGGGGAAGCTCCCCTGGCCTGGGGCGCGAGGGAAGGAATCCTCTTGGAGGCACCGACCCTGCAGGTGCTCCAGGAAAGGCTGATGTGGCACCTGGTGCCCTGGTCTGGAGATGTGGTGTGTTGGTCATAGATGGACTTGATGATCCTAAAGGTCTTTCCCAGCTTTGGGGATTCTGTGGTTCTGTGGTTGTGTGTTGGCTGGGGGAAACATCCAACCTTTTCTTTGATGTAGTAGGTACCAGTAACTCCAATGCTTCCTTTTTAGTGGCTTATGGCTAAATCACTTTCCTTATGTGAGCCTGGAGTGCTTGGTAACATTTTTCGATTTCACGTGACTCTGAATTGGGGAGAGGCTGGGAGCATTTTGCACAATGTCATACTGGAGGGGATTGGTTCTGCAAGGCCAACCAAAGAAACCAACACAGAAATGGCCTCCTCATTAAATGTTTCTGAAAGTTTGACATTTCTGCCAGTTGTGCCCTACAGGTTATATTTCTGTAGGACATTTCATTTCTTTCTTTTCTATTACCCATCATGTCTTCAGCTCTACCAATGTGTCATCCAATGGATGAGTCTTGGTAGAAAGTGATCTCTGAACCCTGTTCTCTGAAAGTACTGGATAAGGAGGAATGTTTTAGTTTCTTTAACACTCTGGAAGCCAAATGCAGAGAATGATCTGCATTATTTAAAAGCTATAATGAATTTATGACATATTCTAGAAAGAAAGATTAGGATCCCTCATGAAAAATAGAGAGTACAGCAAACTTAAATGCTTAAATAAGCAACATTATTGCCATATGAACTACACCAGTGACAAGCCATGGCTGTGAGCAGTTTTGACCTTGGCATGGGATGAATCTTGTAGTAACTTTCATGGGCTTGGAATAGCACCACCAATTGAGCTAAAGCAAATGATTATGCAGCTGCATGGTGCTTTGTTCCTGCAGCTGAAGGAAAGGGCTCAGCAGTGCTGCACCACACTTGCCTTCCAGCTTGAGGCTGCCCTGCAGAGTTCAGGTGAATCCCTCCCTGTGGCTCAAGGTGCCAAGCAAAGCAGCACAGGCCAGTGCAGGATTTGAGCAGTCCATGTGTGCCTGCATCCCATGGACGTGCCCCTATCCTTGGGGCTGGGCTCAGGCAGGAGGGCCTGACTGAAGCTGTACATGGTCACACGGCCTCAGCACTCAAGTTTAGCAGGTGACACCACACTACATCCATACATGTGAAGCTTCTTTCTGTAGCCTCTGAAGTCAATGACAAAAATCCCATTGACTGGAACACTGTGAGTTCCCTGCTTGGGAATCTTTCATCACCGGCTGGTTTCTCCCTGTGAATTCCTCCTTTGAGGGAGCATGCACTGCAGATGACTGGTTTCAGGATAGCATGGGGGTTTTATGTTAATGCCTATGTGTCAAACTGTAGGAAGGGCTACAGCTAGGTACAAAAATTTGTCATTCACATCTTGCTTCTAATGCATGCAAGCTGCTAAGACTGAATAAAATTAACACATCTACTTCCTGTATGATGTGCTCTAGGTGACCCTGCTCTGGGAGGGGGGTTGGACTAGGTGATCTTTCAAGGTCTCTTCCAACCCCTAGGATTCTGTGATTCTGTGATTTAGCCCCTATTCCTCTGAGAATCTCTGGTCCCACTATGTCCACCAGCTTCACTAGGACCAAGGTTTCTCCCACAGCCTTTGCCCTGGGCCAGACAGTGTCCAAGGGAGGAGGGTGGTTGTCACTCAAGAAAATGCCATGAGTTAAGCATGCGAGTTTTTCTTGGCCATTCAAAGCTGCAAAGTATCAAATTATATAGTGCTTCTGTTGTGAAAAGCAGCTGGACAAAAATGGCACTTCCTTGCTCACTGGATACTCCCCAGGTGTGTTCAGCATTTACTATCTGTACCGAGTGGTCAAGCCAGCACAGTCAGGGGGAGGAAGGCAGCCTTCATTTTACTGTGTAATCCACAGCTGAAAGTTTAAAAAGTGATTGCAGGTACAAATCTGCTCAGTGCTCTGTTACCGAAGGTAGAGCTCGAGGCTCAGTGTGGAAATGATGCTGGAGACTTTGTTATTGGCGATGATAGGAGCACCAGGGAACTCAGTCTGTCTGTCATATCCCAGCTGAGACTGCAGGGCTGGCAGGCTGGGAGAGGATCTTCTTACTTGTAAGTTGAGAGACACCTGAAGTCCAAGAGGGACAATAAACAAGGCCTGCACAGTGTATCTGGCTTGCTGAGAGCAGGACTCCAGCTGAAGCAGACACACCTGTGAGAGGAGTGCTGGAGGTGAGCGGAATTTCAGGATCCTGACCTGGGTCTGATAACATCCAGAGCAGATTTCCTCACCTGCAGGCTGCTTGTGGGCTGGGGGCAGTGCTGGGGCTCTTTAGCCACTTTCCTCAACAGAGATGTCCCCAGCCCAGGGTCTGCAGCCTCTTAGGTGAGTGTTTCTTTCTGCCTGGGATTAGAGTAGAGCCTTTCAAATGCAGCACAACCTCATTGAACATTAACCTACAGAGAGGTGGGGGATGTGCACAGCTCTGCATGTCCAGATCCAGAAGTTGGAGATGGGTTAAACCAAAAGGATCAAATACAGTGTTGGGGGGGTACAAGGAACCAGTCTGATGGCACAAGGTGCTCATGTCACACGAAACAGAGCATGTTAACCAAACCTGGCTTGGCTGTGTCTGCTGATCATGTGAGCCCTTTGTCTTTGCTTATGAAGGTACCATCTGCTCCGGCTGGCATGATGCTGAGCAGCTCTGTCCTTTCTTTATGTGTTCTACCAGCTGGCTGCTGTGTCTGCGTGGGCCTTTTTTTTTTTCATGGCATATCACCATTTCATCAGATGTAAGGGAAGACATCTGGGCTCACTGGGAAGCAACACTTTCATCCCAGCACTCCTTTCTGGCTCTGGGGCCACAGTGCAGTTCTGGGATGGCTTTGAGCTGTAAGGGGGGACTGGCACATGGTTCTTGGCCTCTCCAGACTGACACATCCTTGCACCTGTCTGGATGCCTTTCTGAGTGACCTGCCCTAGTTTTTGGTCCTGCTCTGGCAGGGGGGGTTGGGTTCGATGATCTTCAGAGGTCCCGTCCAACCCCTGATATTCTGTGATTCTCTGATCAGTAGCTGCTGCCACAAGTTGCTGAGCCCCATTTGCATACAATTAAGCTCCCAACTGCAAGGAAAAAAATCACAAGGCTTGGCCCCATTTTAACTGAGATACTTGGGTTTTGCAGTTCTCTCCACCAGGCTCTGTCAGCAGACCTGTTTGCACCCCCACTTTTCATCTCCTCTAGTCGTGCTTTGCTGTCACTGAGCTGCACGTGACCATCTCCTTTCTTTTGCTCCAGCTGGTGATTTGGGGGCACAGACATGTTTGTTTTTCTGGTGCCTGTGATTTTGAGTGGTGAACCCACCAAGTGAGGCACATTGGACTCTACTTGTTCATTTGGGGCTTTCTCCTTCTGAAGAAAGGTGCTTCTGTTCCTGCTGTGTTCCTCCTCTGAAGTGCCTCTTATCTTGGTGAAAAAAACATTAGTCCTACACTCACCTTTGACCAAATGCTCATCAGTTCCTGAGGCTGCAGGTGGATTTACTACCGATCTCGTGTTCTGCCTCAAGCAAGTCACATATTTTTCATACTAATTCCATCATTTTGCAACAGCTCTGTCTGGGTGAGGACTTAGAGGCATCACCTTAGACCATGAGGTAGTTCTCCAGCCCCTGTGTCTGAGGGCTTAGCAGACACAGTACTGCCGTGCTGAGAGCCAGACCACCTTGTCATGGTAGCAAGTTCATGTGGGATAAAGCAAATGTTCTATTAACAGTTGCATATTCACATGGTTGCTCTTTGTAAACCACCCAAAACATGCTAGAAGATAGAAATGCAGCACAAAGGCCCAACACCAGCCTGGACTCTGCTCTCTGGGGACTGTAGGGTTTCTTAGATTCATCATCTAGAGATTAAGTTGACTTTTGAAGACATTGGTACCACTGTCTTGTGTTTCATCCCGTTTCCTGCCTTTGGTCAGTGGATCGGAGGCTTGGCTTCTGTGCTGGCGATGGCCTAGGGGCTGGGAACTGGAGAAGCTGGAGGAGAAGGAGAACAGGAGACGCCTGGGGGCAAAGCAGAGTGAGCAGGATGTGAGTATTGCTGCTCTGAAGGGACAGAGTCTCAGCAGGAGGGGGCTGGGAATGCAGAGGGAAAGGCCTCGGGAGGAGAAATGTGAAGGGCCAGACACAGCAGAGGTAATGGGAGGGAAATGCCGAGGAGCAGGAGAGAAGGGGGGAGTGTGGGGCAAAGGAAGGAGCAACCAGCCCTGGGGGCCCTGGACGGGCCCAGCTCAGCCTCAGGAGCAGGAGGCTCCTTCCTGAAACCTGGAGCCACCACGGGCTGCGCTGGGTGGGGAGCACAGGGACCCCTGGGACAGGACCAGGCGGGGGAAACAGATCCTGCTGCTGCGGGAGTGCTCACCTGTGCTCACACACACACCTGTGCACACAAACCTGTGCTCACACAGACATGCTCACACACACACATGCTCACACAGACATACCTGTGCACACACACCCGTGCTTACACACACATGTGCTCACAAATGGACCAAAGAAACTGGAGGGCCTGGAGGGGTTCCCCTGCATCCCCGTCTCCCCTACCCCTCATATCAGGGGCTTCATATTTTATAACTTCCCAGAGCGACATAAATACATAAATGTGCTTTTCTTCTCAACATTCCTACTGGAAACTTATGCTCCTCTGACCATTAATACTCTCTTAATTTGTGCCCCCACCAACAAAATCTACTTTTCACTCATCTGATTTTATGCAACAATAGTTTTCAACATTTATAGCTCCTTGCTCCTCATCTCCACTTTGTATTAATAGATGTTCCTCATCTTCTTTCACTATAAAAAATTTCAGTCTCTGTTTAGCTCTTGCAGATTGGGCTTCCCATTCACATGTCTTTTTAATTCTTTTTTAATTCCCACTCCTCATGCCAAAACAAAATAAACTTTCCTTATGCTAGAAGGGAGAGCAAAGAAGACCAGTTTTGATCGTTTTTCCAGCCAAAAAGCCAGTGCAATCAACAAGAAAAACTTCTTCCTAGGGTCCCAAGTACCTTTTATTGTATTATAACTTACTATGCATCTAAGACTAGTTCAGACTAACTTGTGTTGTCACAATAACTTGCAGCCATAGCCAATTTTGTCTGGATGTTAATTTTTTTCTCAGACACAATTGTCCTACCTCTCATGTCCATCGATAGTAGGTCAGCATACCTGGACTAGATTTCTGAGCTTCCACGTTCAGCAAGAGAGCTCATGACTCCAAAACCCACTGACACAGCAGAGAAGGGATCACTCATCTGTATGTGTTTAGTCACAGGTACCTCTGGGAAAAATGTTTCCTACTTGTCTCCTCTTAGAGCTGAATTGTCCAACTGGGGATCCTGTTAGCAAAGCACAGGGGCCCAACCCGCCCATCTCTGCCGGGCTCAGTTACAGCTGAAAAAGAATATTTGGAGTCTGTTACAAAACAGAGGCATCTTGGCTGGACTCTCCCTCTCCCCTTTCTCTCTGTCTGTTGCCTCACAAAGGAGTGACCTTTCAAAATCCCTTATCAAGAAACTTCAGTTTAAAGAGCTGAGTTTAAAGAGCTGCTGATGCCTCTTGGAAACCACTGAAAAGCTCTTCTGAAGCTGCTGGTCCCCATCTCCTGGGTCCCTTTTTTCCCCTCTTTCATCGGTAGATGCATTTGCATTAGAAAAGGCTGTTCCTCAGCAGCTCCTGTTTGCTGAAGTCACAGTCTGATTTATGGCATTACTGAAGAGCTGTTGCAGCCCAACCACTCACAGATCTGAGCTGGTAGGAAGTGGCCAGGGCTGAAGGGAGCAGATGAGATGTTCTGCAGCAGGACAGAATCTGGGACTAAGGAAGGAAAAGCTGATTTTCATGCTCTTGGAGCTGTTGATATCTAGACAGAGTAAGTTTGAGAGATTAATTTTTCTTGCTAAGAAAACCTGAAGTTTCCTAGCAGCTAGAGGCTGAGCCCTAAAAACACTCACTCTGAAGCTGAGGAGCTTTGGAAGGCTGAACTGCCATGTATTTCAACTCTGACCAGCCAAAGTGTCCTAGATAGCCTTTTTGTGTGCCAGTCTGAAGGAGAGGATTGTGCCTTCTTACCACCTGTGAGAGAGGAATATTCATCCTGTAATACCTTCTAGGGCCGGAGGAAACCAGTGCCTCTTCTTGCCTTGTCAGGCTTCCTGCAAAAACTGGGATGGCTGAGGTGAGGCTGATGGTAAAGCAGGACATCCCAGGCTCTTTCATTCCTTGCTGATGACATGCAAAAGAAGGCCAACCACAGGCTAGCCTGGACTGGCAAGAGTGCAGAGACAAAAACAAGAGAAGTGCCCTATTCTTGGCACTTTTGAGATCACATTTGGAATATTGGATTCTGTCTGAACAGCTTCAGGGCTTGAAAAGCATTGACCCCCTGGATCAAGCACAGCAGAGGCCACTAAGTTCATCTCAGGAAGAAAGACCACATGAAGGTGCTTTGGTTCCTGTGCAGGGTTGAAGCAAAATACTGGAAGCGTCAGTGCCAGTGGTGACCCCAGGGAAAAGGAAACTCATCCTCAGGATAGTAACACACCTGTCATTAATGCACATATTAATTTCACTTAATTACTGGGCACTAGGAGTTCTTTGCTGAGCACTGTAGTGAGTTTTGTAATTCACTGAAATCACTGACTGTGGTTTTGTATTTCCTTCCCAGTTCTTGCTAACATATGGGATCACATTGGGCTATAAATGAAACCTTACCCTGGAACCTGCCTCATAAACAAGTACAGGGTGAGGTTTAGTAATTAGCCAGTTTAAATCCACACCATGGGGGTACCAGTAACCCAGTGTCAGGGTTTCAGTAGCCAGATCTGGATGATTCAGTAGAAGCAGCCAAGGATTCTGGAGGTTTTTAAGTGCTAGTTGGCTTTGGTACATTGAGTAGCCAGAGTCCCAGGCAGGTCTCTCTCCACAGCTCCCTACTCAGCCTGCAGAATTCCATGTAAAAGAATGTGACTGCAGCCCAGTCTAGTTACTTGCAGGCCTCTAAGATTACTCTGGGATAAATATTTTGCTTTCTAACCTAACTGTTCCACCTGCTACTGCAGCTCTGTGACTTCCAAGCAGCACCAAAGAATCTGCTAGTGACACTGGTTGGTTTTAGGATCTTTCCTAGGGGTGATGTCTGAGGCAGAAGGAGTAAGCCAACATGCCAAGCCTGGTCCATGCTGACCCCTTGCTATGAGCTGGCATGGCAGTGCCCCCTGGCATCATAGGTGGTAGGACCTTGAACCCTGCTGCTAAATCAAGCCTGGGGGGCCTGCCTGCTGAATAGCAGATGCCATGTCCTGCCCTGAGGTAGAGCCTGTGATGCTGGTACACCAGTTCAGTGCTCACCCAGAGCGTGTGTCACCAAAAGCACCTGTGCAGAGAACAGAGATGGAGGCCTCAGGCTGGTTCGTACTCACAACAGACGTGGCCATGCTGAGTGGTGGCCAGTAGAAAGGAAGAAAGGGAGGGGGACCCAGTCAGGGAGAGGCCACCATGGTACAAGGGTTCAAATCCTAAAACCTGAACATAAAAGTAAAATCTCCTGAGTGCAGCCTGAGGCACATCCAGGGGATGCAGTGTGGATCCATCCTTTCAGTTGTTGTGAGAATGCACTGGTTGAAGCTCTTGGGGTAACCATAGCTGGCATGTCATGTTTGATCCCAGGCTTGTCCTTTTTTTCCTCTTCTTCTTAATCACAGAGGCCATCTGCAGAGCTGCTCAGAAAGCATGGACCAGATAAAGCCAGTGGTAGGCCCCCAGAGAAGGGGCCTGAGGGTCAGCTGCTGGAAGCTAACCATTGCTGCTGCCGTGGCAGGTGGTGTGACAGCCCTCTACCTGGGGATCCTGCTGGGTGAGTGTGCAGCTGGGTATGTTCTTTCAGTTTAGGTGCTCCAAAATAGAACTGGTCTGCAGAGCCCATAGTCCTCATAGCAAAAATCCCCCAAAGCCTTTTGCTGAGGATTAAAGTGTCGTCAACCCTCCCCACCTAAGCAAACAAACTGCAAGGGCTGTAGTCAACTCATGCTCTGAATGTCTGACTTTGAAGCACTCTGTCTTCAATGTCACATGAGATGTGTGCTCTGTTCCTCTCCCCCAGCCTCTCCCTGTAACTCCCCAAGTTCCTGTCACTGGACCCTGCTGGCCCAGCCATCTCCTGTCACAATCTCTTGCAGCCACTGCCTGCTTTACTGTCCCACTCCTGAGCATGACCACTATCTCCTCACATCTCCCACCTCCCTCCTGCAGTCTCTGGTGCCACATGGCCAGATGCCACCTCAGCCAGCACCCTGGTGAGGACCCCAGCCTGACAAGACTGACAGATCCCACCAGTACAACTCTGCTGTGGAGTACAGCTCTTTAAGCTGACTCTGGAACCCAACACACCTTCCCCAGCTGTTTCTGCAAGGACATGGCCAATCTGGGATTACTCTGTCAGGCTGTACTTACTCATCTGTTTGTCACCTTTTGCTTCAGGCTTAACAAAAACTACATTTTCAAGTTCAAATTAGTCCAGTGCAAAATTCTCTTGTTGCACATTGCAGGGCAGATTGGCATGGCCATGGGGACTCTCAGGGCAACCAGGGGGGTCAGGGACAGTCAGGCTGCTCAAATGATCAGGGTCTAAAGGACATGATGAGACTCATGTTCCAGAGCAGATGGTGAGGAAAGCTGGGTCCAGCCATAGCCCCAAAGCTCGTGTCCTTTTTGCTTCTGACACCTACCCTCTCTGGCAGCCTGTCATCCCACTGGAGAGACCATCTTTGAGCACACGGTGGAGTTGCAGGGAATCCCGTTCAACAGCAGTTTGCAGCTGGAGAGCTCAGACTACTACAGGGTGCTGACCCCTGCTCTTGAGAGGCTGGTGAGTTGACTTGGGCTTGCAAGGAAAAGACTTGGGAAAGACCGTGGTGGTTCCCTAAGGCCCAGTTCAACCATCCTCATTCAGCAGAATCTGGATTCCAAGGGCAGGAAGAAAACAAGGATTTATTAAACATCAGCAGGGTACACGTGGGGCTGGGCTGAGCTTCAAGGGACCCTAAGAGGTGTTTATGGAGTGGAAAATGTGAGCTCTGGTCTGTTGCTTGCAAGAGTAGTAGGAAGGCCTGAAGAAGGGATGTGCCTCATGCCCTGAGCCAGAGCAGGAGAAGGTTTACCCTTGAGGTGGACACAGGTGCTCCTGCAGACACAAGAGAAGATACTTCAGCTAACTCCAGTGTCACCATTTGACTCAGGTCCGACAACAATGCTCTCGATCCCCTTCCCCTCCCACCCAGGTAGGGAAGGAGAGAGAGAAAGAGAGAGACTTGGCTGGATTGAAAACTAAACTACACAGCTTTAATTAAACACTAATAAGAAAATATATACAATTATATACAGATACATTCCGGTATGGGCAAAAGCCTCTCGCTTCCCCCCACCCCCAGCAACTCCCACAGCATCTCCTTAGCTGAGAACACTCCCAAAAAGATCTGGAGCTGCCAGAGAGCACAGAGTGATGAGGGTCAGGAGAGCTGGAGCCTGGGGGTCCCCAGTGAGGGACGGACGGAGTCCTCCGCAGGCACTGGCCATGGGTGGAGGAGAAGGGAAGAAAAAGGAAGGAAGTTGTCTTGTGTGCTCTCTGTCCTTCCTCTGAGCTCATGTAGCTCTATGGAATGGAATCTCTCTGGCCAGTTTTGCTGTCTGTCTAACTCGGCCTCCTGCAGAGGGTCAGAGATCTCTCTGTCTGAGCCAGCAGAGTGAAGGTGCCACCTTGAAGCCCCAGCAGTTAGAGAAACGTTCCTCTCTTATCAGCTTTAGAACACACTGTTGCTAGTTAAAAGAAAGTTACTGAAGGAAAAAAAAAATCAGCAAAAGGAAGGCTTCATCCTGGCTCAAACCAGGACATCCAGCTCCCTGCAAAATCCCAGGCACCTTCTAGTCCCATCTCCCTGGGGTCTTCTGCTTGATAAGTGTGTGACCATCATTCTTTCCTTTGCAGTTTCTGTCCAGTTTCCAGGCCTCTCAGCTGGACTGGAGCTGCACTGGTTGCACCATCCTGGGCTACAGGTGAGTGGAGGCAGCTCTGGCCACGGACTGTGCAGCTTGTGTTTCAGGGCTGCTGACAAGCTCCACCAATAAGATGAGCTCACACCTGTGGTCTTGTTCATAACTAGTACAGAGAAAATGCTTTTTGGTCAAGGCTGGATGTTCTTCTGGGATTGCACCAGTGTTCTGGAACCTTTAATTTGGAAATGTAGTCAAAGGGCAGAGGAAAAGACCTTTGTTCAACCAAAGCTGAATTTCAGGCCAAATTAAAAAGTGCCAACAACCATTTCAACCCAGAGCAAATCTCCAGAGAAACTTGTACCTTAAGTTACTTTGGCCACAACAACCCCCTGCAGACCTACAGACTGGGGGAAGAGTGGCTGGAGAGCAGCCCAGCAGAGAGGGAACTGGGAGTACTGGTTGACAACTGGTTGGACATGAGCCAGCAGTGTCTCCAGGTGGCTCTGAAGGCCAAGGGCATCCTGGTTTGTATCAGGAATGGTGTGGCCAGCAGGAGCAGGGATGTGATTCTCCCCCTGTGCTCAGCACTGAGGAGGCCTCACCTCGAGTCCTGGGGGCAGTTCTGGGCCCCTGACTGCAAGAAGCAACTTGAGGTGCTGGAGCAGGTCCAGAGGAGACAATGAGGCTGGTGAAGGGACCAGAGGCAAAGTCTTATAGGGAGAGGCTGAGGGAGCTGGGGTTGGAGAAGAGGAGACTCAGGGGGGACCTTCTCACTCTCTACAACCACCTGAAGGGAGGTTGTGCTCAGGTGGGTCTGGGCTCTTCTCCCAGGCAACCAGTGACAGGACAAGAGGGCCTGGCCTGAAGCTGCACCAGGGGAGGTTTAGGTTGGATATCAGGAACCATTTCCTCATGGAAAGGGTGATCAGACATTGGGATGGACTGCCCAGGGAAGTGGTGGAGGCACCATCCCTGGAGGTGTTGAAAGAAAGGCTGATGTGGCACTTGGTGCCCTGGTCTGGAGATTTGGGGATGTCAGGTCATAGATGGACTTGATGATCTCAGAGGGCTTTTCCAGCCTTGGTGAATTAGTTTTATTTCCCTGGAGTTCCCTGGAGGCAGCTGGCACAAGAGCCTGTCCCTTGTGCTGACCATGGAGCCAATGTACCCACTCATTCTCTGTCTTCCAGTAGGAATGGAAACTCAAGTGTGATTGTTCGTTTCCGACTCCGCTTCGCGCCGCAGGATTCCCAGCCCCTGAGCTCCACCATGGAGGAGGAAGCTCTCAGGCATGGGCTGGCAGCTGCCCTGCAGGAGGAAGGTCTCTCCCTGGCTGCCTATGGGACTATATCCTCAGCTTCTCTGACAGGTATGCTCCTCACACCCCTGCCGGGCAGCCAGAGCAGGGTGCCCTGTGCTGCTGCTGCTGGCACCAAGAGTCACCCTAGCACAACAACACACTGTGTCTCAGGTAGCCAGCCTGTCACAGGGCTTCAGCTCTGGGTGTCCACTTAAGTCTTCATGCCCAGCAGCAATGTCAGACACAGAAGTGCTGTCAAGCACCAGAGCAAACTAGCAAGAGATCCTCTGCCTGGCTCCAGGTGCCACCAGCTTCACAACGCAGCAGCAGAAAGATGATCCTGGCAGCTGCTCAACAGACCCAGGAGTCCCCAGGTCTCCCTCCAACACTAATGCTGTCCTGCTGCTTTCTGCCCTGTAAGAGCAGCTTCGGGGCCCTGCAGCAACAGCAGAGCCTCAAGCATAAACTGCAGCTTCTTTGGCTTTTCTTGCAGCAGTTGTAACCAGCCTGAGGGGCAAGAGATCCAGCCTCAGATGGTTGATTGCTGGGCTGTCTGTACGTGCAGTGCCCAGCAGCCCTTAGGCACTGTTCAGAGGTGTAGCAATAATTCCTGTTTGGGAAGACACTTCTCATATTTGAATTATTCTCTGAAACCTTCTGGCTAGAAATTCTCCTTTCCTTCAGTGCCTGTTGCATGTGACCACAGGACCTCAGGTCCTGAAAAAAAACCATGTCTGGAAACACGAAAGTGTGTGTTCCTCTGCAGTTCCCTCTGCAAGGATGGCCCAGGGTCCCCCGATCTCTGGGACCCTTGTGCAGCCCAGGTGGAAGGTGCACAGATAACCTTGGCTTTACGCAGCAGCCATGCACAGCTTCAGCCTTGGAGCCTGGGAGGCTGCAGCTCTTCGGAAGTCCTCCCTGCATCTCAGACTGCTCCAAAAGCCTGCAGGGCCATAGAGGCAGCTCTGGGCCCCTGGTGGAGCAAACTGAGGAGGGGTGTCAGGAAGAGGACTGTACCAGGAGCTCACTGGTGGCTGTGGGGCAGGGAAAGTGATTGCCAGGCAGGAGGAAAAGATGAAACTAAACCTCTGCCCACCCTGGCCCAGGAACAGCGTGGTCCATGGGAGCACATAGCTCCTGTGCCCCCACAGGGACACTCTCACTGATCCCCATTCCTTCCACTTCATCACAGGTCCAAGTGAGGCTTCTCCCCCCAGACCTGGACTGAAATCAGGTAAGAGCCTGGCAGCGGGAGGAGCCACCTGCCCCAGCTCCCTTGGCTGCACCCTGACCTGTAGCCTCTCCCTGCTGGTCTGCAAATACCAGAGATGCTCGTGCCCCATCTTATTTATAACTTTAGCTCAGGGCCTGCATCTCTTTGCCCCTGCAAGGTCAACAAGAGCTGCAGCTCCACTCCCAGCTTCATCCCTGCCAGGGAGCAATGATACAGATACCATGGTGGTTGCATCTGGGGAAACCTGGGGATGGTTGCTGGGAGGGCTGCAGAAGACACAAGTGACTCAAGCCTTGCTGTCCCCAGGGAGCTGCCCTGGAGACATGTTCACCTGCCTCAACACCCAGTGTGTGCGAAAAGAAAACCCTGAATGCGATGGGCAAAAAGACTGTGCTGACACCTCTGATGAAAGGGGCTGTGGTGAGTGTCTCTCAGGCCTCCTGGACACGGAGGGGACAGGCCACAACCCACTGCTGCAGATCTTGACTGCTCTAACACCACCAGGGCATCTTAGCACCAAAAAGACCCAAGGACACAGCACAATTAGTCAGACCAATAGTAGATGTCTGCATCAGGGTGAGGGGAATTGTACCCCAGGAACCGCTTGGTCCCACCACTGACTGCAAAGGGTCATGACAAGGACCACCTTCCTGGTGGGCTGGCATGCTGGGCAAGTGCCACATGCCCAGAAGCTGCTGGGATCAGATCATGAGGCAGTGACTGAGCTTGTGAAACTAGCCAAGGTATTTCTCTCCAGAATTCTTTGCTTTAGAAGACGATCAGGGAGGATGCTCTCATGGCCCAGTGCCTTGCAGTGCTCTTTCCCAAGCGTGCAGGTTGAAGTCTGCCCTGACATAGATGTCCTGCTGCTTGAGCATGTATTGGTGGCATGGATGGAGCTTCAGCAGCTTTTCCCATTGCCAGTAAAAGCACTTGTCTGGGGGGACATCCTGCACGGTCCTGACTGGCTCCCTCCTCCCTTGCAGACTGCGGCAGCCGCCCCGCCATGCAGACTGCCAGCAGGATCGTGGGGGGCTCAGAGGCATCCAGAGGGGAGTTCCCATGGCAGGTCAGCCTGCGGGAGAACAACGAACACTTCTGTGGTGCTGCAATCCTCACGGAGAAGTGGCTGGTGTCTGCTGCTCACTGCTTTACCGAGTAAGCTGTTGCTGCTGGTACAACCAGCACTTACACTAGCACAACCACAAACTGTGTCTCAGGTAGCCAACCTGCCACGGGGTTTTAGCTCTGGGTGTCCACTCAAGGCTTCATGCCCAGCAGTAATGTTAGACATGGAAGTGCTGCCAGGCACTGAAGCAAACCATGAAGCTTGTCCCAAGTCATCTCCAAAACCTGCTGTATTTTCCAGCTCAAGCTCCCACTGCTCTGGCCCTTTGTTCTGGTTTCCTTCCCCTGCCAGATGGAGCCTTGGGGGGTTGCTGGCCCAGCACAGAGGGCAGGACGGGCAGGTTGGGCAGGATGGGCAGGAGACAGCACCACCCCCACACACACCTCCGCCCCTGCTCCCCCCGTGGCTCTGCTCTGCAGGGTGGTGCAGTGGATGGGGGGGCTCACCAACCTTCTCTCTCCCAGGTTTCAGGACCCAGCCATGTGGGCAGCTTACACAGGGACCACCTCCCTGCGAGGCTCAGACAGTGCCGCGGTGAAAACGGGCATCGCCCGGATCATCCCCCACCCCTCCTACAACACCGACACGGCCGACTACGACGTGGCTGTGCTGGAGCTGAAGAGACCTGTGACCTTCACCAAGTACATCCAGCCCGTGTGCCTGCCAGACGCTGGGCACCGCTTCCCCACCAGCAAGAAGTGCCTTATCTCTGGCTGGGGCTACCTCAGGGACGATTTCTGTAAGCAAAGCGTGGGGACATGGGGGGCTGAGGAGTTTCAGAAGCACCAGGGAAGGGAACTCAGCTCTGGTCAGGCTGTAACATGGGCAGCTGGTCCATCTGGGGAGCTCATGGCCACATCTTTCTTCTTTAGTGGTGAAACCCGAAGTCCTGCAGAAAGCAACAGTGGAGCTGCTGGACCAGACACTGTGCTCCAGCCTCTACAGCCATGCTCTCACAGACAGGATGATGTGTGCTGGCTACCTAGAGGGGAAAATTGATTCCTGCCAGGTAAGCTTTGCCTAGGAGAGCCAGCACACCTCCCCACAGGAGACTTTTGCCTCCCAGTATGCAGCAAGCAGCACTTCAACAAGCAAAATCTGACACCTTGCACCCAAGTACAGAGCAGGGACTGCAGAAGATAAAAATGAGGATGTGTTCTCTAGTGCTTAGAGCAGGGGTTCTTCTGGCTGTTTATCTGCTTTTCTCTACTTCCTGAGCTGTAACCAGGGCTGGCACTGCCACTGTACCTGGCAGGTCCTCAGATCAAAATCCAGGTGGCTATGGGAGGCAGTGGAAACTTCAAACATATACAGTTTTTGGTGAACTCAGTATTTTCTCTAGTTAGCCTTTATCCAGCTGGGAATTGCAAGTGGTCAGCTGCAGAAAAATCTTGCCTTTCATGCTGTGTAGGGAGAGGAGGACTGTGATTTCCACAGCTGTCCTTGTGGTTTGGCAGGACCCTTCACACCCACAACCAGTTGAGCAAAACTGCACTTCTCTGGTGGTGGCGCTTGATATTTCTGCACCAAATGCAGCACAAACACCAGAGAATGTGCCAAGAATGGAAGATTTGAGGTTGGATGAGGAATGTGACCCATCCTGTTACTCGTTACTCACCTGGAGCTATCCAGCCTCTAGAAGGCACTGCCAGCTTCACAGACACCGTGTCCTACATCGGTGACACTCATGTGGCCCCCCAGTATCAAACTGAGCAGGGAACCAAAGACCAAATCAAGAAAACACTGCAAAGTTCTGCTTTGTCTCCCTGGGTTGCGTATCATGTGATGGACACCATCACCTGGCTGTTTAGGGGCTGCTGCACTGAAGCTTTAAGAGCAGAAGTATAAAAGTGATTAAACCAGTAGAAATGCTTACCTTTGGTTTTATGGAGGATGTTCTTGTGCTATTCTGGCACATCAAGGGCACAAGGCGACTGCTTGACAGCAGGACAATGTGCCCAGGGGAGCAGCCAAAGGCCAGCACAGGAGATGCTTCACTCATCACTAGGGCAGAGTAACTAAGCAGAAGTGAGCTGGAATATACAGGGGCAGAGAGACAGAGCCTGGCAGGAGGTGTGCTGAGGGTGGCCAGGATGAGCTTGGAGCATCCCAGGGAGAGCTCACCATCTGGCTTCTCTTGCAGGGTGACTCTGGTGGGCCTTTGGTTTGCCAAGAACCATCTGGCAAGTTTTTCCTGGCGGGAATCGTGAGCTGGGGGATTGGATGTGCTGAAGCCAGGAGACCTGGGGTTTACACACGTGTTACCAAACTCAGAGACTGGATCTTGGATGCTATTTCTGCCTTCCCCACCTCCATAGCCCGTACCAGCCCTCCAGTACACTCCAGTACCAACAGCTCTGAAGAGCTCAACACCACCACCACCACCAGAGCAGTGCCCACCATGTCACCAGCCCCAGCTGCCAGCAAGCCAGTGACTGCATCAAGACCACAAGGTATGAGCACCCACAGGGTGGGTGCACCTGGGCAGAACTGGCTGGAAAGATCCAAACGTCAGATTCATCCTTTGACTGAGCTGAAATCACCTTCAGTAGGGTGACCCACACAACCCTTGCCTAAGTGCTAAGGGCACAAGTGACACCAGCTGGGTGCCCCAGCTTAGCCCAGAGCAGCCTGGTACAATCAACTCAGTGCCTGTGCAGATGAGTTTTGTGGGGTCCTTTGCTTTTGCAAATGTGTAATTTTTTCTGCTGTTTGTGTAACTGGTCTGCTCCAGCCAGCCCAGGAGGGGGTACTAAGACACAACAGTGTCTGACACTGTTTCACCTGGTGACCACTCAATTTTTCTTGGCCACCTAAGGATCTCCCAGCAGTTCAAAGCTGACTTCATAGCAGCCATGCATCTTCTCTCTGAAGGGAAGGAGGGCAGGTGTCTACAGGATGGCCTGTCAGCTCCAAGGAGCTCTCCCAGCAGCTCTGCAGAGAAATGCAGGTGCAGGGGGTATTTTTTAAACTTATTATTAAATTTTCATTTGGAATGGCAAGGCTGAGAGGCACAGAGCTGCTGGTTACCCTGCCTTTGAGAAAGGCACAGGATTAAGGACTTGCCAAAAGGAAGATGCAGAACAGCAGCTAGGGTGAAAGTCCATGTATGGCTGTGCACAGCCACAGTCAGGGACCACCATGATCAGCAGGCAGGCCTTGGGCAGGTGCCTCACCCTTCAGCCCTGAGCTGTCCCTTGCACAGACTTACTTCTTAGAGAGAGCAAAAGTCTCTCCTCGCTTGTCTTCTGCTAGGAGCAATCACAAGTCATGCTTTGCCTTTTGTTCAGAGTGTGGAGGACGACCTGGGTTCTCTAAACCCAGCAAGATCGTGGGAGGAACAGATGCTTCCAGAGGAGAGATCCCCTGGCAAGTCAGCCTGAAAGAAGACTCAAGTCATTTCTGCGGAGCCACCATCATTGGGGACCGCTGGCTGCTGTCAGCAGCTCACTGCTTCAATGAGTAAGAGTCCAACCCTGCCAGCCCTGCAGCCCACCCGTGGCACAGTCTGGGCAGCACCAGGAGCCACACAGCCCACCTGTGGCACAGCCTGGGCAGCCCCAGGAGCCACACAGCCCACCCGTGGCACAGCCTGGGCAGCACAGCCTGTTTGGCAGCCAGACCCACAGCTGTGGCACGTTAGTCACTGGGGAAGAAAACCAACCCAACACTTGGACATGAATTCTTGTCAGAGCCAGAGATTCATAGCAGAAAGGGGTTAGTGGGGAGGCTGGGATGAGGCAAGGAGCAAGAACAGCACATCTAACAGGGATGGAAAAGGACAGGTGCCACAGGAGAGCTTCTTCAAGAAATTTAACCTTCAAAATTGGCTGAAATCCAGGAAATAGAGATACATGGTCAGCTGAAAAGGAAACATGGTTGGTTCAATCCTGCATAGTTCTATTAAACAGCAGGAGCCCAAGCCCAAGGTTATTTATAAATAACCTACAGAAAGTCATGAGTTACAAGAGGAGAATGTTGGTCAAGAATGAAAATTCCTGAAGGCAGAAAGGGGAACTAACTATGAAGAGTTTCAAGACAACCTGATGCATTAACTAGCTGGGCAATACAGCAAGTGAAATGCAAGGTGGACAAGTGAGTCACACAAGTCAAGTGAGGCACATCACAAAAAAGCAATGTCACTGTCTGTAGATGATGATGGATCTGCAGCAGCTTTTGCCATTTGTATAAAGGTGAGAAATACTGTGGATATTGTCATGAGAACAGCAGTTCTGTGGGCAGTGGCAACTGAAGAGCAAGTGAATGCCAGTAATTATTAGAAAAACTACTAAGATTACCAGGATGCTGCTGGTAATTCACAGCACACAGACATGACAAACACTGCATGCAGTGGTAGAACAACATTGTGAGAAGGCTAAGACACAAGGATGAGTTGGGTGTGGAACAGCATCCACAACAAGCATGACAAAATAGATCAGACTAGACTTGGGAAAAGAGCTGGGGAAAGGGACTGTTCGATTACAGCAGGTACAGACACAGTGTCTAGGGAATGCCTTCTGACTGGTTTGCTAAGACATGAAATAACCCCCCAAGAGCAGGTGCCAAACAATCGGAAGGAAGCAGTTCTTCATGAATGTCATTAAATTGAACGTTTAAAATTCACATGAGGTTAAAAAACAACAAAATCACAGCTTTAGAAAAATCCAGCTAAAATCCCCAAATCCATCAAGGCCTACTGAATATAGAGGCACCACCTGTATGCCAGAACCCTCCTGAAATCACAAGTTTCTGGAGGTGAGGAGAGGTTCACTCTATGTTCACCTTCAGGAGACATCCAACATGTGCCCCTGCTGGAAACAGTTTTTTGGGGCTGACTTAGCAGGACTTCTCTTCTGCCTGCTGGCCTCTGCTTTGGTAAAGGAGGGTTTTGAACTCTGGTCATTTAAACTTGTCTGCAATGTAAATGTCAGACTTCATGCTAGGCTTGTGTGGGTGAGCAAACATAGAAATCATAGAATGTGCTGAGTTGGAAGGGACCCACCAGGATCATCCAGTCCAGCTCCTGTATTTGTATGGACCATTATGTATTTGCAGGACAAATCCAGAAGAGGTTGAAGCCTATGTGGGAACCACATCACTGAATGGAACAGATGGGAATGCAGTGAAAGTCAATGTAACAAGGGTGATCCAGCATCCCCTCTTCCACCCTCTTCTTCTGGACTTTGATGTGGCTGTACTTGAACTGTCAAGACCCCTTGTCTTCAACAAATATATCCAGCCCATCTGTCTCCCACCTGCTGAGCAGATGTTTCCTGTTGGCAAGAAATGCATCATTTCTGGGTGGGGTAACCTCGAAGAAGGGAATGGTAAGCAGTGATCCACTTGATTTGCTCTCCAGCAAAGACAAACTCAGCAGCAGAGCCTGTGGCACTGCAACCCAGAGAGACTTGGGAGCATCCAGGAAAGGGGACAGTAACAGGGACAAGGCAGGAACTGACAGAACAAGGGCACACAGAGCATTACTTTAACCCACAGTTACTCAGGAGCCACCAGCAAACATGGAGAGAGCAGCTTGGCAGGAACTAGGGAAACCTGATGGGCTCATCACTAGTTCTCCCATGCTAAGCAAGAGTGGGGCACTGCCTCGGTGGCCTCTGTAGCTCTGGCAGGACAGTATGTTACCCTCAGCAACCACGCTCTGTTGCAAAAATGTTTCAAGCAATTAGAAAAAGCAAAGATCTTATCCTAGGGAGAAGGTCTGAGGGTGGCACTTGTGCTACCAAAGAAACTACTGTCCCTCTAACAGTTGACCAGGAGCCAGAAGTTGTCAAGACAACAGGAATTACTGACTTTGTGCAGTATCCTTTGCACAGGTATGGAACTTCACCCTGGGGTGAGCTAGGAGCTTCTGGGCTGCTGAGGGAGTAGCTCACACAGACCTCAACATCTGTGTGAGAGTAGAGCCTGTTTTCCTGGAGTATGTCTTGGATCAGTCTAAAAGCCATTACTTCCCACTTCCCTCACTAATCCCATGGTTTTCATGCAGTCACCATGCCTGAGATCCTGCAGAAAGCCTCTGTTGGCATCATAGACCAGGAGACCTGCAACTTCCTCTACAACTTCTCCCTCACTGACCAAATGATCTGTGCTGGTTTCCTGGAGGGGAAGATAGACTCATGCCAGGTAAGAGTCTGAGGTTTCTCTGCTCCTATGTGGATTCTTCCAGAAAGCTGGGCTAACTCACACAGCTTCAGCACATCCTTGGGAAGTATTTTCAGAGCTGCTCTGTTCAGGCTGTAATCCCTTAGCTCAAAAAACTCAGACCATTGCCTTGGAGCTTTAGAAAAGTAAATAAAACTTGAGCAGGACTTTAACCAACATCCCACTGGCCTCTCTGACTCTGACTGGAGTCCTGGACGATGTAGGTCTCCTCCTGTGGCACCAAGACAGTTGTAGTTGGTGGTGGATGTCCTTCACTTGTGGAAGGGGGCTGTCAGGACCTATTAACTTGTACGATAAATGTCACTTGTATCTGTGCAGCCAGGTTGAGCCACGGACCCTAGTTTCAGCCTCTGCACACTCAAGCCTTGCACACCCTCTGTGTGGCAGCAGCCAGCCTTGCAGGGCTGGAAAAGAAGAGTCTAGGACTAGCTGAGTCCTCCCAGTGTGGCTGAGGAGCAGCCCCATCTAGACCTGTCTAGCAGAGACTGGGCTGAGCAGCCATTGCCTTGCTTCTTCTTCAGGGAGATTCAGGAGGACCCTTGGCCTGTGAGGTGACCCCAGGAGTGTTCTATCTGGCCGGCATCGTAAGCTGGGGAATTGGTTGTGCCCAGGCTACAAAACCTGGTGTGTACTCTAGAATTACCAAACTCAAAGACTGGATCCTAGATACCATCTCTCAGTGGCCCAGTCCTGGCACAGGCACCCCTTCCAGTTCAACCATCACTAGAGCTCCCACTGCAACCATCCTCACCCGCCAGCCCAGCACAATCAACAGAACCACCCTGGGGATGATGATGACCACAGTAATGACAGAAACCTCCACAGCTCTGATAACCACTGAGCCTGCCAAGCCCACCTATTCACCAGGTAAAATTTGCAGCAGATTTATTGACATGTCAGTAGGAGACCTTCAGCCCCAGCACAGATGGTACTGAGCAGACCATGGGTTATTGTCTTCCAGTGGTGCCTTGTACCAGTCTCACCTTCAAATGTTCCAGCAAGGTCTGTATTGGAAAGGAAAATCCTGAGTGTGATGGAATTGTTGACTGCAGCAACGGCTTTGATGAGCACAACTGTGGTGAGCACTGCTTTGCAGCCTGCAGCTGCTGCCCAGCCTTATGCTCCATGGCCCAGACTCCAGTGCAACCCACCAACTTCACAGGGGCTGTCTTGGGCCTCCAATTACATCCTGGGGGCCTGGGCCAGCCCCTTGTGGTCCAGGTTGATCTGCCAACCTTGTAGTGCTTGGTCTGCAAGAGTCTGTAACAAAATAAAACTGGATGAGCAGGGTGTGAATTTTCTGCCAGGGAATGTGGCCCCTTCTCCTGTGCTACAAACATGAGAACTTATTTCCCAGCACACAGGCCTTCTGGCCAATCAGTCTGTTAATACATGATGGCAAGACAACTCTGGCACAACATGGCAGCCCAGAAGATGTCTTGTCATCCCCAGGACTGCTCCTTGGGCAGCACATTTCTTGCTGTGTGACAGCTGAGCCAGTCCATCCAAATGTCCCCTCCTCATGTACCTCAACCTTTGAAGGTGCGATCTGTGACAACAGTAGAATTTCCCAAACCACACCATGTCTGCCAAGCCTTGCCCTGAGATGGGTGGATGAAATTCATGGCTTCCCCTGCCCTGTGTGTCTCCCCAGAAGGCTGCCCCATGGCAAGGGCTGTGGAAGGAGGGCAGATAGCCCTTTCACTTCCAGTTACTAAAAACCACGGTGCCTCTTCTTCTGTCCCAGACTGTGGGTTGACCAGTACTCTGGCCTTCAGCAAGATCGTGGGTGGCAGCACTGCAGCTCGAGGAGAATGGCCCTGGCAAGTCAGTCTCTGGCTGCGGCGCAAGGAGCACAAGTGTGGAGCTGTCCTCATCGCCGCCCGGTGGCTGCTCTCTGCAGCTCACTGCTTTGATATGTAAGTCTGTGGTGGCTGGTGAAGCCTTGGCCTCACTCTCCTCAGCCCACCTGCCCTTCCCCTTCCCTGCAGTCCAGCCCCAGGGCTGGGATGCCGTGCCCCACTGCCTGTCACAGATGTGCCCCTGAAGGTAAGTGTGAAGAGGAATGAGTTGAGCAAAGCCTGGGTATGTCCAGTGTGATGGAGACAGGGGTCCTGGCCTCACAAGGTGTGGCCATAGTGCATCCCAGCCCCACAAGTAGAGGAATGTCCCTCCTTGTGAGGCCATACCCCTAACAGCCAGGTTTACTGTCTTTCTGCAGTTACAGTGACCCCAAAATGTGGGTGGCCTTTCTAGGAACACCCTTCCTGAGTGGCATCGATGGCAAAATGGAGAAAATATTCCGCATCTACAAGCACCCTTTTTACAATGTCTACAGCCTGGACTATGATGTGGCACTGCTGGAGCTGAGCACACCTGTCAAGTTCAGCAGCACCATCAAACCTATATGTCTCCCAGACAATTCACACATCTTCCGTGAAGGAGCCAGATGCTTCATCACAGGCTGGGGCTCCACAAAGGAAGGAGGTAATGGCCAAGAGGTCTTCCATGATGACCAAGCTAAGTGCCACCTACCCTGTGATCCCAAACATCTGTGATTCCCACTCTCTTGCCCTGAGCACTCCCCATGCAAGGCCAGACGCTGCAGCGGATGCCAACCTGGGCAAGGTCTGATGTCACCATAATCTCCTGCCCAGTTGCCATGCACTGTACTCCTCCATTTGGTTACACCTCTGTCCTCTTGCAGCCTTCCCAAGCTTTCCACATGCCAGCCACAGTGCTGCCCAGCCCTGCAGCAGCTGCTCCAGCTGTGCTGCTGCAGCACAAGGACCACCCTGATACCATTTCTGTCTGGTCAGCCGAACTGCCTGACAATCTATGCACCAAAGAGACCTTCCTCTCTGCCAGGGAGAAACCAGATTGACTTTCCCAGTGCAGGTCTCTCCCTTTGGCCAGCAAGGCTGCACAGATCCCACCTCTACAACATGCTGCTGTTGCTTCTCCCACATTCTGCACCAATTAACAGTGACACTTTTCTCCTCAGGTCTCATGTCAAAGCATCTGCAAAAAGCAGCAGTGAACATGATTGGAGACCAGGCCTGCAAGAAGTTCTACCCTATGCAGATCAGTAGCAGGATGGTGTGTGCTGGTTTCCCACAGGGCACTGTCGACAGTTGTTCAGTGAGTGCAAGTGCAGCAAACACTGCTGCTGGGACAGAGCAAACTTGTGCCAAGTCCCTGGGCTACATTGTCTCAGGAGGCCCTTGCCCTGCCTCCCCTAGCTCAGCTGTCTGTCCATCCATCTCCACTGGCTGACACCATTACCCAAGTCCATTCTGCTCACCCCACCAACCTGTGGCAGGCCAGGGAAACATGCAGGGAGGTAAAGCCAAGCAAGAGACCACAGGGATGCCATGGAGCCTGTTTCATAACCTGTTGTACCTCCAAACATGATCTTTCATGTTCCAGAGCCCCCACCTCACACTGTGCATGCAAGGACATCACTGAGTAGTCCTCCATCTCAGAAGCAGGCTCCTGGGGAGGTGGGGAACAGGACAGCAGGTGCTCCTATGTCCCAGAGAGAAAGAACATCTGACAGCTGGGAGGGCTGGGCTGCCTTTTGGGCTTGATACAGGAGGACCCTTTTCCTCTCTCCGCAGGGTGATGCAGGTGGGCCCCTGGCATGTAAAGAACCCTCAGGGAAGTGGTTTCTAGCAGGAATCACGAGCTGGGGCTATGGCTGTGCCAGGCCATACTTCCCTGGTGTCTACACCAAAGTCACAGCTGTCCAGGGCTGGATTGCTCAGAACCTCAAGCTCTGAAGCTGCATCTCAACACTCAGGGAAGGCAACGAATGAGAGGAGTCATTGCCAGAGAATGCACTAACCCCTCAGCTATTGTACGGTTTTTGGATGCCGCAAAAGGATGAAGATGGCCTGCAGGTATGAAGCAAATGCCAGTGTTGTGACCCACTGCAGCTGTGACACCAGGGCATTTGATAACTGCTTTGCATAGAAAGGTACAATCCTAGACATTTTCTATAAATAAACGAGGCCTGTCCCATCGTAAGACCTGGCCAAACATCCTACGCATTAAAATATGGCCTTTCTAGTTTGAGGGGTGCCTGAAACATCTGCTGGAGATCCATGTGAATTCTAGTGACCTCTGTCTCTGAGCTGTCATCCCCAAGCCAAGAGACAAGTGAGCTTTGCCCCAGGCCCCACTGCCTTGATGGAGCTGTGACCTTGTGCAGTAGCTTTTGGAAAGGGTGTGCTCCTCTCTCCACTGAACATTTGGTACAGTGATGATCCCCTGGTTCCTCATTTCATCACAAGAGAAGGTATGACTAAAATATTGGTACTTAAGGCTGCACAGACTCTCATCTGTGTAAGAGAATCAGGACAGGCTCCTCATGCTCCCCCATGCCCCAGCTCCCTTTGCATAAAGAAACAAATTATTAAATTGACAAAGGTCAAGGCACAGCCCCACAGATCAGTTCTGATTAAGGTGGGTGGGAAGAATTCAAAGTGCTGAGAGAGTGGCCCAAAGATTAAACTCCCTTCAGTGGGAAGTCAAGTCCCACCAGCCACCATAAGGCACACAGACCACCTCTGTTCACAAAAACTGATGCAGAGCTCATGTACCAGGTCTTGGGCAGGCTTAGACATCTCATAAATTTGACAACCAAAGCAGCTAGTAGCCCAATCCCCTTCCTAGTCTTTGGCATACAAGCTCTACATTTGGGAACTGCAAGAGCTGTCTTCCTTCCCAACCCAGCTGGCAGTGAGATCCCTCACTTTTCCAGCAAGGTGGGAGAGACCCAGCTTCCAGGAGTGGCTCAGCTGGAGATAGGTTCAGATCAGGCTGGAACACTTGTGGCACACTCCCCTCAGAACACAGGGGCCCCTGCACAGCCAGTGCCACAAAACTCACACAGCCATAAAGAAAGGTAACAAGGCCCTAAGCAAACGTGTCTAGAAAGCACTGTATTTTCAAGCAGTCATTCTGCCCACTCTGGATGGGAAGCTCCAGTTTCAATTAGTCCAAATGTCCAGCTATTTCCTAATAATTTACCTTATGTGAGACTTGTGTGACTTTAATCCCTTCACAGAAGCTCGACATTGGGAGATGAAATTAGGTTGTCCCACATCCCTTTGAATGTCCTAACAGCTGAGAAGACATCACCTTCCAGTCTGTTTCCCTGTTCCAGCAAACAAAAAATCTCACTACAGGGGCCTGGGCTCTTTTAATCTCCAAAACTCTCTTCTTCCATCTGCTGTGCACTCAACATGAACAGACCTTTCCAGAGATGGGTATAAACCAAGAACAATAGAGAGCTCAGCCCCAAGCCACACCCAAGTCCTGTGTTGCAGAAGTCCTCCTCCCTCAAAAATGATGCCTAGAAGGTAGGCTTCAAGATGGAACATCTATGCCAGGGTCAAACCAGAAGTTACAGAATATCACAGCCACACAATACATTTTATTCTATAAATAAAGTACTTCCCAACTCCTTTCATCCCTAGCTGTGCTTGTACAGCTATTTTCAAGGCTGTGCTGCAAACCTAAATAAGAGCACCCCTGCCCCTCAACATTCTGCTTCAACTGAGTCACACCCCACGAGCCCAAAAGTGAGCCCCACATACACCTACACAAATACAAGGGGAAAAAGAGCCAAGTGTGGCATGTGGAGCATCTTATGGCAGCTTTTCCACTGATGAAAAGGGACTGGGTGACTACCTGATGGCTGGGTCCATACTTGCTTCTTGGGCAAGGGGACTGTGTTGCTGGCTTGGCCTCCCTTTTCCTTGCCTCTCACAGCCTCTCACAGTAGGGATTTATCAACTGCTGTATGTAGTGGGCAGTCTGGACCAGTGGGAAGGGCATGAAGCAAACCAAGCAGCTCACGGTGGCTCTCAAGGCTGGAAAATTCACTTGCTCCTGGGTCTGGTGCTAATAAAAGGCCAATGGATGCAAAATGTTCAGTTGAGGGTTTATTGCTCTGCCATGGCAGGGGCTGGAAAGGCAGCAGGATTTTGCCTCCAACCACCTGGACTGGCCACTCGTCCCTTCCCCACATGGTCCCTCCCTGGTGCAGGAGCTGGGGCACTTCACATGTTGGCTCTCTCCCGCTGCAGCCGGGAGTTGTAGGCTCGGGAAACCGTGTTCCAGGAGTCCATGTACCGATCCATGCACATGGCGATGCACTTCTGCGGGACAGAGAGTCCTCAGGGGCTGCCCCGGGGCGGCCCGCGGGCCCCGCTGCTCCCGGGCCGCGCTCACCTGCTCCGAGTTGTCCAGCGCCCCGCCGGGCTTCCCGATGCACTTCCGAAAGCATTTGTCCGTCATGCGCTGCGGAGAGAGCGGGGAG
>NW_009952164.1:319807-339729 GCF_000747805.2 Chaetura pelagica
GGGCGGCCCGAACCTGGGCCTGGGCCTGGGCCTGGGTCTGGGCCCGGGTCTGGGCCCGGGTCTCTAGGTCTGTCTGAGTTTGGACCTGGGTCTTGCTCTGGGCCTGGGCCTGGGCCTGGGTCTGGGTCTGAGTTTGGACCTGGGTCTGGGTCTGAGCCGGGGCCGTGACATCCCACAGGTTGAACACACCACAGATTCTGGTGCTGGGTTTTGAACACAGCCCTACATGTTCCCATTCTAAACACAAAGAGATGTTTAGGCCAGTTGGTCTCACCTCTGTCCCTGGGAAGGTGATGGAGCAACTCATTCTGAATTTCGTCTCTAAACACAGTGAAGAACAGAAAGTTATTGGGAGTGGTCAGCATGGGTTTACCAAAGGTAAATAATGCTTGACCAAGCTGCCAGCCTTCTATGATGACATAACTGGTTGGCTGGATGAGAGGAGTACCAGATGTCATCTACCCTGCCTTCATCAAGGCTTGACACTGTCTCCCATAGCATCCTCATGAGGAAACTCAGGAAATGAGGGCTAAATGAGTGGACAGTGAGGTAGGTGGGTGGAGAGCTGGTGTGTGACAGAACTCAGAGGGTTGTGATCAATGGAGCAGGGTCAAGTTGGAGGCCTGTAGCCAGTGGTGTCCCCCAGGGCTCAATATTCGGTCCAGTCCTGTTCAACATATTCATCAATGACCTGAACGAGGGGACAGTGTGTGACCTCAGCAAGTTCACTGTTGACACCAAACTGGGAGGGGTGGTGACACTCCAGAGGGCTGTGCTGCCATCCAGTGTGACCTGGAAAGGCTGGAGAGCTGGGCAGAGAGGAACCTCATGAGGTTTGACAAGGGCAAGTGTAGGGTCCTGCACCTGGGGAGGAAGAACCTCAGGCACCAACACAGGCTAGAGGTGGACCTGCTGGAAAGCAGTTCTGAGGAGAAGGATCTGGGAGTCCTGGTAGATAGTAAATGATCCATGAGCCAGCAATGTGCTGGCCTTGTGGCCACAAAGATCAATGGAATCCTGGGGTGCATAGGGAATTGTGGCCAGTAGGTTGAGAGAGGTCATTCTCCCCCTCTCCTCTGCCCTGGTGAGGCCACATCTGGAGAACTGGGCCCAGTTCTGGGCTCCACAGTTCAAGACAGACATAACTATGAGCTCTCTAGAGAACAACTCCCTGGTGAGTTGTTTCTGGAATTAATAATTCTGTCCTTTGAGGATATGACAATAGTTCCCTCTGCCTTAGATGACTCTTAAGAGCACATTCCATGATGGTCTATCCTCCATTAAATAAGAAGGTAAGAATGCTGTGGGAGTTGGTAAAAACAAACAGAATCATAGAAAGGTTTGAGTTGGAAAGGACCTTAAAGATCATCTAGATCAAACACATCCCACCAGACCAGGTTGCTCCAAGCCCCATCCAATCTGCCCTTCAACACTGCCAGGGATGGGGCTTCCACAACCTCCCTAGGCAACCTGTTCCAGCATCTCCACCCTCGTAGTATCTAATCTAAATCTCCTTCTTCAAGTTTTAAACCATTGCCCCTTGTCCTCTCACTACATGCCTGTGCAAAAAGTCCTGCCCCAGCTTTCTTGTAGGCCCTTCAGGTATTGGAAAGCCACTAGTTCAGCTCGGAGCCTCCTCTTCTCCAGGCTGAACAACCCCAACTCCCTCAGCCTGTATTCACAGGGGAGCTGCTCCAGTCTCTGAACATTTTTGTGACCCTCATCTGGACTTTCTCCAGGAGCTCCATGTCCTTATGCTGGGGGCTCCAGAACTGGACAGTGCTCCAGGTGGGGTCTCACCAGAGCAGAGGGGAAGAATCACCTCTAACAAATGGGAGACAACAACCCTATGGAGCTTTCTGTGCATCATGGGAACCTGCATGACAAGCAGAAGGGAGAGCTCAGCTTACCCCCTGGGAGACAAGGAATCAAGCATCACAGCAGAGCTGAAGCCAAAACTACTCTACTAGCTAGAGCCCACATGTATGACAGATGATTGTACTGTTTGCACACTTCAACAAGAAACCATTCCTCACCTCAGGTACCATCAGCCAACACTAAAGATGAGGTAGCTGCCCACAGTACAATTTTACAAGTACAGACTAGTGAGGTGGACTGGTGATGGAGCTCCTAAGGATCAAGCACTGCCAGGGCTCAGCATCTGCTTTTATTCTCTCATGCCAGGATCATGTGGGCTGGATGGAAACCCCTTCAGTGCAGGGGACCAGAAAGGAAGGGGACATTTATCTGCTCCAGCTACTCAAGCCCCCCCCTCTGCTTCTGCTGGGAGCAGTGCTGTTGATCAGGAAGGACAGCACTCCCCCTGAGCACCACACCTGTGTACAGCTTAGAGGAAAGTGTTTGCACACCAGCCCTGGAGACATCTAAGAAGATGCGGTGCCAGGGCACAGGGTTCAGTGGTGGACATGGCAGAGTTAGGGTGGTAGTTGGACTCGATGATCTTGAAGGTCTTTTCCAACCAGAGTGGTACTGTGAGGAGTGCAGACAGCTCACTGTCTCTTTCCACGCAGGAAGGTCCCTGGGATGAATCTTGTCAAACATGCTTTGTGGCCTCTGTTCATTAAATGAAAGGAGGAAACAAAATGCAAAACATTTATTTGAGTGTGTTGTACAAAAAGTTTCCAGTCATAAAATGTATATTACAAATCATTGGAAAAGACAAGACATTTGGCATGCATATTCTAAAAAGGAAAAAAATAACACTTTGAAATGATAAAGTCTAGATCATCATGTAGTTTTCTTAAGTTCCACAGGAGCGTTTTCACCATTTTGTCTTTATTATTTCCATTTGCAACCTTTTCCCAAATTCTGTATTTTAAAAACTTGACCCTTCCAAAAACTCCTCTGCAGCAGCTGATGGAGGTGACCTAGAGCTCATTTAAGTAAAGACTGTGTTAGGGAAAAAAACAACCACACCAATCAAGTCACCAGGCATCACTTAGGAAAATAGAGTTCAACTGTGTTTTGTGTCCAAATGGAAAACATTCTGACTTAATCTTGTTTAAAATAGCTTATTGCTTGTAATTTTAGTGTGATGATGACCTGGGTAGCTGGAATACACAATAACATCCACCTTACCAACACAACTGTCACTTCATTAAAAAACTAACTAGAAAATGTGGAAGTTAAATGAAACATTTTCTTTTCCTGAACTCCAAGTCAATTCACTGCTTGTGCTCTTCTGAATGGACTCTTTCCATATTAAGCATCTACTTCGTTCTCTAGACCTTAGCATTTCAAGAAAGGCATTATGTTTACATGTAAATATGGTCTTGTATAAAAAACCAAACACTTTAAATTATTTTAAACTGGTTTAAAGCTAAGCATATTGAAGGGCAAATCAAAATTCTGTTTCCCAGGCCATATTATGTAAGAAAAGAAACTCTCCAATATAAGTGGTCTTGACATTCAGCTAAAACAATGCTCTGAAAAATGCAATCACTGTCTCACCTTCCATTCACTGGTTTACATCAAGGTGTCATTTCCTGCTCACACAGGGTTTGGACCCAACAGTGGCAATAAAATCCAGTGTCAAATATGGAGATGTCTTTGTTTAGAGATAAGACTTTCAAAAGAAGGTAAGGAAAGAAGAGACAGAATGGCTTAACAGAGAGGAAGTGATAGAAGTGGCTACAAGAGATAAAAAACCTACAACATGCATCTTTTTGTACAGCATAAACATCTGAGGCACACAAAAGAAACAGATGATCAAATTATTCTGGGGTGTAGAGAGGATTCCTACAAGCCTCTTCTAACTATCCCCTGCTAAGGCTACAGTTAAAGGGCCTTTAATAAGCATTATGAAGAAAAGGATGTAAAAACCTGAAGATGAGGTGTCCAGTTGCTCAAGGACAAATACACACATCAAGTGATCTCCTGTCACAGCCTGGCCTGTTTCACACTGCGGTACAATTTTTAGGATCAGTGCAAGCTGCAGACAAGCTCCTCTGACTTTGATATTACAGGTCATGGGAAGCAGAAGTTCCTTTTCTTCCTGAGACTTTTGGTTCCTGCTACAAACACTGTGTGATCCACACAGCAGGGTAAACTATTGTTTGTGTCAGGGCAAAACTAGGAACTAGCCTAAGTAGACATGGGGAAACAAAGCTGCACAGCAACAAGGGAATCACAGCCACTCTTTACTTGGAATAAGTCACTGCAACACAACAGATAAAGGAACAAGTACAAAAGCAAGGGAGAAAGAAGTGGCACAAAATGCTGGGGGCTCTGTGGCCACCACAGAGCAGAGCACCACATCATGGGTGGTTCTGGATGGAAGGACTTGCTCTGACAAACATTTTCACAGCATCAACACAGGAGGCAGAACTTGGTTATCATTTGACATTATTATGAGCTACACAATAAAAGATAGGTTTAACTCTTCTGCAGCAGCTATGCTGTTATTCCTTCCCTGTCTTAACCACTGAGAATGATTTAGTAATAATTGTAACTATTTCATCCAGAATAAAGTTGTTGGCTCATTCTTCTGGAGTAAGAACATCCACATAAGTAGTTACATTCAAGTAACTACTCTGATAGAAACAATATAGTGGCTCATTTCCGTAAGCTGAGAAGCCTTGAAATAATTTTTCTACAAGTCAAATCTATTTCTCCTTCAACCTCTACAGCTGGTATCAAACACTGGAGTAGAAACACTGACTATCCTCTTACTTCTTCAAGAGTGGTCCACACACAGGATCAAATAAGAGGGCAAAGGGACACTGGATTTTATGTGAACAAAAAGCTTTAATTATCCTGAAAAAAAAAATCGAAAGAAAAAAATAAACTATGCTTTTTGGTTTCATAAAGCCAAAAAACCTCCCAGTATGAAGCACCAGCTTGAAGAGGCAGTGCTGATAGATGAAGCTCAAATGCAAGAGGAAAGGATGACAGCTAGAGAAGATGCACACACAACAAAGAAAGTATGTGGAATACAGTAGGTTTTGTGTCTTGTAATTTACAGCTAGGAATTATTTCTCAAAGCACTGTGGTGACAGAACCACCCACAGTTAGACTGCTGGCATTCAGCCTTTCCCACAGTGTCAGTCACTGGTTTATATGAACACCTGAATATACCTAAACATGGTACTGAAGAATCAAACTGTTCCCAAAGGTCAAGGACACAGTTCCACAGCTAAAGACAAACTCTGCAGACTGTTGCTGAGGGCACAGTGCTCACTGCAGAAGACCTGCAGGCACCAGACCTTAAGGCTACAAGACAAAACACTACCCATACAGTAGCTGTTAAGAAAACTATGGCTCAGGTATCAAGAGGTTTTTCCTCATTCAAGCTGCCTTTTCCAGCCCATTCTTTACAGGAAAAAAAAAAACAAAAAAAAAAATCACAGAAAAATGTAAATTAACTACACACTCAGTGCTTTAGTATTTAAGATCACAGGACAATCTTAAATTTACAGGACAGTATTAAAGAAAAATAAGCAAATCTGAAACTGGCCAATGTAAAAAAATGTAAAGACAGATCTTTAGAAAACAAGCAAAAAGCCCTCAAATGTAATTATATCATAGAAGTGGTGGGTCAGAAAGGGAAATGCTGTCCAGTGGTTGGAAGGTGCATTGCAAAAATACTTTTGCATTGATTGCATTAATTTGTATAACAACAAATTTAGAAAAAGTAATTGATAACAGTATGTCTGAGAAACATAATTTCACTAGATAACATTTTACAGAGAGATAAGACATGATTTACTACATATTTAACCTTCTACTCAAGCAGAGTGGGAAAATTACATGAGAAAAATGGCCAATTACATCACTTGAGTTATTCCCTTAGCCCAAACAGCCAAATTTTCATACTGCTTCATACTTCTTTTTTGTATCTTTGGATCTTCTGATACTGGATTAAAACAACTATAAATGTCTCTTTGTTCAGCTTCAGTAATTGAGTCATCCCACTCAAACAGAGAAAAAAAGTAGCATCTTTGATTTCTTTTTAAATGGCTAAATAAATCCATAAGCTTAAAAAACCCCTTTTGTTCCCACCCTGCTTGCATTACAAAGCCACCAGTCAAAGCCACTAAACTGACCTTCTAGGTTATATCTGTCAGTCACAATACTGTTCAGAGAACATAATGTCCAAAAGCCACCGAAAACATCCAAACCTTTTATCTTGTTTGATGAGTCTATTTGAATGGCAAGAGGTCAAGAGTGCAGGTAAAAACAGGATTCTATGCTGGCATCAAAGGGTATCCAAATTTTGTATCCAAACTAATAGCTAGCGGAAAACACATTTGCTTGTACAGTAGCCAATACATTCTTTGAAGCAGTCAAGTATTTGACCTAGTGCTTAAAGATGCACCACTAGATGAATACTAACCCTTACAGGAGTTATCTCCAACAGAAATGCAGCAGAAGAAATCTTAAGCTAAAGGGACACTGTTAGGTACAAACTGCATCACACTGAAATAAAACTATCCTGCTACTCATACAAGGTATTTTTAATAAAAAATTCCTCTCCCTTCACTGGTAAGACTTGGAGCATTTGAACACTCTAAAGCTTATGCCCTGAACAACAACAGTTCCTTTTAACTTTAAGGTAAACTATTTCTGTACTATTTTGCAAATACTGCTCCTTAAGATACCTGACAATGCCCCTTTGAATATGAGAGAAAGACAAACAAGCTGCATCTAGCTCTGATGTTAAAAGTCAACATTTACACAAGATAACCTTCAAAATCCCCAATATTTATCCCTGCCAAAAGTAAAAATATCTTTAACATTTAAAAATCTTAATAATTCTGTTTAATGCTGAGTATGTCAAAAGCATTAAATCATGATGCTTAACATCGTAAGTACATCACAGCTTGTGTCCATGGTTTAACAAGGTCTTATTTGTGACAATGTCAAAACCCCCTGAAAATGACAATTAAAACTCTGGATTTGACACTTCCATACCTAAAGATAGTGTCTATATTCAGTAGGCAGAACCCACCCTTCTCCATCTTCTGAAGGAGCATTATGGAGCTAAGGTGCTGACAGACTCAGATCCTTCTACCACCAGGCTGTCATACCCTGGAGAAGGACAAGATGCCCTGGTCCTGAGCCAAGAATGTCCCAAGAAGCAGCTTCTATTTATCACTCACTTACTTCCATTGGTAGAGTGGGATTTATAATGAATATGGAGTCTAATTTTCCTAAGCAGGGAACTGAAGATACCAGGCAAGACACTATCATCATTTCCTGAAGTATGGAGGTAACACTACTGGGAATCTCTCCTGGGGCCCTGGAGATGAACACACTTATTAAACTTCTGGTTTTTTGAAGTTATCCTGGTTATAAATGCAATCTAGATTTACCACACACTCAAGGACTCTCATCCCATTTTAGCTAAAAATTTCTTTTCTGCTGCAGGTTTGTACATAAGACTTTAAATTCTGTATAGGGGAAAAATGTTGTATTCAAGATAGTGCTTCAAAAAAGGGCAAAATAAAGAAATCTATTAAAAATTCTGGCAGTTTTGTTCAGTAAAGTTTTTTTTTTTAAATTTTTTTATAAAAATGTACCAAGGAGTAAACTTCAAAGAAATCAGATGATGCATATAAAAATAGTTTTCAGTGGCTCTGGAGGGAAAAAATAGCAAAAATAAAAAGGAAATAAGTGGAAAAAAATAGCAAATAATAGGTTGGTTGTTTTGTTTTTCTTTCTTTCTTTCTTCACATCACTGAGCATCCTCTAGAAGTTGTTCTGGGATCCCCCTAAAATAAGACAGACAGAGTTGAATTCCATTCTTACTAGCTTTTCATATTTTAAGCAGAGACTCTGGTTATCACCTCAGTCATCAAAGGCATTTTTTGGTAGTTTAGTTATACTCAGGGAATACCCCAACCACACAGAAAGAACAGCACACAGCATATCTAGTGCCAGGATCCAGACACTGCTGCTCTGGTTGTGGTTTCTATGCCTGGTTGATCCCTGTGCTCTCAGCACTGACACAGGTAACAAATGGAAGCTGAGATGTCATTAACTTCAGAAGAGGAAGTGCCAGCTTTTATGTCAAATGATGTTTCTGTTTGAGAAATATCTCTGCATAGAAACTTCTGCTTCAGTTGCTTTACACTACAAATCTACTGCTCAGTCTCCTGCAGACCTAAAAATGCTTTGAGAACCCAACTTAAAAGCAGCACAGAATGAATCTTTTGTAAAAAGAGCTATTTATCAGGAAGCACTGAAAAGGCCTCTGATCAGAAGAACAATTCCCTTGAGTTTGAAATAAATCTTAAATATTTTCTGATATCAACTCTATGAAGTATCTCTCTCCTTTTCATTCTCCAGCTGCTGGTTGGTTTTTTCACATATTTAATTAAGGGTTGAGAAAACAGCTGTTATTATTAAGAAAAACCAAGTGTATTTGAGAGGTAGCTGAAGTTTGCAGCAACAGAAGCACTCCCCCTTTCCTGGTTTTTAGTGATTATAATTCCTAATGGTTATATTCCACTTACAGTAGGAATCCCACAGACTATTTTACAGAGGAGCAAGTACTGGAATGCGAGAAACACTGACTGCTAAAACTAATCTTACTAATCCTAAAAACAGTCCATGTCACTGCAATGCTGTAAATGTGACTTGTTGCATACTCCCAATAGATACCCTGGCATCCAGCCCCTGCTTGAGCTGCACTATGATTGCTTCAAGGAGCAATTCCAGGAAGAACTGTTCCCAGGACACTGCACTGCAGCAGGGCTGCAAGCCATTCTGAGACTGTCCTCTGCAGCCACTGGAAAGAATGGACCAGGAAGCTCAGAGCTGACCAAAGCTGAAGGGACTCCCTTAAATTTTCTGTCTGATTTATCCAACCAATGAGGCACAAGTTAAACATCTCGTCTGCATCTTATTACCTGTTGATTGAAAAGGTCTTCCTCTCCAAACTCTGCTTCATCCTCTTCCTCTTCGTTCTCTCGCATGACTACTGATTTAGTAACATTTCTCACTGCAACTTCCTACACAAAATGACAGGTAAGAGACAAATAGAGGCTACTGGCCATCTCCTTCAGTTTCTGCTATGCCATCAATACAATACCCCTATTAAATGTTAGAGCATTTAAAGCAACCTACATTTAATGTTAGCTATGCAACCAAATATTGGCAATATCCTGCAAGCCACATCAACATTTTTATTTCTCTCCACTAAAAGGCTTGGTAATATTATTTAGCTTCAGGAATTTTATTACCTAGGGATTTTAGAGAAAGCAGCCACGTTTCAGGAGGTCTTTAGGAAATTTTATACAAGCTCATGGCAGACCCAACCCTATAGGAGCTTCCTGAGACCTTCTGTGAGAACCCAAAGTTTCTCAGTATGATCACCCAGCATTAAGGATACTCCTTATTCCTACTAAGTATTCTGTATCAATTGCATATATAAATTATCAGGACAGTCTTCTAAAACAGGCACTAAAAAAGAATTCTAAAACCCCTGAAAAGCTTCCCTTATACTAAATTATTTTAACACATCATGGTGGTAAGAAATTCTTCTGTACATTTGCATCCTTGAAATCATAGGTGCTAATTTCTACTTGTGGAACAAGTTGTCCTAAACATACACTTCTAAGAAGGGATACTAAAGGTAACCAGAGTAGGAATAGAAACTGATTTGAAGTATTTTTCAGACACTTCTATTTGAATACTCAGCCAGTTAGCTTCCTATTAGTACAAATTATCCTCCTTCCTACCTTGTTCTGCTTTTCCTGAACGGAGTGCTTCCACAGAACTGCCAGCAAGAAAAGCAGCATAAAAACTGAGGCAAACGTGGCTTCTTTCACTTTCCTATTTCTATCATATCACTGGGATAATGGCACATTTATCAATAACAAACCAGGGAAAAAAATGTCTATGGATGTAAACAGGATCAGTTTTTCAAAGTTTCCCAAAAATCTCAAGATACGTACAGATATTTAATTATTTCAGTGTTACAAACTGTCTTATTTTAGAAGTCAACAGGGGAGATAGGATGCCATTGGAGTAGGATCTACTCGCCAGTGTGGCCACCAGCAGCCTGGCTTGTGTCAGCACTAGTGTAGCCAGCAGGACCAGGGCAGGGATTGTCCCCCTGTGCACTGGTGAGGCCACACCTTGAATCCTGGGGTCAGTTTTGGGCCCCTCACCACAAAAAGGACATGGAGGGGCTGGTGCGTGTCCAGAGAAGGGCTGTGGAGCCGGGGAAGGGGCTGGAGCACAAGTGTGAGCAGGAGCAGCTGAGGGAGCTGGGGGTTCAGCCTGGAGACAAGGAGGTGAGGGGAGACCTGCTGGCTCTGCAGCTGCCTAAGAGGAGGCTGAAGCTGGGGGGGGAGGGGGCGGTGTCAGTCTCTCCAACCAAGTAACTAGTGATGGGACAAGAGGTCTTATGTGCCAGGGGAGGTTTAGAGTGGATACTGGGAACAGCTTCTTCCCCAAAAGGGTGGTCAGTCCCAGGAATAGGCTGCCCAGAGAAATGGTGGCATCACTATCCCTGGAGGTGATCAAAAAATGTGTAAATGTGGCACTTCAGGACATGGTTTACCAGGGATGGTGGTGTTGAGTTGACAGTTGGATTTGATCTGAGAGGTCTTTTCCAACCTCAATGATTCTATGCAGCAGAACAGGAGAAAATTGTTTCAAGTTGTGCCAGGGGAGGTTTAGATTGGGCATCAGAAGAAATACCTTCACTGAAAGGGTAATTAAACACTGGCACAGGCTGCTCAAGGATGTGGCTGAATCACTACCCCTGGGGGCACTTAAAAGACACATAGATGTGCTTAGGAATACAGTTTAGCACTGTACTCTGCACAGTTGGACTTGATGATCTTAAAGGTCTTCTTAACCAGAACAAGTTTCTTAAACATCAGGATTTTATCACAGTCATCTCCCCCACCCCTGAATCAAAGTCTGAGAGATAACCCAGCCCACAGGTTTTTTCCTACCTCTCCTTCAGAGTTGACGAGGTATGTGCGGATAGTTCCCCCTGTGCCCCAGCTGCCTTGATTCTTCCACACCAGCACAGAAGGGGGGCTGTGAGATACACCTGCATCTGCACCCCAAATCTAGTGAAAAAGATACTCTGTAAGTAGCTATTCATGCACGTTTTAAGTATAAAGAACCCTTTAATTCTCCTTCTTTCTACACACCAGTTTCTACAGTTTGACAGTTTCTACACACTGCCAATTCCAATGGCAGTTTTACTCTGCTTTTAACTACACTACTTCTACCAAGATATTATTCTCAGTCTACAATAAAAAGTAACAATAGCCATAAAAAAAAAAAAACAAGAAAAAATTATCTAGCATTGCAGTCATCAATTCTTTTCTGAACATGCACATTTCTCCTACCATTGTCTCAAGGACTATACCATATGTAGAAGACAAAATGCACTTATAGTCTATCAATTTAATCTTTTATCTGTATCTCAACAATTGATACTTAAGTGGAAACAACTGGAACTGATAAAAAGAAAGCCATTTTTATATTCCCAAAATACAGCTGTTGCAGACTTAACATGAAATACAAAATTATAGAAAAGCAGCTGTTCTACTACAGTTAAGGCTGTAGTATCTAGTCTTAAAGTCTACTAGACTGAACAAATGCTCTGAAATGTTCCTTTTTTTATTAAGAGGTTGAGTGGAATCAGTGTTCCAAACTTGGGCAAAGGTGTCTGAAAACAAACAGACCTTGACCCAGACCCCAAAATACTCTCTTCTTTTTCTTCAACTTTCCCTGTACCCAAAATAGTCTGAAATACTGAAGTGCTAATAGAGAAATTAAATTTCTGGTTTGCATTTTTTGTAATGGAAATCCTGCTCCTCTGAAGTGAGATCCATGAAACCAAGAGTTACACAATAAACCAGGCTGTACCAAACATCAGATTTATAACTGCCACAGCATCAACAAAATATGTTTTTGACATACTCTTAAGTACAACTTACTGTTACAGTCTGGCCAGCTCTGAGGACATACTTAGGAGTAAATTTGTAAGCAATTTCTTCTCCATCTCCAATTTGTCGTTTCAGTCTCCAATTACCCAAAGACTGATCCTAATGGGGAGAGTCATAAGGTTATTTAGGGTGAGCAAAACAGAGCAAAGTGGAATCGGAGCTCTTTGTAATTAATGGGAAAGTAATTTTGTTTACATGGTTGTTAGACATCTGTATTCAAACTCAAAAGTGTTCTTCTATCGTTTGAAGTGTAAATCCCACAAGGTTGTTAGCAAAATTGAAAAAGATACATATTTCACATAAAAAAGTTCTGCTAGACACAGAAAGGCTACTTACATGAACAAGGTACCAGCACACATGGTTAGACATTTGGGACACAAACCGTGCTCCGTTCCTTCAGCAAACACAAACACACACACACACACACACTATAACGTTCAAATTTCAAACGCCCCAGTTAATTACTGCAAGATGTGGCTCCTGCTCTGCAAGTGACTCCACCTACTTGTGCTACAAAAGCCTGTGTAAGATTTCAGTGTAGCTCCTCCTCCTGCCTTTCTAGGAGTTCTACTGACACTCACCTTCTCCGAGTTGTTCTTCAGCTGAACATATTTGCCCTCCAGGTCTATCTCTTCTATGCTGATACTTCCTGTAGCTGAAGCTTGCTGGGACATCTGGAAGCTACTGGTGCTGCTGCTGCCACTAATACTTCCAGTGCCAATTCCACTTGTTCCACTGCCAGAGAGCTCCTCTGCTTCAATACGTTTTCTTTTGCCTCGGGAAGAGCGAACGAGCGAAGTGCTGCTGCTGCTGCTGCTGGAGGTAGCCCGAGAGACTGTAACACGGGAGGAGGGACTTGGAGAGAGCTTCAACCTGAATAGAATGAAGAAAACATTTTAATTAACTCATCCAGGGAGCTACACACCAAGCAACAATGCCACAAGGTACTCAGGAACTGGACTATGGCACATCCAAAGGCTGGAAGCAGCCTCAGTTTTTGTCAGGACCACATGTAACAGAAGGGGGAGATCAGTACTAATGAGAACAACACAGATCACTCAAGCCTCCCCTCTAGTGTATCTACTACTAAACACACTATTACTGGGCCACATCATTTAAAAAATTGGAAAACACAGAAGCACTTAAACAGAGATTAATGTCAAGCACAATTATATATTCCACTGTATTCAGACCACTGTACCAACAAAAATATAAAGACATAGTGCAGGTGAGAACACGTGCAAGTGTTCCATGCAACAGATTGTGCTGTGAAGCCAATATCACTTCAGTGAGGCAGACTGGACATTCCTGCTCAAATGATTAAAAAAAAGCATAAGAAATGAAAAAACCCACCTGCTAGTCCCAAGAAAATACAGAATCTCTACGTACCTTTCCTCTTCTCCTTCCAGGAGTTTTCGGTAAGCACTGATCTCCATGTCCAGTGCTAATTTAACATCAAGCAGCTCCTGGTACTCTGTGAGCTGCAGCTGCATCTGGTCCCTCATATCAGTCATTTCCCTCTCTTTTGCATCTAGCATCTTCCTGAACTTCTCCCGCTCCGCAGCCATCATCTCCTCCAGCTCACGGATGCGATCTTCTGCTGCACTAGCCTAGGGAGACAGCACCATGGAAACCCAGCTGACAGACATGTGGGTACAGGAAAAAAGTTCAGAATTCATCTCTTTCCCAAATGATGATAACAAAAGACATCTCTCCATGACATTCAGAAAATCTTAAAGGACAGAAATGTTAATATATCCAAACAACAGTGCTTCACAGAAAGATGTGAACCTGTTGGAATGTGTCCAGAGAAGGGCCAAAAAAAAAAATAATGATCTGAGGGCTGGAGCAGCTCTCATGAAGACAGGTTGAGGGAGTTGGGCTTGTTCAGCCTGGAGAAAAGAAGGTTCCAGGGGGACCTCCTAGCGACCTTCCAGTGCCTGAAGGGGCTACAGGAAAGCTGGGGAGGGACTTGGAACAAGTAGTGAGACAACAAGGGGAATGGTTTTAATAAATTGAAAGAGGAAAGATTTAGGTTAGAGATCAGGAAGAAATTCTTGAGTGTGAGGGTGATGAGACACTTGAACAGGTTGCCCAGAGAAGCTGTGGCTGCCCCACCCCTGGAAGTGTTGAAAGGCAGGTTGGATGGGGCTCTGAGCAACTTTGTCTATTGGGTGGTGTCCCTGCCCATGCAGGGGAGTTGGACTCGATCTTTAAGGTCCCTGCCAACTCAAACCATTTCTATGGTTCTGTGATTCTATGTTAGAAATGAAAGCAAATTTAGTCCCTTTACCTGTTTCTGAAGGCCAGAAAGCTGGTAGCTCAGAGCCTCTATTCTCATGCGGGCCTCCTTCAGCTCCTCCCGAGCTGCACCAGCAGCTTTGTCATTTTGGTCAGAGGACAGCTTGGCATTCTCCAGCTGGAAGGCAAGTTTTAAACAAGCTATGTCAAGTTAGAGATCCTGCAAATATCCTTTTGGTAAAAAACAGAGGTTATACATTCTTAAATATTTTTAAAAGGAAATCTGGGAAGTTTATGGTAAGAATTGCATAATATTAAGGAAATACCCTAAGGACCAGGAAAATCTATTTGAGTTCTATTCCTATAGGACTTGCTTATGTTATTAACAAGAAATCCACTAGCCCTTCCATTACACAACCAGCCCTATAGTTTTCAAAAACTGAGGTTCATGTGATCACAACATCTGCCTGTTTGCCCCAAGAAGTGGGTTAGAACAAAGGTTGCTGGTTCACATCCTGCTGTAACAGCTCCCTGGATGCCCAGGGACTAAGCCCAATGGCTACCATGTCTTAGCTGGCCATTGGCAACTCAAGACTTCCTAAGCCAGAGACACTATTTTAAAACTTACTGTCTTCTCAGTGGATCTTTCAGGTAGGAATTTGTCTCTGCTTTTTGAATTTATAAGGCAAGGAGTTTAGCTCGATATTAACAGAACAATATAACAGAACAGTATCTGCTCGATATTAGCAGAACAACCTTATTTTGCTTTTCCCCAAAATCTGTGTCTGGCCATTCACTGTCCATACTTCTACCAAAAACTAAGATACAATCACTCCTCATTCACCTTCTCTGTGCTGTTCAAGCTGATGATACCACGGGTGTGGAGTAGCTGACATCCTAGAGGGAAGGGATGCCATCCAGAGAGACCCTCACAGGCTGGAGAGGTGGGCCCATCCCAACCTCATTAAGTTCATCAAGGCCAAGTGCTGGGTCCTGCCCCTGGGTTGCTGCAACCTCAGGCACAAACACAGCCTGGGGGAAGAATGGCTGGAGAGCAGCCCTGAGGAGAAGGGCTTGGGGATGGGAGGAGATGAGAAGCTGGACATGAGTCATCAGTGAGCACTGGAGCCCAGAGAGGCTGCATCACAAGAAGTGTGGCCAGCAGGGCCAGGGAGGGGATTCTTCTCCTCCTCTGGTGACACCGCATCTGGAGTGCTGTGTACAGCTCTGGAGCCCTCAGCACAGGAGACATGGAACTGCTGGAGTTGACCTGCTAGAAAGCAGCCCCATGGAGAAGGACCTTGTGGATGGCAGAAACAGCACCAAGTGACAACACAGGAAGTTCCACCTCAACACGAGGAGAAATTTCTTTGCTGTGAGGGTGAGGGAAACCTGGGACAGGCTGCGCAGAGAGGTTGTGGAGTCTCCTTCTCTGGAGACTTTCAAGACCCATCTGGACACGTTCCTGTGTGACTTGCCCAGCTGTTCCTGCTGCAGCAGGGGGCGCTGGACTTGATCTTCAGAGGTCCCTTCCAACCCCTGTGATTCTATGACATCATACTCCCTAACAGTTCCTCATGCTTTCTGTGAACACATCTTGATACAGAAATCCATATAACAAATCTCACAGCTAAGGCTGTCTCAGAAGCAACAGGTCTCACATCTTTGGGGGAACTTGTGAGCTGGAAAACCCCTGGCTCATGTAAAAGGGAATGAAGGTACCATGAAAAAATATTTCAAAAGCTAGTTTCAAAACTCAGCTACTTCACTCTATAAATATTGATATCAGGATGGGTTCAATTTGAGTCCTTCCTGAACAGCAGCTGGACTGCATGCCAGGTCCCCTTGAGCAGGGACACCTCTCAATCTTTGAGATTCTTTACCTGAAACTACGAGCTCCTTCTTTACTCAAGGCAGGGAGTTCCCTCACCTGTGACAGGTCCTCAGTAAGTGACTGACTATAAGCTGTGAAACGTTATCCCTCCACTCTGGAGAAATAAGCGAATCAAATTATATCAATAAAACATCCTTTTAGCAAAAGAACATTGTCTAATCAGCTGTGGTATAACATCCACAATTCCCACTCTGTCCTCTGCAGTGGCCAACAGTTCAATGTGTTTTCATACAAACTGGCCTTTTTTAGTTAAAACTATTCCAAGGACTGTAACCTTTCTGGAAATACATCTACACACAAGCAGCAGAGGAGGCTTTTGAACACCAGGACAAAGCTTCTTCTAATGAATAATGATTTGTCTCCTTAAAGACAGCAGGGCTAATGGAAGTTGTTTTATCTCACTAACTGGACTCCCTGCCAGACGGTGCTGTGGACAGCATCCCTTACCTTAGCCTGATAGGTCTGCTCGAGCTCCATCTTGTACAGTTTGACTTGTTCATCATGTTGATTTCGCAGATCCTCCAGGGCCTGAGTCATTTTGGATTCATACTCCTGTTGGCGACTAGTGTCCACCTCGATCAAACGATGTTCATGGCGTTTTCTTGTTTCCCTTATTTCCTACACAGACAACACAAAAAAAAGGGGGGGCAAACTCTCACATTAGGGTAAACCATACAAGAAATTACATTCAGACAACAATTAACTATTTCAATACTAATTATTTAGTATACAGAAGCTCAAGTACTAAAGGCATTTAAGCCTAAGAATACCACATGTACCAACAGAAGACTGTTCTCATTTGGCAGGACATAATTCTTCAAAGTGATCTGACTTAAAGTTGCATTAAAGTTTAAAAATCCCCATACACAGCTTAAGTAGAGAGCTGTTTTATGCTACAAAAGTAAAACTGGGGCAAGCGGGAAGAAAAACATGATTTTTTACATAGTGAAGAGAAATTCAATGTGCTGCATCTCAAACCCCTTCCTTCTCAATGCACATCCCTATGTTACAGTCTACAAGGGGTCAGATAAACATGAATACCTTCTGTGAACTTCATACATTTTGAAAAAATAGTCAGAGAAAAAAAGCATCTTCAGAATTCACTTTAAAGCATCTTCTATCTATTGGATGACCTATATGACTCCTGTATGACTGGACTGCCCCCTCCCTAGAGGTGTTCCAAGTCCAGGTTGGACAGGGCTTTGGTGCAACCTGGTCCAGTTGGAAGTGTCCCTGCCCTTGCAGGGGGGTTGGAACTAGATGATCTTCTAGGTCCCTTCCAACCCAGACCATTCTGATTCTATGATCTCTACACATGAGATTTTCTTTGCATTAGCAATAAAGCAGCAACCCAAGCAATCTTGAAGACATTTTTATTGGTCAGAGTTTGTACTAAGAAATTTTCATCTTTAGAGAAGCAAGTTCTGTGCCTAGAACACTGGTCCCAAACTAGCGAGGTCAGACTCCCTCATGCACTTCTACATGTTGAGCCCTGCAGAGACCAGGCCAGGCCTGAGTGCAGAATATGAGAAAGAAACAATTTCTCCCTCCAAAGCAGGACAAACAACAACAGAGCAGTTTCAAGTACTGGGAGAAGGCCTGAAGAACCTGGTATGTACTTACTATTCCATACCCTCATCAGCTCCCTCCCACTACTAGTCACAATCCTCTATCTCAACCTACAAGTAGGTACTCCTAATATTAGAATTAACTCCTCCCACACTCACCAACTCCAGAACTAGTAAGTATCCTATCAAGCCCAGCCCTACTAATAGCATTAGTAGCAGACCTGAAGGGAAGCAGCAAGGCCATGAGCAAGAACAGCAGGCAAGTGAAGAAGGCTCACTTCGCATGCCTGACCTGGAGTTAACACCAATTCAGAGCTACCTTACAAGTTGTTTTGCAGAAATGCTCAGACATCTAAAAACAGACTCTTAGAAACATACCCTTCTGCTCACAGCAATGTGACTTGATGTGATCTGGAAGAAGCTTTTCCTTCTGTGGCAAATCTTTATGCCAAGAAAATTGCCAAACAGCACCCTCTCACTAACAATGACCCCTCAATGGCCACAAAAATATCACAGCGGACTACACAGTATCAAGTGAAGGGCCGAGCTGATCTTTCACTTCAGCTACACTCCCCAGTCATGATGCTGTAACTCCAGCTAGCTTTGGACGCTTCACTGAACCAAATTAATTCACTAACCTAAAGGAAACCAATTCCTTTTCTATTTTGTGTGCTGACTTAGTCCATACAAGGATCAAAGAGCTCCAGATGGCTCAAGGAACATCCCTACTGCAGCACAGCAAGCTTTAAGATTAGCTTCTGCTGTCTCACTTAGCTTCACCTTTAGTCAGCAGCAACAAGATTTTCCTTGGGAAACAAAGTTACTTTAAAGTCCTACAACCAAGCAAGGGTCTGTCACTGCAGTCCCGTGCAGCAATCCAGGGCACAGAAGCGAGACAATAGTTAGTACAACTCGGGTAGATCTAACTGACTGGTTTCTTCACCCTCCTCCAGCCCCAGCCCTTAGCAACATAGCCCTGCCCTAAGTATTTTACTAATAAATCAGGATGAAACAGTTTGGTGCATGGCATGCCAAACATCACAACTAGCACAGGTAAAATGAAAGCAGTGTATACAATAATCCCTCAGCAGCCACTACTTTAATGAGCTCACAGAAGAACCAAAAGGTCAGAGCTGGTTTTCACAAGATTGAATAAACAGGCAACACTTCTGATCTGGTACAGAGAAGGTCATACTTCCCTTTCCCAGTCCCCACCCGTGCATTCCCACAATTTATAAAAACTCTGACCCTCACTAGAACTACTATGAGCCAACTCAATTCACTGAGCAGACAGAAAACTACCCCTGCAAAAAAACAAACAACAGGGTAACTGCATATTCTTCTTATCAACAAAAACAGATTATAGTCAGGTCCAACAATCATCAAAGGTGGTGCAGGTAAGAAGCAAGGCTATGCAACCAGACCCAGAGAGAGACAAAGATTTTCTCACAGCACTCAGCTGCTACTCGTACCCATGGAACGATAATACCCTTGTCACTCGGCTCTCATGCCAGCTCTGCCACTGATCTACCTGGACTAGTTAGTAATTGCTTATAGTCAGTTTGAATACAAGCCACATAAACTTCAGACTATGATGAGGTTACTAGGTTGATAATACCTCCTCAAACACATTCTTCCTGAAATCCAGATCCTCTTGCAAGCTCTGGCACCGGTTCTCCAGGTCCACACGCATAAGTGTCTCCTTCTCCAACTGCTTCTTAGCCACAGCATGACCATCTTCAGCCTAGTAAAGAATTTTAAAGATAAAGTTTTAATTTTGTCTGGATCTTTATTTTCCATGTATAATCCCTTTATAATATTCATTTGACATCTTAGGAATAATTATTCATAACAAATCTAATGTCAAGCCACGGATTTCAAACAAACAGCAACCAACAAAAAAGAAAGAGTGCATGTGTGCTTATGAATATTTACAATAAGCTTTCGTGTTTGCGTACCAGTTATTTAAAGCATGGGATTATTTCCATGCAGTATGATAATGGAGTTGAGGACTAATAATTCCTCAAACACAATGTGTTTTATGTTCTTTTTTTCTTGCTAGTATAGGTCCACTGGGTACTCAGCACAATTTTAAAATTATGCAGGACCTTACAAAGAACAACATTTAGTAACCTGATTTCTCATGAATACAGAAACATCAGAACTTTTTAAATAAAAGCTTTTGACTGGCAAAATGTATTAAACAAGATGCTACTTTGATTGGTTTACAGGGATTTCTTAAAATTTAGTTTGATATTCAAGAAGGGAAGGCAAAGGTTC
>NW_009952164.1:339770-352441 GCF_000747805.2 Chaetura pelagica
GTTCAGCAGTAAGTGAGCTGCATCAATGTTTACAAACTGACTACAAATAAAAACAAGTTTTACAACACAGTCTCTCCTGTGCTGAAGCAAGGAAGTACTCACTGCCCTACCTTAGCAAGCTGGGCACGTAGATCAGCCACCTCTGCCTCCAGACTGCGTTTCTCATTCAGGACAGTGTTGAGTTCTGCTTCACTTCTATGGAACAGCACTTCCAGATCCTTAATGCGACCCTGAGCCACGGACAAGTCTGCATCTTTCTTCTTGTAGCTGAAAAAACAAAAGGTAATTATATTTATATGTGGGTGCATCTTAAGCATGTCTTAGTTACAACTACAGGTATTTTATTACACACATTTTATTAGGATTAGTGAACCACTAGACAGTTCTCAAGAGTAACTTGCAAATATAGCTAATAGAAATAATCCTAAACGCCTCTTAAAACCCACAACTTGTACCAAAGTGCAGTAAATGCACTGCCTAAGAAAGAACATGTATCATGGACCAGCAAGGGAAAAACTACAGTCTTTGTAGAAGCTCTGCATTTGGTCTGCAGCTCCAAACATGGAAAACAGACTGCGACAACAACAACAACAAAAAAAAAAAAGGTGAAAACCTTCTAGAGCTGAAAAGTTCTAGATTATACAAACCTTGCTCCCCCATCCAAACCCCAAGTCTTCTGTTCCCAGTCCTCCACTTCTGATCACTTACACTGTCCTCTCAAGTTTCTGAATTTGTCCATAACAAAATGTGATGCCCCAAATTATTCTACAAAAGTACTGCTTTATGGGGTACTGGTGTGCCCTACAGACAGTATTTATATGCGTGCTTCAGCATGATGTGCATCTTTTTCTAACCACAAAATATATCAACACACTTAGTTTGTGATGCACTTTATCAACAAGGTTCATGTGCTCTCTCTGCATTCCTTAGTGTGGGATCTTTGAATTTGTTTTCATTTTATTGTAATCAATTTTTCTTATTCACTGGTCAAAGCAGTCACAACGAATCTTGTTCTGCAACATATGTGCACTGTCTTCAAGCTCAGCAGCTTGTAGGAGACAGAGACAAAACATGAATTCTACTTAAAGAGACAATTATTTAGCTGCAACCAGAAAGGCTTCAAAAAACTCTCAAGAGTCCCTGCATCACATGTCTCGTGTAGTAAAACAAGCCACTGTGCATGTGTCAGACAACCAGATCTGGAAGTCTTCTGTTTGAGCAGTACCAAAAGGGCAAATACCCTTTACTCACATGGAATATGAACAGTAGCAAATGCTACTAAAGCCCAGAACTTACTCTCACCTGCAGAAGCCAGGCAGCATTCCCAGGGAGATGGGAACAGAAGTGTTCAATGTACAGCTTGGCAAAGCTCCATAAAGAATTCCTGACTGTGACAAACTCCTACTCCTTCACAAACACTTACACTGGAAGACACTCCAAACCACTTTCATTCACATTGGCATCTATCATTTCAGTCTGGTTTATTGCCCATGACAGGAGACAACCTATTTTGGGGGTCTCTACAATGCCTGCAAATTATAAACTGCAGTCAATGTGATGTGTCTGTTGAGATGTGCCAACTTTCTTTGAAGGACACCACATACAAGTTCTTTTTTCCAGAAAGCAAACAAGTTTGCTCAAGGGAAATATTCTAATGACCATGCAGGTTGTAAGCAGAGAGAGGAAGCTGCAAGAAGACAGTCACACAACTCAGAGCTGGGAGCTTGCAGCTCAAGCAGGAAGACTGTTAAAAGAAGCAGGTGGATGAATTCTACATGTATCTATCTCCAGGCTTTGCCTCATCTACCCATCCAGTGCTTAAATCATGTCCCTCAGCACCACATCTCTATTTCTTTTATTTCCAGGGACAGCAACTCTGCCACCTCCCTGGGCAGTTCCAGTGCCTGACTACCCTTTCAGTAAAGAAATTCTTCCTAATATCTAGTCTAAATCTCCCCAAGCACAACTTGAGGCCATTTCCTCCAGTCTTATCATTATTTACTTGGGAAAAGAGGCCAAATTCCACCTCCTTTCAACTTGCTTTCAGGTAGTTGTAGAGAGCAATGAGGTCTCCACTTGGCCTCCTCTTCTCCAAACTAAACAATCTCAATTCCCTCACAGGACTTGTACTCCAAGTTTGTTTTTTTTATAAAATGAAGCTATCCAACTGCTTAATTAACCTAGTTAAGAACTTGGCTCCATAGAAAAAAACCTAAATTCATGAGTTGTGTTCTTGTACATATTGTAAAATACAGAGAGTAACAGACTAGTTTGAGTTGGAAGGGATCCCAAAGATCATGTAATTCCAAACACACTGCCATAGGCAGGGACACCTCCCACTAGACCAGGTTGATCAGAGCCCCATTCAACCTGGTCTCAAACACTTCCAGGGCAGCCACAGCTTCTCTGGGCAACCTCTTCCAGTGTCTCACTACTCTCACAGAAGAGAGTTTCTTCCTCATATCCAATCTCAGTCTCCCCTCTTCCAGCTTGAAACCATTCTGCCTTGTCCCATCCCTCCCTGCCCTTGTCCCAGGTCACGCCCCAGCTTTCCTGAAGCCCCTTCAGGCACTCAAAGGTGCTCTAAGGTCTCCCTGAAGCCGCCTCTCCTCCAGGCTGAACACCCCAACTCTCTCAGCCTGTCTCCAGAGCAGAGCTGCTCCAGCCCTCAGAGCATCTTTGTGGCCTTTGTGACCTTCCTTGGATGGGTCAATTTTAATCTACATCAGTTTCTCAACCCGTTTTACCAAGGAGCTGCACGCGTGCATACTCACACAAGGAGAGGCACAACAGGACACAAGCAGCTGCAGCCCCCCATTTCAGACTTCAGATGTCTGAATTGCTCCCATTGCAGCATGTTCATCTTATATTCTACAAATACATTTGTGTATAAACTGGTTGGAATATCTGCTTTCACTGGCTGTATCAATAAACTGAGGAATTTCCCTCTGACAAGCCTGGATGTTCTCATCGATCTACAATGCTTCCAGAAGACACTCACTAAGGCATTTTAAGAAGCATCAACAGCATCATTCTCACTGCAAATATTGCCCATTCTAATTTAAAAATAAAATTAAAAATGAGGGCCTTTCCTTACCTTTTATTGAACTCCTCAAGTTCTGCCCTCAGTTTTCCTATTTCAATCTGCAATCTGGCCCTCTCTTTAGCAGTTTCATCCAGAACTCTTCGAGCATCAGCCAGTTCAGACTCATAGAGACTCTTGATTCCACTCACCTAAGGGGAAAAGTATTCAGATATGAGAACATCATAAAGACCATCCAAGAGGTGAAAGACAGCACCAAGTTTTACAAAGCTTTCTTTGACAAAAAGGGTGTATGGTATTGTTTCTGTTTAAGGACATTCTATATCAAACATTTTCAATTAATATGCACCTACAATTAGATGTGATCTAGTCCCAAAGACAAGACATTTTTATTCCCAGTGGGACATCACAAAATATACTATGTTTGAAATGTGCAAGTCTTTCAAAGAGATAAACTGAAGCAGATCAGCACACCCTACAATCAGATCTTAAATTGCTCTCATTTCCAATACTGCTGCTTTGGGAGATATTTTTTAAACAGTAGTATAATTTAAAGATAAATTATTATAGAATTACTTTCTGTAATACAGGTCCAAGGTCAAATTCGATTCTGCTGTTCTTGCACGATAAAGCTAAAAAGAATCTGTAACTAGCTGAACTACAGAAATATGAACTGTCTAGTGACTCTTGTTCTCTACCTCAGAGGATAAGGATCTACAGACCTCTCTCAGTCCCAACTCAATATATTTACATCATCAGCTATCCAGATTGCAGGGAGGCACCTCTGAGTCTTCTACACCTTTCTTTTCTTTGGAATGGAAGGTTACATGAAAGGTGTATCAGACAGCTGAAACTTCAAGACCATGTAAGATTGCTGCTACTGCTTCTATGAAAAGAGAATAACTATTACTAATGTAAATTCAGAAACAAAGTAATCAGAGTGAGAAGAGCCAAAAGCAGAATGTACCAACTCTAGAAAGAGAGATTTCATAACAAAGCATAAAACGCAGGAACAAGAAAGCAAACTGTGTTATTCCTAGGAGTGCCTATTTCAACATCAGAGTAGCATCAGTGACAGACTCGACCATCTGGTCTTCAAAAAGACTGATTAAAAGCAGTCAGGATATAATTAAATTCCTCATAGACTATAATCTTGTAAAATTTCTGAAATTCACCAAGGTGACAGTATGCAGACTGAGAAGCCTTACTTTAAAAGTGAATCACATATGAGAAATTACTTGGTTGCCTCTCCATGTAATCTTACTACTTTAAATCATTAATTATTTTAAGCTTTATTTAACTTAAGTTTTGGGGCTGGTTGTCTCTTGTTGTGTTTTTTTCCTCATAGCTGATATCCAGAGGTTGCCTATGGCACAACCAACTCTCTATTAGTAGTTACAAAGCTTAGGATGTCCTACCAAAATGTACCAAGACTTTAGCAAAGTCTTTAATACAGAACTCAGTAATGCCAAGGAAAAAATATAAAACAATGAGATTTTAAGGCTGTAAAGCCTTTTATTATAGATGACCCTTGAGTGAAAATACAGCATTTGCAAGTTGCAGTATAAAATACAATGCCTAAAGGCCAAGTACTTATCCTGCACCATCAGGTGCTGTGTCTACAACAACTCTTCTCTAATGCTGGTCCCTCTTTAGACTATCTGCCCTTCAACACTTAAATGTGCCAAAATCCTTGCCATGGGACATATACCAGGAACTTAGGGCTGTACTGCTGTAAGTTCAGAGAGATACACTAAATCACAGTGCGGGACATGAGGACAAACCCATTCCCAGCACTCCCAAGGCATAAACTGGAATTGCACGTCAAAATGAAAGGAAGAAAGCCTTTTTCCCTAATTTTTTTCTGAATGCTGTCACAAAAAAGAAGTCTTGCTTCTGTGATACTTAAAAAGGAGGTAAATCATTTATACTTTTGAGGCATTACAGACAATACACTGCTTAACAACTCCAAAACAACACCAGGCTGAACAGAGAAAAAACACTTAATGCAATTCCTCTGTAGAGAAGGTATATCTCCATGGAGTTAAAAATTGCATTATGAAAGCAGTTTCAGAACCTGTTGGTTAAAAGAGAACCAGAGACTGTGCTGCTAAATGAGAAAGGGCTGATTCATTCCCAGCATCACCAGTTGTGGTAACTTAGAATGCATTTTTCTCCTGCAGCACCTTGTCTCTGCTCTTACTCCAGTAACAAAAATGAGAAGGAAATGCACAGATTCAAATCGCAGCCCAAAGTGTTTGTCAAAAAGCCACTTTCACTAGAATTTTAAGCTCATCCACTAAGTGGACAGAAATAACTGAGACTTAAGGACACACTGCAGCTTCCAGCACAGGGAGGCAGCAGACTGCTGGGAGCAGCAACACCGTCAACCACTGCACACACACAAAGACAACCACAAAACACCTCCACAAAAAAACCAAAACCTTTGCCAGAACTCGAACAAGGGGATGCAAAGGGAATATGGATACATGATAGCATTGATAAAAGTTTTAGATTGTCAGACTGAACTGGACAGCAGTTCAAGATACTATTTCTAGATCATAAAAGTAACATTTTGTTTATTTTCAGCACTGCTCAAGTGGAGAGAACCAAACAGAGCAACAGGCTCAAAGGAATGTAAGTAGTGCCAGCTCAGCTGAACTAGCCTGACAATGTGCCTGACAACACTTCTAGCCTCAAACTGTTAGCCATTAGAAACACCCTTTCTGGCCCAGCACAGGGAAATTCTGGGAAGTATTTCTGTTCCCAAGACCCTCAAACTCTGCTCTGGTGGAAGGAACTTAACTCAAGAGTCTACTGATCCTCCAAAAATCTCCAGAGAATTACAGTTCCCAAAGTGCCTCTGTTTAGAGCACACCTGTGATTTTGCTTTGGTATGACCTACAGACACCCTTCCGCCCACTTTTTTCAATCACTTTACATTTATTTGATACTCAGTTCAGTCTCTAGTACAGTGACTCCTTCACTCTTTATTAAAAAGGCACTGTAAAACTTGCTCATCCTTACAGGTCTCCTGCACTTTTGCTCTATTTCCTGACTGTTAAAATGGATCACCCTTGAGGCTTAGAGAAGGCTACCCTTGAATATAAACTCAGCTCTCATGGGTGCCTTTTCTCTCTAGAGCTGTAACTCATGGGATTCTTCCAAGTAGAGCCCTGAAGAGGCTTGTCTACTCTGCTGATAACCAGGGTTGTGGCCCTGCTTTTTCATCTGCTCCATCCTCTAAAAATCCCAAATTCCACTGTCTCAGTCACTGCCTTGACCTTTACTTAATGAGGAAGAACTGGTCAGGGGCGTATTAGGTCAAGCAGAGCAAAAGACTAGGTCACGTTAGCCTTTTCCCAGTGGATGGAAGGAGGCCTCATTTATCTCCTCTTCTTCACTGGGTCAGCAGCAGACACATGCCACAATGTCACTCATCTTGGTCTGCCCACTAATCCTGACCAACAAGCTCTCAGGTAGCTCAGAAGCTATCCTCAGGCAGAGCTCCAAGCATCTCCACTGCTCTCTCACAAAAAGGGCAACGCCTCCTCCTTATCTTCCTGAAAAGCCTGTATCCATCACAGCACTCTAGTGGTGTGAGCCACCCATGATCTCAATGAGGTCATGGTTCTCCAAGTGCTTCCAGACCTCTCATTCCCACACACCAGTGTTACAGGCATTTCAGAAGCACCAAGCACCAGGATTCCCCAGGAAGGACAGGACAGCCTTCCCCACAATACTGTCCTGGAGACACTTCCTTCTTTCCATGCCTATGCTTGAGGTGTTGGGGTGTTTGCATTTCATCCTTTTTCTGTTGCTTTCTCTTCTCTTCACATGACCCCAGGGCTTTTGCTTCCTCACCTAATCTTACATGAGAGGAATGTCTCCTTTCCCTATTATTCCCAGTTTAAAGTTCTTAGCCCTGGTGGTATCTCTGCCCTGCTTAGTCAGCTGTATCCTGTCTCCTTGAAGCAGTCGTCAATCCTGAAAGACAGTTCCCTGGCCATAGAAACCAAAACCCTGTTGCCAACAGCAGTTGCACAACCCAGTGCCACTCTGCAGGACTTGCTTAGCCACCCTCAAACTCTTACCCCTTCCCATACCACCTGGGCCCCATTCCATTAACAATCATCCAGAACCACACAGTCATATTTGATACTTTTCAGGTTGCTCCTGACAGTATCACTGGCGCCTACATAGAAAAGCAGCAGAGATAAGTCATACAGCCCATTGAGCCTCAGTAGCCACAACATCCAGAATGCAAGCCTCTGGGGAGCAGTAAATCTCCCCAGATGGCAGGTCAGGCCAGCAAATGGGTCCCTCCACTCTGAAAATGTAGCCCCCCCACATCTGAAAGTGATGGAAGAAAACAAGCTTAAAACTAAAAGTTGAGTTCAGCAGGAATGAGACAGCAGCCTGCAGCCTGATCCACCACTACACATCAGCATGCACTCAATCCTGACTCTTCCCACTGAGAGGCCAAGCTGAGCACCTACAAATTGCACTATCCATGCGCCTTCACTTTTTCTTTTGCTGGCAAAAGAGCAAGTTTGTAATTGGCAACACAGAGGACAAGGAGCATGTGGAGAACAAGAAAATTTACATGTTTCCATAGCACAGTCTGAAAGGCAAAACTGTTGGATGCTCTTGAACCGACCAACCTGTGCTGGGAAGCACTCAAAGCTCACTCTGCAGCAGTTCCAGGACAGGCGCAGCAACACAGATCCTGCCACAGCAATCACTTGAGAAAAGCTACAAGACATCACTCAATGAAGACACGGGGAACATGCCAAGAAGGAAGTGAACCTACACGCTAGGCAAGAAGCATGTTCCCTCCAACCACAAGTGAGTCCAGAAATTTGGTGATGAGACATTAATCTCATTAACATGAATTAACATGCAAAACATACGTGTATTCCCACCAGGTGTGGTTCAATATATTCTTATTTACCCACTTATGGATTGACGAAGAACTGCAAGTCACCTAGATCCAGACTCTCCAAGAACATCAGTCAGGTTCTCAAGAACAATTAAAATGTGCATTGCATATCACCATCACCTCCTAGATGATGTCTCTAGTGCCAGAAGACCATCTCATCCCACGTCATGGAGGCTACAATTCAAGTGAACCCTTCATTCACAGCAGCATCTGAACATTATTTTGTATGTGGCAACTAGGCAACACAAAACCCATGTATCCTGGACATTACAGTGAAAGCTCTGATGACTGTGGTAGCCACCTCCACAGAGTTGGGAAGACAAAGATGAAGCGGAAATCCTTCCTCTGTAGGTTCTGCTTTTGTCACAAAGGCAATTGCTGTCAATAGATGAGGCTCCCGTGGATTTTCTCCTTTCTCCTCCCCCAATTCTCCTTTCTGTGGGTGAGAACAGTGGGATGTCCTCAAAACAGTATGGTAACCCCTCCCTTGCCCATAAAAACATCTTTTCTGGAAGGCTGCAATCCTAAGTTCTGCAGGGGAGGGCAGAGTGTAAGCAGAAAGGGAACTGAGGAGAGCTCTAGGACTCTTCCTCTTATCTGTTCCAGATTCCCCCTCCCAGCCTCAGACATTAGGTTACGGTAACAATGATCCCAACAGTGAGAACAGCCTCAGTCATGTACTAGGGAGCTACAGAAACTAGGGGATGAGCTGTTTCTCTTCTGTCCTAGGCTAAGCTACACAAGGGGATTCATGCAGAAGAGCAAAGAGGAAGAATTAAGACAAATACAGGTTCCCCTCAGCTCCAACAACAAAATATTTTTTGTATTATCTGAGGGCTTACGGCATATATTTTGATTCTTCTGGAGGACTACTGCATACAAGTAAAGGTAGAACTACTGGAGAGGGTTAGGAAAAGAAGAAAAAAAAAGAGTATAATTAGCAGAGGACTAGAGATGAAATCTCAGCTTCTGCAAAGTTCCTTTTCTCTACTGCTAAGAGGTGGCACCTGCTCTGTACCAATTCCTCTTAACCACAGTTATTTTGTTCCAAGGCCACAATGCAGCTGTGGTCTGTAAAACTAAGGAGATCACCCAACAGAGGAGGGGAAAGTGGCCACCTTCTACTTTCTGCAGATGAGTGATGAAAACAAGGAAAAAGAACATCCTCATCAGTTGATGATAAACAGTCTCTAGCAGAACAGTGACTATAGCTATTGCCTGAACAGCATCAGCAGAAAAACTCTCATCTCCCCTAAACCAGAGCTTTGAGAACAAGATCAGAAATTGCCAACTCTTTCTTCCCACATCTGCAGGGGTGAGGGGAGTGGGTCATAGAATGGTTTGGGTTGGAAGGGACCTTAAAGATCATTCAGTCCTACTCCCTGCCATGGGCAGGGAAATCTCCCACTAGACCAGGTTGCTCCAAGCCCCATCCAACCTGCCCTTCAACACTTCCAGGGATGGGGCAGCCACAGCTTCTCTGGGCAACCTGTTCCAGTGTTTCATCATCTTCACACTAGATAATTTCTTCCTACTGTCTAACATAAATCTCCACTCTTCCAGTTTAAACCCATTACCCCATATCCTATAACTATATACCCTCACAAGAGAATTAAGACAAATACAGGTTCCCCTCAGCTCCAACAACAAAATATTTTTTGTATTATCTGAGGGCTTACGGCATATATTTTGATTCTTCTGGAGGACTACTGCATACAAGTAAAGGTAGAACTACTGGAGAGGGTTAGGAAAAGAAGAAAAAAAAAAGAGTATAATTAGCAGAGGACTAGAGATGAATCTCAGCTTCTGCAAAGTTCCTTTTCTCTACTGCTAAGAGGTGGCAGACCTGTGTTCCTCAAAAAGAGCAACCACAGTTATTTTGTTCCAAGGCCACAATGCAGCTGTGGTCTGTAAAACTAAGGAGATCACCCAACAGAGGAGGGGAAAGTGGCCACCTTCTACTTTCTGCAGATGAGTGATGAAAACAAGGAAAAAGAACATCCTCATCAGTTGATGATAAACAGTCTCTAGCAGAACAGTGACTATAGCTATTGCCTGAACAGCATCAGCAGAAAAACTCTCATCTCCCCTAAACCAGAGCTTTGAGAACAAGATCAGAAATTGCCAACTCTTTCTTCCCACATCTGCAGGGGTGAGGGGAGTGGGTCATAGAATGGTTTGGGTTGGAAGGGACCTTAAAGATCATTCAGTCCTACTCCCTGCCATGGGCAGGGAAATCTCCCACTAGACCAGGTTGCTCCAAGCCCCATCCAACCTGCCCTTCAACACTTCCAGGGATGGGGCAGCCACAGCTTCTCTGGGCAACCTGTTCCAGTGTTTCATCATCTTCACACTAGATAATTTCTTCCTACTGTCTAACATAAATCTCCACTCTTCCAGTTTAAACCCATTACCCCATATCCTATAACTATATACCCTCACAAGAAGTCCCTCCTCAGGTTTCCTGTAGACCCCAGCAATGTCAGTAATGGTCTCAGCCCAGCCCCCTTCTCCAACAGTCACTGTGAGATACTGGAGTGATAAGGAACAAACATCTTCCACATAATACCATGCTCTTGTCTACTGCTTGTCAGAGCAATCCTCAAATGGGAACAAACCTCCCATTTGCCTTGGATTATGAACCTATCACCTGCTCTTGAGGCAAAAGTCTCAGGTGTGAACGCAGCACCTATAGGGGAGCAGCCACTCCTTCTTGCTATCCCACAAGGTGCATCATCCCATCTACCACAGTAGCAAACTATTTTCCCAGTCACTACCAGAGATAATCCAAGAATAGCAAAGTATTCAGGCACCTAAAAAAATTAAATAAATCAGGAACAAATTTATACACTGTTGAGGATGACCAAGGGGAAATTTTGTCTTGAACACCCTGGGAAAAGTAAATAGCTCTTTTAAGCAGGTAGCACTAATATAAAAATATAATTATGTAGCCAGACCAGTATGACAATATCACCGGACTATGCTTCATAGCACTTCTACATAGAAGTTAAAATTGCTTTGTGGTTTGTTTGGGTTTTTTGGTCTTTTTGTGGGGTTTGGAGAGTTTATTTTTAATTAATATCTTACTTCATGCCTAATAATTTTATGAACACAAATTCTAACAGAGTAACAAGAAAACTGGATCGTCAGCAGAAAATCTAGTTTACTGGATTGAGCCTGGAAGTGAAAGAACAGGATTCTTCCATTCCAGTAAACCCAAAATCTGAAGCTTTACACAGCCTTTCACAGTCCTGACCTGCTGTCCGCTATTCTGCATCAAAACAATAAGACTACAAAGTCTCCTTTTCTGGATGTATGTAAATAATAAGCTGTCCTAAAGGCACGGGGAAGCATTTAATAAATGCAGTCCAGAGACCATGTAAAGTCTCTTACATTGTCCCTGACACAGCAAAGAAGAGCCTGAGGAATCCTGACAGAATTTGATAGAATATGTCTAAGAATTAGGACTTTTTCTGAAGTCTGGAAGAAAAGTGAGGAAGGACAGCTCTAGGGCAAAGTAAGCAAAATCCTCTAGCTTATTTTTCCAATTGATATATGAGAGTATTTTTCCAGAACTGATAACACATGGAACTGCTATTAGGAGTTGGTTTATGTTCATATTGAAAACCTAATTAGATTTTATCTATGTTTTCTCTTCACCCAGTTCTTACTCTTGTTATATGTGCACTGTTAACAGAATTACATTCTGCCTTCTACCTTTAAAACACTTACTCCTTCTAGACTGCACCAATCTATAAAGCAGAAGAACCACACATGGTTATTTTGCATTATTTCACATAGGGCAAGTGATGTAGCCATGTTTTATGTTTAGAAATGTCTAGTTCTTTTGAAAATATAGAAGCTATAATATATTAATAAGTGGTACTAAGGGATTTCAAAGTACTTAAATCCTGAGTGTACACTGATGGCAGGTAGGCCAACCGCTCCCAAAACAAGATGCTATCATATCTGGCCTTCTTAAAGCAAATTAATTCAAACACTCCTCCCACCACCCACCATCAAACCAGACCCTTTAATGGGGAAGCCCACACAGCGGCACAGCAATCCATTGCATCACGCAGTTAGAGTAACAATTGTTATACTACAGGCTTTCCACAGAAGTTTCACTTCAACTCAGAGGTGGGACATGCCACCTCACAGACTGCCTCCAACAGATGGAGGAGAGGGGATTTGGTCTGGTACAGGATGGGTGGGACTGTCCCCAGCAGGGTCACTGACTACATCCTTCCTCCATATGGGAAGGAGAGTCCTGGGGGAAAGCAGATAGAACAGAGAAAAGCAAAACAAGAAGGATCAGCCAATTTTGCCTCCAAGATCACAGGAAACAGACCAGATCCCCTTCCACGATGGGGACTATCAGCAGAGTAGTTCCCACCACAAGGACTGAATTCCAGGCATTTGCAGGGACTAAGAAAGACTTCCTCTGGTGGAAAGAAAAGCTAGTCTAAACCCTTTCAAATTTTTGAATCTCATCACATCGGCCGGCAGGACAGTAACCGCACAGAGAAAGTTAACACCCAGGTTGCAGGCGGCTCAGCCTGCGCGGGAAACGGAGCCCACGCTACAGCCAAGAACAGCGCGGGTGAGACCAACACCAGCGTGCGGAGGGTCCCGAGCGCTGCTCGCGCTGCACGAGAGGCCCGAGGCGGGAGCTGCGCCCGCCCC
>NW_009952164.1:353304-355202 GCF_000747805.2 Chaetura pelagica
CGGGCGCCTCCCCCGGCCCCGGGGCGCCCCAGCCGCTCGGGCGTTGGTGGGTGCGGGTCACCCCACGGGCCCCCATCACCACATGTCCCGACCTGCAGCTGCCTGTCCCTGTGGCCAGCTGGCCCTGCACCCTGCTGGCCTGGCCCTGCACCCCACTGTCCCTACACCCCACTGTCCTGTTTGTAAACCCCGCTGTCCTGTCCCTACAGCCCCTCTATCCTGTCCCTACAGCCCCTCTATCCTGTCCCTACAGCCCCGCGCCCACGGCCGCCCCACTGACCGCCATTGCACCCCGCAGCAAGCTGCTCCGAGGTGACACCGCGCTGCTCCTTCTCACCATTGTGTTCTCACCTCTGTAGTACTTCTCTTACAGGATATGTTTTCACATTAGTTATCTAAAAGGTTACACAACCCCGGTTTGAGCCACTTTCAGAGTTGCTGTGCTTTGCTATTAGCGCTTAAGTTTTATAGGCTGGAGACCTGCTGCTTGCTTAAACTGGGGGTGAAGAAATACTGATCAGCTATTTCTGAGGGTGAAGTTTTAGGAATGCTGTTTTGTAGATTTTAGAAATTTCCTCTGAAGTTTTACTGAAGGGTTGCAATGCTACCCAGCCTCTGATTAGGATGTTCAAGAAGGAAGCTATCCTGAAATCCTTTTGCAGTCCCAGGGAACGCAGCCAAATTTTGTACAAAATAAAATCCACTGGGAAGCTTTTCTTTCCTAAAGATTTTGAGTATTATTTTTCTCACAATATATTTCTAGTGAATATACCCCAACTTCTGTCAGTTCTTGTGTGCTAACTAGTATAAAATGGATTACCATTCTCATGAGCTAATTCCTTATGCCGCGAGGTTTTGGAGGCTGAAAAGCTCTTCCTGCTGCTGTGCCTACCGAGGAAGGCTGAGAAAAGGGAGATTTTCTGCCTGAGAAGAAAAGATAGATTCAAAGTCTGTTGTCCATACACATAGACAGGAAAGAAAAAAAGCTGCATGAACATTATGCGAAAAAGTGCTGTGCATGAGGGAGGACAGATCTTGACAGAGAAATATGGAAAACAGCAATAAAATACTGCACATGATATATGAAAAGAAACTGAGGGAGCTAGTCTTGAACAAATAGGTGCAAATGGGTTTATGCTCAAAACAGAAGCTAGATGATCCTCACATTAGAGGATCTGGGTTCCTAATACCAAGTACACCTCAAACTGGAAAACCTCAGAATAAATCCAGGAATTCTTGAAGCGAAGAGCTCTAAGTCCCTCTTGAAATCCCTGCATATCTTTAGCAGCTGACACACAGTAAACAGTAGGTTTTCACCTGAATGCATTTCTCTAAAAACATGCATCCCAGGTGCAGAGCTGTCCTGGCTTCTTCTGTAGGTGACAGTGCCCGTCCCACCCGGCTCGGGCACCATCTCCCCTGCTAGCCCTGGCTGCTCCTTCCCGTCTCCTACACAGAGCGGAAGGCAGGAATCTCCACACCGAGTCCGTGGGTATCAGTGGGTGACTTGGAGGGAGCTCATGAATGACAGATAAAGTGAAAACAAGCCGCCTGATCATACGTGTGCACGTTCTGCAGCACGTGCCTGCTCCCTTCCTGCTTGACTGTCGCAAGATCTTCATCGGTGAGACCTGATAATATTATACACGACTCAGCGTGAAACTCATTTTGCTGTCGGAATTCCAGTTGGGTCTGACTGGAGTGGATGTGGGAAAGGGGTGAGGAAGAAGAGCCTACAAGTCCCAGGGTGCTGCGGGCTGCGCGGGGGTCACCGCGGCCGCCCGGCCCGGGGCGCAGCCGCCGCCCCCTCATTGTTCCCTCCCGCGGGCCCGGATTTCAAGTACGGTGCGTTTTTTGAATTTTGGCGCCTGTCTGTGAACTGTGACCCAACCGCTGCT
>NW_009952164.1:355936-370110 GCF_000747805.2 Chaetura pelagica
GGGGGGGGGGGAATGCTGGAAGCATCTGCATAATCATTTTGGGGTTTGCTCATTTCTTCTCTGGTGATTTGCTGTGATACTTTGCACATCTGTCATATTTTGTGAATTCTTTTAAACCTTTTGCCTGATTTTGTTTGATAATGTAAATCAATAAATCAACCAAATGTAAATCCCCTTTGTTCCTGAATTTTAGCCCAAACTCCCGCATTATTTTGTCTGTCAGGTTTTTCAGATGGTAGTTTAGAAACTTTGAATATTCAAAGGTTTGGGTTTTTTCTATTTGCTTCTAACACTGCCAGTTATCTTCATAGTGCTGGTACCAACTGTGTTGCAATAAAATATATTTTTCTAAATATATTTCCTGATACATGCCTCAATATAAATACTTTGTATTTTCTACATTTTTAGAAGGTTCCTTTTTTTAGCAGTAACCAGAACACTTGCAAACTTCCATCCTTGGCACCAGGTTTTAACAGAATAGGGAATGCTCACTTTTCCTGTCTCTGCTAAAAGGAAGATAACAGTTTGGGGGTGGGATGAGGGGAAGTGCAAAAGCTGAGAAACCACTAGACAACTGTGTTTTACAGGGGGTACAATGTTCTCTTTGGTAGTGGAATGAGCATCTGTTCAAACACTGGTCCTCTTGGATCACTCTCAATATTTGGCAATTAATTTTCCATTAAGGACCTTGACTGTTCAGTGCTACCCAAACCAATTTTTGTCATAAACTCCCTCTCTGTTTTCAGAAGGTGGAATTGATTTGTTAGCCCAGGACTGAATCACTTAGTGTTGAACAAAGGCTCAGTGCAGGGATGTGTCAGCCTTACCAGACCGGGGTGGCAGGGGGCCAAGACCATCCCTGGGCTTTTCTGATTGGGAACCTGTTTGGAGCACACCAAAGGTTTCTGCCTCACCCACTCCCCCAGGTTTTACTCTCTGTGGAAAGGAGAGCACAGAAATAGGTTGGTGACTGTACAAGTTTCACCCTGATACAAAGTCAACAACATGGAATTGCCTCGGGCTCAGGATCAGAGCTCTAGCTCAAAGGTGCTTCCAATATATCTGTCTGGGTAGAATTAGAATACATTTTGGGGATGTCAGGTAACACAGACAGCAGTGACAGGCTCTGCCTAGCACTGGAGTGCTTCTCCCATCAGATAAATGAAGAGATTACTTACAGGATGTAATAAAGACAAGGGAAAACCTTGTATATCCTTTGATGCAGAGCATCAACTCAGTCGTTGACCTGTTTCCTGCACAGCTGGGTGTAACAGGTTTTCTGATGCTGTCTAGGATTTCATAATGACTCTGACATTTTCACAAATCTGGGGATGCAGGATTTCCACCACTATTTCTTACCTCAACTGCTTTAGTTTCTCAGCAGCTACTGCCATGCCCTCTTTCTCACTCTACACTTATTTGTATGTCTTTAATAGCATTTGTCTTTTCCGTAGTCACCTAATTTCCCCTCTGCCTCATGTCTCTTATCTCATTCTGAACTGCCTGACAATATTGAATTGATTGTCTCAGATATTTTAATTAATTTCAGTCCAAATTCAATCCAGCTCAGCAGTAGTGCTTAAAAAACTGCTAGCAATTTTGTCCAAATTCAGTTAATTCTGTGTCCATATCAGCCCAAATATAATTCCTAACCGGAGTGTTCTCAATTCTTCTTTTAATACAAATGGCCATATTTTTTAACTCTCCAGGTAGCCCTCTAATTAAAACATCATTCTCTCTGGATCCACTGTTAGCATTAGGGGACTCACCTGGTGAGGAACAAGAAGATGATAATGAATCAATGACTTCAAGTCTGGAAGAAGCACTCATACCTCACTGCAGATTTCTGCTCCAGAATTTCAGCTTTCATTGAATAAAATTTGCTTCCAGCAGTGTAAGGAGAGAAAGCACCAAAGCAAGTAGAGAAAATTGATAGTATGATGTGTCATGGATGAGATCTTCCTCATCTGCTATGAGAAAGTTTGCTAAGAGACATGTAAAAAAGAGCAAAGAGGAACACAGTGCACAGCTGTGGGATTAAAGCAGACAGCAGTCTGTATGCAGAACAAGGAGTTTTTTCATGATAAGACACCACGCTGTAACATGTAGAGGGCATATTTATTTCTATTTACAGGCATATAATGTTTGGCAGGAGCCTTGAACAATACTGTTTTTCTGCTACAGCATTTCTCTCAGCAGAATTCAACCTCTGTCACACCAGGGGAAGCATTAACCACGCCTGAGGAGGAGAATTCACATCTGTTCTTGGGATTGTTCACTCCTTTTTGGCAGGAAACTTCTCACAGGTGAGTGACTTTCATCATCAGGAGGGCCTGGGTGGCCCTTTAGACTCTTGTACTGGAACTAGACCCTGGTCTCATATCACCAGAAATAAATGAAAATTGCATTTAAAAACCCTCTAATATTTTCCCCCATCTCAACAGAAAAGAAGCAAAGGAAGAAGCTGAGGGGTCAGGGCTGAGCTGTCAGTGCTCAGGGCTGCTCCACTGTCCCCAGTTCCACTTCATCACTTCTCCACACAGAAACCACATGCTCTCCACATGATACCACATGCTAAAAAGAGCCACGTCTGTAGTACAGGAGCAGTGAAGAGGCTTCTGCACTGCAATTCATCAGAGCCTTTATCAGGCAAAGGGAGTGATGTGATGTGGGATACACCCCAGCCTCCAGTGCAGCATCAGCTGCTGAGTCTTCCTCTCACCGGCTCCCCATAGCTCAGGAATTCTTCCAAAGACAGATTTCTTGCAATAAAACACTGTGAAAACATCACTGAAAACAGATGAGGTGGCCAGGTAGGAACAGTATCACCATTTTCTTCTGGCCAGGCTGCTGGCAGTCCTGGAGTCTGTGGAGCTGGAGCCATGGGTGTTCATGTCCATAATTAGCTGCTATTTCAGAGAATCACAGAATCATCATGGCTGGAAAGGGCCTCTAAGATCACCAAGTCCAGCCATCAACACAAAAACCCCCACAACCTTGGCCACTAGAGCGTGTCCTGAGTTCCAAATATACAGAGCTTGATATAGGTAACTGCAAAATTAAGATCAAGGAGGAAATTATTCATATCATCTTTATTGAGTAATCGGCCAACAATCCCTAACATTATGAGTTTTGACTTTCACATGCAGAGCTGAGTTCCACTGTAGCTACACTTCAGGAATCCAAATATAAAAGGGATCTTGAGGTGCTGGAGCAGGTCCAGAGGAGAGCACCGAGGTGAAGGGACCAGAGGGAAAGTCTGATGAGGAGAGGCTGAGGGAGCTGGGGTTGTTTATCCTGGAGGACACTCTCACTCTCTTCAACTCCCTGAAAGGAGGTTGTGCTCAGGTGGGTCTGGGCTCTTCTCACAGGAAACCAGTGACAGGACCAGAGGGCCTGGCCTGAAGCTGCACCAGGGGAGGTTTAGGTTGGATATCAGGAACCATTTCCTCATGGAAAGGGTGATCAGACATTGGGATGGACTGCCCAGGGACGTGGTGGAGGCACCATCCCTGGAGGTGCTGAAAGAAAGGCTGATGTGGCACTTGGTGCCCTGGTCTGGAGATGTGGGGGTGTCAGGCCATAGATGGACTTGATGATCTCAGAGGGCTTTTCCAGCCTTGGGGATTTTGTGATTCTGGGACAGTCCTGCCTGCCAGGGCAGCCCGGGTCCTCAGTGCTCCATGGAGTCCAGGTTCCCTCAAAGCACGAGCGATCCCTGAAGCTTCCAGCCGTTTGGCAGCTCGGCAGGCAATGGCAGCAGGGCCGGGGCTGCTCAGGAGCTGGTTCCATCAGGAGCAGCCACCCCAGCCCTGCTCTGGGGTCACTGCAGCTCCCGCAGAGCCGGGAGGGAGCTCAGTGCTGTTATTATGTAAAACCTGGCACTGATCTCAGGCGGAATGAGAACAAACCCAGTGCTTTTTTCAAAACAACCATTTGGCGCCTGATTTTCAAATCTGCCCCTGGCTTCCTGCCCATCACCATGGAGCTGTTTACATCTTCCCCCAGCAGCTGCAGTAACCGGTTCTGCATCTCGTATCTGGCCGGGCTGGCTTAGCCTCTCATGGGCTCAGAGGAGATGCCTTAATATTCCAATTTAGTTCTGTTAAACAAACAAACAGACACCCAGTGTGTTAGGAGATCAGTTTCTAGCAAAGAAAGTTGAAAGCAGGAACCCCCGTGTGTCATCATTTGATAAATGCTGGGAGTGCTGAGATTCCCCAAGACAAGGCCTCTGTCAAAGTGAAGTTTACAGAGCAAATGAATGTGAGAGGGGAGAAGACAGGTCTGTGAAGATAGAGCTCTGTGCATGGGATCAATCTCTCTTGTGCATATTATGTGATTAATAAAGGAGATGAAAGGAATGCTTTCTGCAGTTCCAAAGTGTGCTCCACCCAGGATCTCAAAGTGTTTTACAAAGGATAATATATCAAGCTTTATAATGATCTTGCAATAGAATTTAAGATAACCATGATGATTTCTCAGTTAATGTCTGTATGTCTTGAACTTCATGGACCTTACTTTCAGGTCCTGCCAATGCATCTGTCTCATCCTCCCAGTCCGCAGGTGGTGACAAAGTGCCAGAGCACAGGCTCAGTTAGCACTTGTGTTGGAGCTGCGTGTCCTCAGCATGAGGGGCAGCTCCGACTAACCATGAACCTACACAGGAAGCCATTCACTGCCTTGAGTTTGGTACCTGACTCTAAACCAGTTGTCCTGCAGCCTGAGCTGTGTACTGAACTTTGAAGGCCAGCAGCATCATGTCACTTCTTCCCCTGTGTGAGTGGGTGTGGGTGGGTAGGTGTAAAAATCAGATAATTTGGGCAGCTGTGAAGATTTGCTTTGATGGAGTAAATGAACAGCAGCTTCAGCACAAGGAGAAGCTTTAGGTTGATGGAGATATTTGCAGGCCCCCTCAACACTGCAAAACTCCATTCCTGGATATGAGAACATCACAGCTTTCTAGGATTTAATTTGTTTTACAGTGTCTGCAGAAATCCTGCATATCAAAGGAAAATCAGCTTCAGCTTGGCCCTGTGTGGTGCAGCAGGGACAGAGTGGCACACAGGTTTTGGATACTGGAGATTAGAGCCATTAAAGACTGGGGTCTGGAGAGATGTTGCTTGGTGGGTAATCTGCTCAAGTGCAGGAATTTCAAAGCTGGGCCTGCAATGACTCACCCCTGAGCTCCCTCAAGTGCAAAAGATTGGATGTAATTCCTAGAATCATTAAGGCAGGGCAGGGATTGTACAAGCCTTAAAGAAAGGAAAATAAACCCTGATTTTACAGGGAGATGTAATTTAAATAAATGCAGACAATGTGCTAGAGACGGATCTGAAACACAAATGGCCACCAACAGAATGCAGGGAAATTTGGTAATGTAGTAAGGGGCAACAAATGGGAATGAGTTCACAATGCTCTTCAGAGACCTCTCAAATTTGTATCATGCTATATTACTCCTAGTCATTTCAGATGCAGGGCTAAGTAGGCAGTGCATTCTGGCATAGGACAGAGTAATGGAACAATGTTATCACTCAAATCAGTTTTATCTTTTTAATCTGCATCCAGAGAAATAACTAGTGAGTTTGAAATATTGAGCCTCCCAACCTGCAGAGAACTAATCAATGACATGAAGTCACTAGCTGGCAGTTCTTGCCGTGCACCAGAGACCAGACTATTTCTCTCCCAGTACCTGAGGGAAGATTGCCTCAGTTTGCCAGCACAGTGTCCACCTCTGTCACTCTCAGTAGTGTGGACAGGTGCTCTAAACAGGTCTATAATCCTGCCACCATCACTGATTCAGGGCTTCATCAGTCTCTGGGCAGTCTTACAGCATCAACAGAGGTGCCAGCCCCAGGCATAATCCCTGTGCCACTGCGTACACAGCCCAGAGCAGATGTGTATAATCCCTGTGGCACATGTGGATGTGTTCCTGACACCTGCCTGGGGTCTAACACCCTTTGGTGGTTGTCTTGCAGAGTGGCTTACCTGAAAACACTTACCTGACACGTGAGATCTGGACTCTATGCAACTGGTGGGATTAATCTGGTACCTGCTGGACAATAAAGCAGGAACTGATAAACAATTGCAGCCGTGGATGAACAGCAGCACCTGTTGCTGGGTTTATAACACATCTGGAGTAGGAGTGCTAGGAAATACAAACTGGTACTTGGCCTCAGGTATGGGGGAAGGCAGAGGGGCTGGTGTGGGGTTAGTGGTTATCAGAATCATAGGGAGGCACTGGCAGTTTATACTGTCAATGTAAAAAGCAGTGAAGAGTTAAGTCAGTGATGTGTCTGCAGGGGAACACCACATGCATGGCTGACATCATGTAGATGACTACCACTTGTGCTGGTGGCTGGAGGTGAGTGTCCCCTTTCCTGTGCCTGTATCATGCTGGTCTGGAGGGGAAGACTGATCTGTGCAAGCCTGTCATGATGTCTGTGTTCTGCAGAATAGACATGACTATCCACCCACTATACCCCTTCTGCTAAACAAATACATGTTGATGGTATGTCAGGTAGTCGTTCTGGTTCAGTGGCCACCCCACCCAGTTTCCCAGTGGCAGGGGTTGGTCTGCAGGACTGGCCTGCGGCCAGAGGGGAGAATATCTCCACCCTACATCCTGCTGGGAGGTGGGAGCCCTTCCAGTGTAGTGACAGGGCACCTCAGCTGCACAGACGTGCTCAGCCAACCTCAGGACAGGTTTGGCTGCGTGACCAGAAAGCAGGACTCCCACAAGGAGAAAATCCTGTGTGAAGACTCTACGCTTGTACATGCCACCCATGGGCACCAGGACTGCTGAGTCCTTGGCTTTTGCTCTCTCTTCACACAAATCTCTTGAGTTCTGTTTACTCTTTTATTGAAACAGCTTTCTCTTCCCCACCCTGCACTTTTCTCCTTTGTTGTCAACAACAGGCAGCGCCCTGGCCACACCAACCAATTAATTTTTCCTGTTCGTTCTTGTTAAAAAAAATGCCTTCTTCTTTAAAAGAAATAGCAGCATTTGCTTTCTACAGGACTCTCCTCTTGGCATGTATTCAAGCAAGGACTGACACCTCCTTGAAAGGTGGATACCCCCATTACTCCCTTCTTCTCAAGAAACAGTCCTGCAGGGTTGTCCCTGCAATCCTTAGCCCGTTGGTGGGTCTTCTTCTGGAAGGACCCCCTCTTTGCAGTCCCCTCATCTTCATCAACCCTGGTTTTCTGGCTTCCTTTGACCTGAGGATCTCTGTGCCCCATGGAGACTCTTTGCCCTGCAGGAGGTCACAGGTATGTCCCAAATTCTGCAGGATAAAGCATGGGCAGGGAATCCATCCATGCAAGCAAGGAGTGGGGAATGTCAGAGCAGAGTCTTTGCTAAACATGCTGTGTCATGAGATCAGTCATGTAAAAACACTCTAGCTGCCTGGTGGCAGCCAGTGCCAGCAGCCAGCACAGCTGAGAGCCAGCTCAGATGCAGCTGCTCCTCTGGCATCACGTCACTGCAGAAATAGTGCTGGGGAGCCCTTCTGGCCTCCATCGGGCACGCCAGTCACAGCCCTCTCGGATCAGGGATGTGCCTCTGCTTAGTGGGACAGATCAGGGCAAGCAGTGCCCAGACACACAGGGCCAGTTTGCTTCTCTTCACAGAAGCACCAGGGCCTGCTCAGGTAAAAGCACAGGTCACCTCAGGGCTGTGGGGAAACCTGCGCCAGAAAGGTGAGGGATCCTTCAGATGGGCACTCTGCTGTGTGTCCTCCCCCTGCAGCCCTTGCACAGGGCACAGGGGCCACAGCAACCGTGGTACCCACTGCCTGTGGCTGCTGCCTGGGTCTCTTGTCCATGTCACAGACCAAGCACCTTTGCCCCCTTCCCCTCCAGCCTCCTCAACAGCCGGGTTCCTTGGCACCCCAGGGGCTTCCCTGCAGGCTCCCATGCTGGCAGCCTCTCCTCCTGTGCCCTGGTGCTGCACCCTGGGCCTGGAGCAGCTCCTCCCAGTCCAGAACAGCAAGCCCAGGTAAAAAAGAGAAAAGGAGGGAGAAGGTCCTGCTGAAGAACTAGAAATGGAAGTCAGCTCCAAACCTCCATCTGAACCTTGAGGTTCTCACAGGCTCCACTCAGATGCCAGTCTGGGATTCTGCCTCCCTCCAGAAGGCTCATCGTGGCTGGGACAGCCCAAAACCTCAGGGGCACAGACTGACAATTGGGCTGAGCTCACCTGGCCCCCAGTCTGCCCAAAGGGGCAGTGCAGCCCTGGCTGCCCCAGCCACACCATCCAGCCTCCCTAGTGCCTGCAGGGACACCCAGCTGGCCCACCAAGGAACTTGGGCACAGGCTCATCCCCATGGAAGCCACTCACATCCATGTGGCATTTAGCCATGGCGGAACATCAGCTGTCCTGTGAAAGGCAGCAACAACACTAATGGTGGCTGCAGTTGTCCAAAGTGGCCAATGCTGTGAGAAATCTGTAGAGCTGTAAATGATCTTTCCCACCTGTGAATCCCTTCCATCCCCAGCAACAGCAGCAAGTAGGAAAGGGAGGTGAGGCACTGTGGTCACAGGGGCTGCAGGGGGGCCCAGGGTCCTCTGTGTGCTCCCCTCCAGGAAGGCAGGACATCAGCTTCTCAATTAGAGAAGTAAAGGCTGTTTACCCACACACATCCTTTTCTCTTGGAAGTGATGAACAACTTGCAAGGAAGACAAAAGCTGAGGCAGCTGTAATTGCAGAAGTGGACACAAAATGAGGGCATTGTGTTGCATTGCAGCAGAGGTTAAGTAGATTAGCCCAGGCTGTAAATCCAGGCGTTGCAAGCCCCAGTGCAGCCCCAGAAGGGTTAAATCCTCTCCTTCAGCTGGTGGAAGCAGCCTGTCTGGACTGGCAGCTGCAGACTGTTCCTCTGCTCAGGCAGGGCAGGCAGTTGGACTGGCCAGGTGGGCAAAAACCAGCCTTCTGCATAAGCCCCAAGGAACAGGCAGGGGTTGTTTTCCAGTTTTTTTCCTGTGGAGCAGGTGGATTTGGGAACAGATGCTGGTCTGTGGCAGCATGGGTGACAGTTTTAGCAGTGCACTTGTGCTATCAAAAAGCCTTTGCACAAATAACCTTAGAAATACACGTGGCCTTCCCTGTTCATTGGTGTCACTCCAATGGGGGAACCCTTTCCCCTCTGAGTGCAGGTCTTGAGGCCTCTCTGTGGGTGTCTGTGTGTCCATGCACATGTGCTGCTTCAGAGGGGAGACCAAGGCTTGAGCAGAAATCCTGGTGCCCCTGCTTCTGGGGTGATGCAGAAGGACTTACCCTACTGTTTCCTCTCCTGGTTTTGGTGGCAGAGGCTGTTTACTTACCAAGACCAGAGTTTTTTAAAAAGTCAGGTTCAAACTGCTTCAGCTGAAAAAAGCAAGGAGCAGTGCTTAAACCTAACTAGTAACCACCATCAGAGAAAGTGGTTAGAGTTTCTGGAGTTTCTCTCAAAGCAGAGATTTAAAACCTTGTGAGAGAGACACTGAGCAGTGCGGTGACGGTGCAGCAGAAGGCAGCCAGGGCTGGGCTGAGCCCAACACAGCACACCCCCCTGTGCTGGGGCTTGCTGGGCAAACACATGTAGAGTCAGAATCATCAAGGTTGGAAAAACCCTATAAAATCATCAAGTCAAACCATCAACCCAGCACCACCATGACCTGAAATGCCACAGTGATACAACAATGTTTGTTGAACACCTCCAGGGATGGTGACTCCACCACTGCCCTGGACAGCCTGGGGCAGTGCTTGACCACTATTTCAGGGAATAAATTGTTCCTAATATCCAGTCCAAGCTTCCTTTGAGATTTTAGGCCATTTCCTTCTTGTCCTATCACTTGTTCCTGGGGAGCAGAGCCCAGCCCCCCTTGGCTCCAACCTCCTCTCTGGCAGTTGCAGAGCCAGCAGGTCTCCCCTCAGCCTCCTTTGCTCCTTCCCCAGCCCCACTGCCCTTCCCTGGACACTCTCCAGCCCCTCCATGTCCTTCTTGTCCTGAGGGGCCCAGACCTGACCCCAGGATTCCAGGTGAGGCCTCATCAGTGCTGAGCACAGGAGGACGATCACTTCCCTACTCCTGCTGGTCACGCTGTTTCTCATACAAGCCAGGATGCTGGTGGCCTTCTTGGCCACCTGGGCACACTCTGGTTCATATTCAGACACCTGTCAATCAGAATGCCCAGGTTCTTTTCCACAGGCACTTTCCAGCCCCTCTTCCCCAAGCCTGGAGCAGTGCCTGGGGTTGGTGTGACCCAAGGGCGGGACCTGGCACTTGGCCTTGTTGAACCTCAATCAATTGGTCTCAGCACATCGATCCAGCCTGTCCAGGTCCCTCAGCAGAACCTTCCTACCCTCAGGAAGATCAACGCTCCCACCCACCTTGTGTCATCTGCAAACTGACTGAGGGTGCCCTTACTCCCCTCAACCAGATAATTGATAAAGATATTAAATAAGACTGGCCCCAAAACTAGGCCCTAGGGACTTCCCTCTACTTGTGTAGGAGAGAGACAAGGCATCTGAAGCAGCAGCCATTGCAGTGGGAGGACTGGTTTTACTAAAAGAGGCAGCAGTGAGGACTCTGCAGGAACCTTCACTTCCCTCCCAAGAAGCTTAAGCAAAGAAGGGCCACCTTGGTTTGGTGGCTCCCTAGACAGCCCTGATACACACCAGGGACTCTTCCACCTCCATCTTCTCACCAAGAGAGGCTGGATGGACCCTTCCCCAGCTCTCTCCTGCCCCCTCAAAGCACAGTGCGACAATGGTGGCAGCTACTACCAGGTGGCCAGGCAGTGCCAGCACAGCTCTGCGTGCCTGTGAGAGGGACCTTGCTCATCTCACAGTGCCTGTGTCTGGCAGCCACAGCCACTTCTGAGCTGGCAGAAAGAGATGTTATCACTTCTGCTGTCCCCACATCCTCTTTTCAGAGCCCTGTTCTATCTTGGTGCATGGGGGTATTTCCATCCCTGACTGTAAGGGCCTTAGTTGCAGAAATATTGCGTATGATGAACCCTGTGCAGGGATCTTTGCTTGTTGATGTTGTGAGTAATTGTTTCCTGGAAGAGAGTGAGGCTCCAGCACTTGGGGAAACACCCTGTGTGAACTTGTGATGTTGAGATCCTGAAGGACAGAGGAGACCTCAGTGTAGAATCAAACAGCCCTGAGCCTTGTAGAACTGAGTGGGGCTTTCAGGTGTTTGAGGTTCAGAAGCCTCCAGCAGGACAGCCAGGGTACACTGGGGAAGGGGCACTTCCAGAAGACACCAGTGCACTGAGAGCAGCAGGGTCTCAGCTCAAAGGGGAGGCCTCTGGCTGCCTGTGGTGATGGTGCTGAGCTGCTTTCACACAGGTTGTTCAGCTTATTCTTGTTAATTAATGTAAGACAGTAACCTCTGAATTTAAAGTGACCTGGATTTAGGCATGAGGCTGAGCCTGTCTTCTGCTTGCCTTCCCAAAGCCAGGACCTACCAGCCTGCCTGGGTCTGCTGGCTCACACTGCTTGCTAGAGAACATCTGGGATAAAAAAGCAGCTGGATCTTGGCAAATGCAAACACCTGAATCTTGCAAGGCCTTGGCCAAGGAGGGGTGAGACAGGAAGGTGAAGAGCTGCTGGACAGCAGCAGGCCACAGCTTCCTGACTGTCCTACTTACTTCTGGGGAGGTGATCAAGTTAATGCCTGGAATTACTGAGGAAAGGGCCCCACCACTATGGGAGCACATCCCATGAGAGCATCTCTCATCCAGTGTTGCACAACAGGTTGATGCTGGGTTCAGGCTCCACAGTGATCCCATGGGAATGCTGGCTCCCTGAGCAGCAGGGAAGGGGGCTCTGCCTTTCCATGGTCAGAAGTGGTGGATCTCAGAAAGTGTCTGTGGCTTTTTGGCCATGAGAGCATGCAGGGGGCTGGCTGAAAGAGGGATGCAGTGAAATGAGCCTGACTTGGCTGCTTGCCTTGAAGGCCCATATCTCTGCAGTGAGCAGGATGAGCTTCAGGTTCAGAGGACAATGGGGTCCAAGGCATCATCATTCAGCTGTGCATCCTGTGCCTCTGTCAGGTGGATCATGGACTGTGCTGACTTGGAAAAGAGGAGGGACACTAAGATAAACCTCACCTGTCTTGTGGCAGAGATCCTGCCAGGTTTATAAACCTGGAACAGATGGGAGAAGGGCAAGTTGTTCACATGCTGAACTTCTTCCCTTGGTCTTCAGCCAAGTCCAGCTGAACTCTGGTTTTTCGAGTTCTGTCCCTACATGTCCATGAGTGCTTGTTTATGTCTCTTGGGTAGCTCAATGCTGCTTCCATCACCCATGCTCTTAATTTTAGCATTTAAACTCAATCCAGAATCCCCCATCCAGCCAGTCTGGCCTCCTGTGGTATCTTCTTGACTTCTGACACATGAGGACGGATCGTTCTTTTCCTCATTCTTCTCCACTGGTTAATCAGCAATTCAGGTGGCTGCTTCACTTCTACCTCAGCTCATTTGTGCCTCTCCATGCTGAAAAAGCCTCATTCCTTCCACCCTCCTCACAGAAGATACACTCCAGGCCTCAAACATCTTCATGACCCTCCTCTGAACTCTTGACAGTTCAACAATTGCTCTTGCACTGTGAGGTCCAAACCTGGACCCAGTTCTGAGATGGGATCTAACGAGTGCTGAGTTAAGGGAACAGTCACTCCCTTTAACCAGGTGCGCTTCTGTTAATTCAGCCAGGAATGTTCACCACAGCCAGGACACCCTGTAGGCATCTGGCCTGTTGTCCAACAGGACCTCCAGGTCCTTCTCAGCAGAGCCAGTCAGTCCAGATTCAGCCCCATTCCCATGGTTTCCTTTTCCATATCTCCCTTTTTTCTCCCTCCCGTGCTTACCTGGTGGGGTCTTTGCTTGTATTGACTCTGGGAAAGTAATAAGGCAAAGAGTGTGGGGACTTGATGCAGAATTCAAAGAAAGGAGGAAAATTCAACTTTAATACAAACCAAATGCTGGGAATGTGGGAGAAGGACTGACCACTGTGGAAGTGGGGGAAAAGCTTCTGGAAAGTGAAAACCTGGATTTTCTAGTAGAGACTTGTGAAGGCAATGATGGGAGGCAAAGGGTGTGAAAGACCCTTTTGCTGGGGGAAAAGCAGTGTTGTGTTTGGTGGGGTTGAATGAGAAATGGGAAGGTAAAATGAAGAGAAACCCAAGGAGAGTTTGGGAATTGTACAGCCATGTTTGCACATTGAGTGGAAGAGAAGAAGCTGCATGGGGTGGAGCACCAAGAGCCAGGGGGAGTGTGGGGAGACCCCCACGCCCACGTTGTGCTGCCCCCAGGCAGCAGCAGAAAGCAGCAGCTCCCCGGCTCTTTAGGGACACCGTGGTGGTCACAGTGACAAAGCAGGTGGGATCCCCTTCTGCACACCTCGAGCAGCTGCCCCAGGATCACAAGGGCACAAGGGCAGTGGCAGCAGAGGAGGCACCTCCAGCCCGGGCTGCAGCGGCTCCTCCTGAAGGAAACACAGAGCTCGTGGGTGGGTGGACTTTTAGTTGCCCCTTACAACAGTTCCCAACAGTAAAGAGGACATCAAACTTGTATTTTGGAGGTGCAGATAAAAAAATTGTGCATTCCTAAATGTTTTGCTTGACTTTCAGAAATGTCAGTGAAGGAGGCGCGGGGTTCCCTGTCCCTTCCCCCGCGAAACTGTCAATATTCTGCCCTCCCGTGGAGCAAAACACGAGAGCCAGAGCTGCTTCGGGATCTAAAGAACAAACGCTCCTCGCGGCTTCGAGCTGAGCCAAGAACCGGGCGGGAGAGCCCCGGGAGCCCCGGCGTGTGCGGGTCCTGCGGGACCGGCCCCGCGTGTCACAGCGAGGCCGGAGGGTCCGTCCTTTAACAACGCAAGGTTTATTGTTTTCCAATTAAATGTGTATTTTCAATTCAGAAATTCGATTTTAAGCAATGAAACGGATTTGCTCAGCGGGCTGGGCCGTGTCCTCGCTGCTTCTTCAGAGAAGGCAAAAATCCGCTTTTATTTCAGCAAAATCGCTTGATCGGCTCCTAATGATCCGTCCGCCCAACGGTGAAACCGCGGCCAAGGAACAGGGAGGTTTTAATTCGCGGGGAAGGAGCCGCGGGCGGGGGAGCCCGAGAGCCCCGCGCGCCTCGTCCGTTCGTCCGCGCACCGGGGGTCGAACCGGGGGCTCCGA
>NW_009952164.1:370775-378005 GCF_000747805.2 Chaetura pelagica
GGTTGCGGGGGGTGTGCGGGGCGCGGTTCGGCCCTGGACGCAGTCACCGGGACCCTCGGAAAAGCTGCAGGACAGAAGGGGGGTGGGAGCTCAAATGATGGCACGTGCGAGATCTGGGACAGTAGGTGTGGAGAGAAACAGCGGGTTATAGGAGAAGAGGCTGTGGGGGAAGAATGAGAGGGATGCGTTTCAACCACGGCTTCAGTTGAAGTGGCTGTGAATCAGAACATGGGCTGGTGACTGCTGGTGTCCCTCCTGGGCTGCTGCTCTTGGCAGCAGCAACGGGCATTCTCCACAGAACTGGCCAAAAAGGACAAATAGTGGGAATTACCCAGGAGCAATCAGTGTGTGCTAACATGAAAAATTAATTAACTTTGCATCTTCTGTCCCACTTTGGTTAAATGCTGTGTTTAATTGTGGTGCTTGAGATGTGCAGTAATGTGCCCTCTGGATGTTGGGTGGTCCTCTTGCTAAAAATCATAGAATCATCAAGGTTGGAAAAGACTTCAAGATCAAGTCCAACTATCCACCCTACAAGCCCTAACCACTAAACCATCTCCTGAAACACCACATCTACACCTTTTTTGAACACCTCCAGGGATGGTGCCCCCACCACCCTCCCTGGACAGCCTGTTCCAAAGCCCCACCACTCCTTCTGTGAAGACATTTTTCCTAATATCCAGCCTGAACCTCCTCTGGTGCAACTTGACCCCATTTCCTCTTGTCCTGTTGCTGGTCACCAGGGAGAAGAGCCCAACACCCACCTCACCACAACCTCCTCTCAGGCAGTTGTAGGGAGCAATGAGGTCTCCCCTCAGTCTCCTCTTCTCCAGGCTGAACAGCCCCAGCTCCCTCAACTTCTCCTCAGAAGACCTGTTCTCCAGACCCATAATCAGCCTTGCTGCCCTTCTCTGCCCCCTCTTCAGCACCTCCATGTCCTTCCTATTCTGTGTGGTGTTTGCCTTCTTGGCCACCTGGGAACATCCTGGCTCCTGTTCAGCTGCTGTTGGTCAGCACCCCCGGTCCCTCTGCTGGGCACTCCTATCCAAGCCTGGAGCTCAATGTTTGTGCATGTAAATAAGCAAAATACCCAACACTGGCTAAAATGAAGACTGACAAGCACGTCTCTTGCCTGGAGACACTCGCAGCATCAGCTGGTGTGAGACCTTAACCTTCCATTTGCCACAGCCCCTTGCAGTCCAGTCTGGGTGTTTAGCCCTTCTGAGAATTCCCTGATTCCCTTTCCCACAGCGTCTGACCAAACACACCAAGTTTGTGCGGGACATGATCAGGGAGGTCTGCGGCTTCGCACCCTATGAGAGACGTGCCATGGAATTGCTGAAGGTTTCCAAGGACAAACGTGCTCTGAAGTTCATCAAGAAGCGGGTAGGTCAATCCCACAGCCTCAGGACGGTGGCCAAAACTGGTGTAGTCAACTCAGGTTTTTATGTACTTCCTTAGAGATATTTTGCTTTTGAATTAATTATATTTTCATTGTTTGGGAAGTTACTGGTCTAATCGGAGGGAGCGGAGGGAATGCTCCTTGGGGTGGGTGGGAGATGGACATAGAAGTAAGTACTTTGTGACAAAGCCCTGAGCTGCAGCAATCCAGGCTGGCTCTTCCTGCATTACTTGAAAAGCTGGTGCAGGGAGGGCAGCCTGAGGAGCAGCCCCAGGAGCAGCTCCTGCCTTGCCCGAGGTCATTCTTGAGACAGACATGTGATGCCTGATGGCTCCTGGCTGGCCAGTTAAGGTGGATGGGGTTCAAGTCCATGTTCACCAGAACTGCCAAGGAAACCTCTTCAGTGAACGTGTGTCTGCCCTGCTGGGGATGCTGACCCTGCTCTCTCCCCTGCAGGTTGGCACTCACATTCGGGCCAAGCGAAAGCGGGAAGAGCTCAGCAATGTCCTGGCAGCCATGAGGAAAGCTGCTGCCAAGAAGGATTGAGCTGCACAACCTGTAACTCAATAAAGTCCTTTCTTACACAACTGGTGATGGTTTATCTGCTTCAGCCCATGGGCAGGGTGCTTGGGGGATGCTAAGGGACTGGGCTGACCTGGCCCTGAGCTCCAGCAATCCAGAACTTCCATCCCAGTTTTATCTTGCCTGCAGCTGGAGATGGTGGTCCTGGACTGTGATATATTCTGGAGGGGTGGTTCTCCAGAGCTTGTGGAGCAGAGCTAGCCTTTCTCAGGACATGGAAGCCTCTGCAATAGCTGAGCCTGTGAATACCAAGATACCTCCCAGTTTGTCTCCTGACATAGATGGTGGCAGGAGAGAAGTCTCTAGACAAATTGCTGTTGCAAACAGTAACTCTGCACTCCTTCCCTCTCTGCACTCAGCCTTGTGCACCTTCTGCTTGTGCCCTTCCCCTTTTACTCTCCATCCGGACCTGCACTCTGCACTGTGTTAACAAATAATGAGCGAGAATTAAGACTGGAAGAGCTCCCTGAATGTCAGCAGAATGATTCTTTATTCTCCATGAAGGGGAACATTGTGTTGAGACAGGACAAGTGCAGTTCTGCACTTACATACACCTCAGATAGACTTCATGTAGCTACTTTTCCCAATTTAAATTGATTTTTTCCTAGCATTTAGTGTAAGACAAAGTATTCCAGTACAGCCTGTGTTTAATTAACATAAAAGTCATACCAGGATATTTAATTCCTTTTCTCAGTCAGTGAACATCATACAGCTGGCTGCAGTGGCAGAGACAGTCTGTGGTGGAGTGCAGTGCTACCTGCTCATCCTGCACATGCCTGTTTTGTCCAGGTGTCTGCTTTCCAAGCCTGGAGCTGTTCCTGATGGCACTGACCTGGGATTCAATCTGGAGGAGACCCCCATCCCTCTGCAGCTGGATGTGCTACCTCTGCTGAGCTGGGAAGTGCACATTCCACTCCAGCCCAGGCTCAGCATCTGGGACAGTGAGAGGTTCCTGGGAGCTACTCGACCACCAGCACCTCAGCCCCAGCTCTAGAGTGAATGTTTCCATCAGCAGGTTCTTAGAAACAGTGAAATAACTGAAAAAAATCTAGACTCCACTGGTGGTGGCTGAGAACATGCATGTTCCTTAGGTAAAATGTCACGATTTTATTGGAAATACGTAATACTAAAGAGAGAAATACTTTATTCTACCCAAGCCATAATTCATGTCAGCAGCTGCGCAGCAGCAATAGCTCCATGTCCCTCTCCAGGTTTGCTCCCAGGTCCCCCCAGTTCTGGGCAGGAGTTGAGCACAGAGGGACAGACCATGTTCCAGCCCTCAGGTTGTTTGTTCAGTGTCATCCTCCAGTGGAATCCAGATTTGAAAATGCTATATCAAATACCTCCTGGTAGTGCTCAACAAAATGCACTTCTAGTCCTTCTGTGATGAATCCAGCAAGGTCATAATAATCCTTTTTATTCTCTGCTGGCAGGATGATGCAGGTGACACCCGCTCGCTTTGCCTGCGGGGAGAAGAAAGTCAGGTTCCCAAGTCCCAGAAATCCATCCATCTACTAGAAACTCACCCATTTTAGAAAGCAAGAACAAGAACAGTTATTTAGGAGCATGATCTGGCTTTACTCTGGAGAGCAGCAAGGGCATTTCTTACAGAAGGTGCCACTAAGGATGGATCCTGTTCTACATCCCCCCAGTTCCACCTTCTCAGCTGCAGGGACAGCTGAAGTGGGAGGTATTTTAGTAAGGCTGTGTCAGGACACTGGGGGATTATTTACACCAATTCATACTAATTTGCAGTTTGAAACGTCTGTTCTGACTTGGGTGAGGATAAGCCCTACAACCAAAGGAAGAATTAGAAACAGACCAACCCACCACACGAATATTCATGTCTCATAGCACCCAGGGTCCTACAACTGGGCCAAGGCAAACAAGAGAGACAAACACAGGCTGGGGGAGGACACACTTGGGAGCAGCTCTGTGGTAAAAGACCTGGGGGTACTAGTGGATCAGAAGCTGGACATAAGCCACTAATGTGCAGCTGCAGCCCAAAAGGCCAAGCCCACCCTGGGCTGCATCACAAGGAGTGTGGCCCATAGATGGAGAGGTGATGACTACCACAAACAAACCACAAAATTACCCATTTTACAGCCACGTGAGACAAAGGAATCACATTGCACGAGGCTGTAGCCCAGAGTCAAGGACACAACTCAAGTCCCAGCTCAAAATGCTGCCTAAAGAGCTAATTACCATTCCTGAGGATGGAAAACTGTGTGTGATGCAAGGCTGCCATAGAGCCATGGAGGTGAAATCCAGAGAGAGATTCAATGCTTGGAAAAGAATTTTGAAAACTACAAAGGGCTGAAACAAAACCAGCAAGTATCACTTCATTATGATGTACAAAGAAACTTTCCAAGGGAAAATGCAAGATGCTAAAATTAAGTTTCTTCTATCTAAAGCAGAAAAATAGGGATATCTGTATGAAATTTTAAGGCAGACAAATTCAAGCTGGACTTAGGGAACAGAGCGTCAGTGTTAAGGATGATGATTTATGGATACCATCACATCCATACTCAAAGCCCTCCTTAAACAGGCACTTCAACCCAGCAGAGATGATCACAGACTGATATGGTCCAATAGAGAAGCCAGCTCTATCAGCCAGATGATGATCCCTTCCACCCTTAGTTCTACCAGTCTAGTAACCAGATGACCACAGATGCCCTTGCACAAAGCCTGGGTTCCCATCTCCTTCCTCACAGTCAGAGACACAGACAAGCCCCAACACTCCCCAGCAGGGTCTCCACAGTGGAGACTGAATCACCACCTCTCTCACTACAGGAGCAATCACTCATTGTCACCATCACTGTGGAGCCCAACCCAGGGCTCTGTCCCACAGATGATGCCCACAGACAAGGGAGGAGCTCTCACCGCAATAGTCTTCTCCTTGATTCCACCAACAGGAAGAATTTTCCCAGTTAATGACACTTCTCCAGTCATGGCCACATTCTGCCTCACTGGGCAATTCATGGCCAGGGACAGCAAAGCTGTTACTATAGTACATCCTGCACTTGGTCCATCCTTGGGTGTTGCCCCCTGTTTGAAAAAACAAACAGAAAGCCCTGCCTTTAGCTCATTCAGAGAGGAGCAAAGCCAGACAAGACCTTTGCCACTGCTGTTTTAACATGGCCCCAATTTCAGAGGGTGTCACAAAGGTTTCTGTGAACCTGTCACTGTTGGAATCCTGCTATTTGAATTGGTCCATCTATTGACAGCAAATTGAGTTCTCACCTTATTCAAAATACTCCATGAGTCTACAATTTTGGTTTTGCCCTCATGCCACCACAATACTCATCAGGTCAGGACTTTGAATAAGCAACATGAGCAAAAAAAACCAAAACAGACCATGAATGATTTGAAGCTTTTTGTTTGCCTAAGGCAACCATGGAAACAAGGAACAGAGGTCAGCATCACAAGGGAAGAGAATCAAGAGTCACAAAATAGTGGAAGACAACACTGAAAATCATGCAGGGCAGAAAATATCATTCAGTTTAGAAAGCCCAACAAAATCCAGTGACAGTCTGGATTTATCTGAGATCAAACAGATCTTTGAAGTTAAGAGCAGAAGAAATGAATGTTTGAGAGGGAGTTCAGGCAGAGGTGATGTCTGTTAATTCCTGATCCTCCAGGAAATGAGCACACAGGTAACAGCCCAGTACCCTACAGACACAGAGTGAGCTGCAACAAGGAACTACTGTGTGCTTTAGCAAGGATAAAGCATACAATAATTCAGAAGCAGAGCTTGGGCACAGTGACACTACAAACTTTGCCTTCAGTAGTTAGAGCACCTGTCCAAAGCCTGTTACACAATGTATGAGCCTCTCATTTATCTTCAGTCCTATTTATGTTCATTTATCTTTGGTCCCAAACAGTGGAATAATGCAATTGCTGCCAATATAGGGAACAGGAACCATGGCACAGAGACCAGGAGAAGTATTTTCAATTATGTATAAATGACCTGAAACCTTTATGAAAGCCTGGTAGCACAGAGACCTAAGCTTTGGTCTCCTTGTAGGATAAACCTTGACAAGGTTTTATCCAACCCCTTCTCTCCACCTGCACAATAGGCCAACAGCAAGAACCAAAGTCTAGATTCCTTATAGGACTATCCAAGCCCCCATATTCAAACTACATGCTTGTTGTAAAAAGGAATGGAAACTCAGCTTCTAAGACTGCTTTCTAGGTTTTACTGCTAAAAAGGCCTGAGGGCATCCTGCACAGCATGCGAACAGATCAAGTGCTTTCCAGCTTCATGCCCAGGGCAGCAAACCAGCCTGGCTGCCATGGATCCTCTGGGAATTCTGCATCAGTTTACCTCTGGCACATGCAAGTGGATATGGGAAGACATGAGAAAGTCATTGTTGGAGTCCTTCTGCATCAAAAAGGCTCTTGCAAATGTGTAAGCTATTTTGGCACTCTCTTTCATGACATCTCCCAGTTGCCCTGTTACTTCAAGGGACCCATCTTTGTTCTCCTTGTCTTTGGGTCTCCTCAGGGATGTTTCAACAAACAGAGTGGAGCCTCCTAAGACATAAAAGAAAAGCAACATCCTGAGAAAAGTTAAAGGCAAATCAAACTAGAAGGTTTTGGTGATGCAGAAGCAATGTCAGGAATTTGGGGCTCTCAAATGAGACACTAGCTCTTGGATAAAGAGCAGTTTAAATCTGCTCTCTGAATCCCTTCAGGAAGGCCAGCTAGAAATCCCAACAGCACTGCACTGCCAGTCTCCATTCACTGCTTCTTTGCACTTCACACTGCACTAACACAGATGCAACCTCCATTTAGTGGAAATCAGTTCTTAGAATGGCTCTTTGTAGATAAAAAGCAAGATGAGCTCACACTGTAACACACCTGTAGCCAGCTCAACTTCCCAGTGTCAGACATTTATTTACCTTCTCCCTCTTAAATACTTAAATTCTCCCCAGGGTCAGAGTATGCAGGGTTCATACCCTTTGCTGTATTTCTATACTGTGGTGCACATAAATCCCCAAGTTGCTAAGGGAGTAACCCCATGAAGGGGAAGTAGCCAACTGTACCCACCCCAACAGAGTTACACAACACCTGTACCTGCCCTTGACATTGAAAGCCAAGTCAATGTTTCAACATGACTGAAGAGACACATGTCTCAGCATAAAGAGAAAACATGCTGGCCTGAAGCTAAAATGAGCCTGGGTCAGGGAAGCAAAAAAAGGATCCCCTCTTCAGGGTCCCTCTTCTGCACTGGACTCAGCAGG
>NW_009952164.1:378107-383756 GCF_000747805.2 Chaetura pelagica
CAGCAGGAAAAAATTAGTTGGGCTCTTACATGCCATTTTTAAAAACTATACAGAAATGCAGATGTTAACCCAGAAGTGATTTCATCTCACCCATAGCTGTCCAGGCCAGACCCATCACCACTCCTGGAGGAGTGGTCTCATACATGCGATCCACAGTGAAGATGGGCTTTCCTACAAAGTCCTGCAGGTTTTCAGGTGTTACTTGCACTGTCTCTGCTTCTCCACTCACAATTTTATAGGCAGATTTCCTCAATACCTGAGTGAGAGAGAAATTTGTTTCTGTAGAAAAAAGCTGTGAAGGCTGAAGTGCAGTGGGCACAGTTACACACTCACCTTTTCTACTTGTTTCTGCAGATTCCTCACCCCACTCTCTCTGCAATACTGCTTGATGAGAACAGTGAGGACATCTGATGTAATTTTGGCTTTATTTTCATCCAAGCCACACAAAACTCGTGCTTGAGGGACCAAGTATCTCTGAAAGAAATCATCCCCCACATCCTTCTGTTAATATTTGTGACAAAAGCCTGGCGCTTTCAATTCATGCAACTTATTCTGCTCTGAGCTCCATGCCCTTGTCTGGAGTCCACAACCTATGGAACACTGGAATTACATTAACTGGGTGTTCAAATCAGAAGAACTCTGTCCAAAATATCAGTGCTTAATTTTTCTGGACACAGCTGGATGTAAATATGTAAGCCTGAATCTGCCAAAAACATTATATCAGATGTAAGCTTGTATTACCTCTGCAATTGCAAGTTTCTCTTCTGCTACGTATCCTGATACATTGATCACTTCCATTCTGTCCCTCAGTGGTTCTGGAATGGTTTCTGTTACGTTGGCAGTACAAATAAAAAGCACCTAGAAATATTACAAAATCCTATTAAACACTTCCAGAAACATTTGCTTTACCCCAAGCAACAGCTCCTCAGTTCTGTGTTTGTCTGAAGGACTGGAGCAAGATCATCTTCTCTGTGGAACCCAGTTTTTATTACAGGAAGTTTTGTGTTTTAGAACTATGTAGTAGGATGTTCCCTACCCCCAGAATAAATGTTTAGAAATACACACACGACAAACTGGAAAATCGGGATGGTCCATATGGACCAGGAAACTCTTTGCCTGGGGAAATCTGGATCTTACTTCTAACCTTCTATGATGTTATCACAGAAGCGACACAATATAAATCCAGCAATTCTGCAATTAATGTAAAGCTGCACAAAAAGTGCACCAGTGTGTGAAGACAATCAATTCCAAAAGCTTGACAGCTGCATGAAGCCACCCCACTTGATAGCAACTCTGCAATCATTAAGTGGAAGGAAAACTCCTGCCTTTTCTAGCTGAATCCCTGGCTCTGCAGGAGGTTAGGGCCATGGGACACAGGCTGGTGACTGTGTTCTCCTAAGTGTGCAGACATTTCTGCTGAAGCCACCTCCTGCAGAGACAGCTCAATCTCCTGTCTGACTTTCCCACTGACCAAAATGTCAGCATCTCTTTGTGGACAGGAAATCTCTGCATTGATGCAAATTCACACATTCCAGCTCTACAATCTTTGCAGAGGAGAGAAATACCTTTGATAAATCCACAGGAACATCAAGGTAATGATCCAAGAAGTTAGAGTTCTGTTCTGGATCCAACAGCTCTAGAAGGGCTGAGGATGGATCCCCTTGATATCCTCTTCCTATTTTATCCACCTATGGGAGAAAAGCTTAAAATGCTTTAACAAGTTTGTCACCACAATACATTCTCATGCAAGGATTCTTTAAAGGTTCCATCTGAAAACCTTCATGTGTTTGTTCATGAACAGCCAGTTCATGAACAGCACACCAGCACTCTGTGCATTCACCCAAGCCCCCACCCTCTGGCCAGGTGAGCACACTGCACACCTGCAAAAAACAATTATATCATAGAACTTTACCAGGGCAGTAGAGAAGCACCATGGAGACTCAGGGAATGCACATACAGGGAATTTTCATGGATTATGGAGTACTACTCATTAAGCTAAGCTAAACCAGAAGACCAGAATACTTATTCCACAGGGGTAGGACTACAGGATGCTAGCTCATCCCACTTCCCTAATATGTAAGCTAAGACACCTTCCCTTCTCTGCCCAAGGTGCAAAGCGCCCACACAGCCACTCATCAGCCCACAGCTCAGCCAACGACCTCTGCTGCTTTCACATAATCACTGACTGAGGCTGGCAGGGACTTTGTGAGGTCACCTTGTCCCTTCCCACTACTCAAGCAGGGGTATGTCCAAGGTTGTTGTCTCTTAAGAGATCAGAACAGAGACACTCCAGTGCTTTTCTCCCTCAACAGCAGTGTTACCTAGATGGACATCATGCAAGTTGCTACTGCGGCCAACACCGGGCTCCTCCACTAACACCACTCAAGTGTCATGACCCACGGGCTTCATTACCTTTAAATCAAGACACTCAGTGGTTAACTTACACTGTAACTCATTACCCAGTTTCCTGGTCCCCCATGCCACTCCCAAGACATCTGCTGTTGGTCTTTCCATGGCACAGCACACACCGAGGCTAGAGAGACTGCTGCTATGTCCTGTCCTTATTTGCTTTGCCACAAAGCAGAAGACTGCCACCCCTGTCTCATTAACTCTCAAATCAGACCACTAATTGACTCTAAGCATCTTGTTCCTTATAGCCCTGCTTTACACCTGCTGAGAATGACTCAAATCATCACATGGGCAGCAGTGGTTTTGTGCACAATGATGTTCCCACACCTGGGTAGGGAACATGAGTTATTGCAGCCTCTGAACCTCCAGCCAGCTCCACTAGGATCCTCACAATCCAAACAGCTGCAATTTAATGAGAAGGCCACAGCTGAAATACTTAAGTTGAAGACTGTTACAGGAAGAGCAACAAAGGGTCTAAGGTAGCACTGTCACCCAAGGAACATGAAAGCCTGGCTTCATTTAAATAAAAATAAAGAAGAGTTTTTTTGAGAGTTACTGTTTCACCCTTCCTATTGGGATCCAGAATTGAGACATATTTTAGGAGGAAAAACTAGAAGAAAAATCAGATACATCACCTCATCTATCAGTATAAGTGGATTCTCTGTCTTGGTCTTCTTCAGACACTGGATGATTTTTCCTGGCATTGCTCCAACATACGTCCTCCTGTTTTACCAGAAACTGTGTTTAGGGAACCACTCTAGAGCACAGCGCAGGGCACACAACAGCATGCAGCTGATGGCACAGCCATGTCCTGCTGAGCAACAAGGCTGTATTTCTTCAACATCTCTCAAAAGCTTTCTCCTTCACCACACCAAGATCTATCTGGTCTGTTGCTACTAGAGATCAGACATGAATTTTGGCAGAATACTCCCAGATTGCACTTTTCATCTTTAGGATTAACCACTTTTAAATTAGAGGGAAGCAAAGAGGTAAGTCTGAGAACAGAGATGTTTGAATAGTGACTTCCTGTTTTCTCAGTAAAGAAACATCAGAAAAAGGAACATTTCATTCCCTCATTTGGTAGGGACAAAAAATGATAAACTACTAACAGCAAAACAGAATCTTTCTGCTAGAAGAACTGGCATCCAGCAACATGCAGAAGCAGAGCAAGAGGGAAACTGTAACAGAGTGACAGCCAGAAGGCACAGAGCAGAGAACATCTTAGAAAGTACTTTTTCTGTATCATACAGGGCAGGACCTTGCAGGTTCAATTCACACTGAAGAACAGCTAACTCCTACTAGTTTGAAAACACTGCTAGTTTTATTTTCAGGTGTATGTGGAAGGAAAACAAACCAGTGGTAGAGTTTGATTAATTTCTTTTTGTATTCACTTCATCTTATTCTCCCCTTGAATACTCGTTTTTCTCATGGAGCACCTCTCTCCTGATTATTTAGAAACCAGGTCTCAATCCCACCTGAACACGTGAATGACTCTGTCCAAACTCTCACCACTCTCTAGTGCAGGCATTTACAGACAGACACTAATTAGCATCTGGCATCAGCCCAGCACTGCTGGATGGCTCACACAGCTTTTCAAAGCTCTCCCACAAGCACACACAAGAAGCAGGGAGCAACTGCCTTTAAAGACACAAACATGATTATGTTTCAAACTCTGCCTTTTGCCATCCTTTACATGCCTTCCTAGATCTCAGCTCCTGTTCAGCAAGGGCTGGCAGAACAGAGATTAGAATCACACACACTGTTCAACTTCACTTTGGTTCCTATTCTGATGATTGATCTCTTCACTCCTGTGAGCAGTGACAGGACTGGAGGAAATGGCAGAAGCTGCATCAGGGGAGTTTTAGGTTGGATATCAGGAAAAGGTTTTTCACCCAAAGGGTGGCTGAGCACTGGAACAAGCTCCCCAGGGCAGCAGTCACAGCACCAAGGCTGCCTGAGTTCAAGAAGCCTTTGGATGATGCTCTCAGGCACATGGGGTGATTCTTGGGGTGCCCTACACAGGGACAGGAGTTGGACTCGATGATCCCGATGGGTTCCTTCCAACTCAGCATGTTCTGTGATTCTGGTTCTAGGCATTAGTGAAAATTCTGAGAAAGTGCTTAAGTTCCACTGACCTGTGTCCTTTTATTTCTGCTACATCAGTCATCCCTCCAACACTGAAGCGGAAGTACTCCCTGTTCAGGGCTCTGGCAATAGAGCGGGCGATGCTGGTTTTGCCAACCCCAGGGGGGCCATAGAAACACAGGATCTTCCCCTGGGTGGATCCTCGCAGCTGGCTGACTGCTATAAATTCCTGCAGAACAAATGAAGCACCACTAGTGAACTGAGGACAACTGCAGCAACACCAAAACATACTTGTTCTCAGGTTAAACGATTACAAAATGAGCATCATACACAAAACTGGTCCTCGAAGGTGGGGAGGGCAAGGGGAGAAGCTAAGTAAGGATACTGGTGCAGCTCTGAAAAGAGGTGTAAATAACCTCTGGTTAAATAATCTCTGAAAAGCAGTTGTCCCTGAATTTTGTGCTCTGTTGTCATCTCACCAGGAGAAGCATTCTCCCTCTCACTGTCCTGGAGTGGTAAAGCAGACTTTCAGTTCTTCTCCCAGCTTCCTTAGTCCTCACCTGAGTCTCCCAAGCTACATGAGAGCACCACTTCTTCCTCGCTAAGTTAAACCTGCATCTTCTCACACTCCTATGCTAAGCAATTCTCAAATAACACCCAGCAGCTGAGAAATCATGGTTTGGAACTGAACTCTCAACTGCTCATACGCCAGCACTGGAAAAATCACTGTGCAAGTGGGCAGGGAGATGTGGTTTCTTGGAATAAGACAGTTATTTAGCAAAGATGTGCCTTGAACTCTTTCACCTATAGCACTGAGATACTATACAAGGACAACAGCACCAATCCAGTTAAGGTTCAAAGCTGTGTAGGCATTTCTCAGTACCTTAAAATCATGAACCTCGCATGCACTGCTACAACTGGGGAATGTCCTGTGTGGAATTAATCACATAATAATCAAAGCAAACCTGTACGATGCAACTCAATCTATTTCTGTATAAAGCTTGGGCTCAGTGAGCATGAATAGTGCCAACAAACAACCTAAGAGACTGATACTCAGAAAAGATTATCTGCTGGCAAATGTGCAACAATAGTCTTACTATAAATCATTCAAAATCAGATAGTGAGATTAGTCACTAGTCTTGGGCACTCCTAGGG
>NW_009952164.1:383924-396323 GCF_000747805.2 Chaetura pelagica
AGGGAAAGAAACCCAGGCAGCCAGGAGATCCTTCATAACCTTTATCTTTTTCTAGAAGAGACTAGAACAAAACCATCTAATAAAAGCAAAATCCCAGGATGAATTCACAATAAATTATGACATCCTATCATTAGCTGAGGAGATGCCTGTATGGAGGTTTCTGTGCACAACAATTACTGAGGCGCCCTAAGCACCATCAGTGCCGTCCCCATATAAATACAAAGCTCTGCTACACACAGCATGTGGCAACAGAAAGAGAAACTGCCTCTTTGTATGGAAATGGCCAAATTGAAGGCTAGCTACAGCCAAATCTGCTGAGCTCTCACCATATGTTAATGCAAAGGCAGTATCTGCACCTGTCTCCCCTCCACTGGGCACTTGTCCAGTATGATATGAGTCCTGCCAGCAGTAGGATTGTCCTTCACTGCTCCAACGCACTGGCTGGCTACAAGGAGGAGCCTGTTCCTGTCCCCTGGAAAGGAAGGCAGTTCTCACAGCAAGTTGTTGCAGCTGTTGCAAGTATCTACTCTTACCTAAAACAGATCCCCTTTCCATAGCAAGCACAGGCAGGACATCCTCAGGCAAAAGTAACATAAGTTGTGGCAATAGGCAAGACTGGAAACTATCCTGTCTGTTCCTACAAGGGCTGTTCTGCACAGACCATCAACCCTCCAGCACCCAACACAACTCCTGGTATAGGGAAAGGGTGTGAGGCAAACATGCAAACATGGACACTGGAAAAAGGCTGCCCAGGGAGGTGGTGGAGTCACCATCCCTGGAAGTGTTTAAAAGAAATACGGATATAGTGCTTAGGGACATGATTTAAGCACTGAACAGGTAGATTAGGTTATGGTTGGTGGATTTAGGATATGGTTGGACTTGATGCTCTTCAAGGTCCTTTCCAACCAGGATGACTCTATGCTGACTTAACCCCTCCTAATTTTGGAGGTATGAGTAGAGGTTCATTGTGTTTTGGAAAGGCAGTAATTCTGCCAGTCAAGAGGAACCATTTTAATAAGTCTCTGAAGAAATGGATTAAAAATCAGAGACTGCTTCCCCTGGACACTTACACTCTTGCTGAACACTAAGTAGCCAAGCAGTATATTGCTGTTTGAAATAGGAGTGTGACAATTATTGCCATGAGTAAAGATACTAACTGATCACCAGAGCATTATGTACTTTGCTCCAGCTTTCTGTTTGATCCAGGAATTAACACAAATTCAATGGAGAGCTGCAAATCTGAAACACAACCACATGCCTGACGCTAAGCAGAGTATGAAATGGCGGACACTGCCTGTTCCTGCCTTACCAGAATTCGCTTCTTGACATCATCCATTCCATAATGATCCTCCTCCAGAACTGCTTGGGCCCTGGTCAGCTCCAGGTTCTCCTCACTACATTTCCCCCATGGGATGGATGTCAGCCAGTCCAAGTAGTTCCGTGTAACACTGACAGAAACACAAAAATGGGAGTGATTAAACAACAACCAGCTCATGCCTACTCCACTGCCTTCCAAATCAACCTCATTCAGTACAAGTAGCATATTAACTACTCATAAAAGGAGGACTATGATAAGAACATCTTTATCTGGGCAGTGATTGCTAACCTTTCATTCTGGACTTCCACCCCAAAAATAGATCAAAGCTTTTTTTCCACAACTTTAACTTTCCTGAGACAAAAAACCTCCAACATACCATGTAAAGACCAAGATTCCTGCACACAAATTCCCTGTATGATTTTTTTGTTGTTGTTGTGCAGCTGGTTCTTGTCTGAAGACAAGCAGGATTGTTTGTAAGCTGTGCACTACTATTGATGAAACTTCAAGATAGAAAATCAGTTATCTCTGTTTCCACAGTGAACCATGACAACTTAAAGAAGAAAGATCCCTGGCTCAAAAGCAAGGTAAAACAGCTGGATGTACAACTTAACAGAGCAAGATTTAAGACTGAGAAATAAGGATGTTACTGTGGAAGCTGGCAGTAGAGACTATTAGTTTAAACAGGCTGCTGGGGAGGAGAACAGAAGTGCAGCACTCAGATGTGAAACTCTGCATGTTCACATCAGGGATTCACAAATCCCAGGAGGGAGGGCTGCAAGGTGCAGTAATTAAACCAGGTGCAGCCATGAGCACAGAGAAGCACAGCTTGCCCCTGCCTCACCATCTGGCCCCAGGGTTCACTCCTGGTAATCACCATATCAACAGAGCTTTGTTCTCCCAAGCACTTCCTTTGCAAACCTGCTACCGCTGCTACTGCTCTGAGGGAAAAGTCCTAAGTTGTTGGTGAAGCCCGGTGTGTCTTCCCTAGCCTCCTTCCTCCTAGTGTATGCTTACCAAGATGTTCCTTATCCAAATGACACCTCTGCTTTCAAACACCAGCCTTTTACTCCATAAAAGATCCTTTGTTTTAAAAGCAAAGATCCAGAGCACTGAAGTGCTGAGTGCACTGCTGTACTGGGTAGCACCACCTCAACAGACAAGGAATGTTCAAAGCAAGCTCAGCTTCCAACAATGGTGTCACTACTCACTCCTTTGCAATTCCAACCCTGCCCCAACCCCTCAGGGACCACCTCAGGTAGCTCAGCCAATTTAATGAATTAGCAACTAGCTTCTCTTGCTCACATCTAATGATAACACCCAAGTACAAAAGCCAAAATTCAGGGCTGAAGGAATTGCTGCACATTTAATAAGGAGTAAAACTGCACAGTTCTTAACCACAGCATTAGGCTGCAAGAGAAGACCTAAACTGATCGAAGAAAGAAATTACAGTTAAACAGGAGATTTGGAAAACAACCCTATAGCTGGGATGTGATCATATGCAACATTCAGAAAAAAACTGTAACAAAACTCCTAAGAGCTTCGCAGAACTGATTTCTCTCATTCTCCCAACTAACCCTGACAGCAGAGGACAAAGCCAAGCACTCACTTAAATTCTGAGGAATGATTATCCAGCAAGCCCAACTTGTTCAACTCTTCATCAATCACATCCATGACATGTTTTGGCACTACCAGGTCCTTTAGTCGCTCACGGAATTTCTCTTCTATAGCATCCTTGTCCTCTTTTTCCAGACCTAGCTCTTTCTTAATGATCTTCAGTTGCTCTTGGAGAAGATACTTGCGATGTGTTTGCTTGATCTTCTCTTCAACCTAGACACAGCAACAAATACAGTAACTATTCTGTTCCTGGTAAACCCATCAAATGTTTCCAATACTTCTCAGTCATGACCTTCTCGGCAACTGAAAATCCTCCATGGAAATAATCTGCAGCATATTCTAATATAAAAAGTGACTCTATTGTTGGAGGCCTCCACTGGCCATGATTCAGTACTTCAGTGTTCTCTTTATGCTGGGGAGACCTGGCAGATTAAGCCAGGTATGATCTCCCTACTGCTGAACAGAGAGAAATAACCACTTCTCTTGACCTGCTGCCTACACATCTGCAAACACAGCCAATATGCAGCTGGCCTTCCTTGCCACAAGGACAGACTGCTGATTCGTGGGCAGCTTCCTGTACATCAGAGCCTCCAACTCCTTTTCTGCAAAGCTGTTTGGTACTGAGCCTGTCCTGTTGCAGAGGGTTATTCCGAATCAGGTGTGGGACTATTAATTTCTCTTTGCTGAACTTGAGGTTCTTACTGACTCCCAGAGGGACACCACTAGTAGCCAGCTGCAGTTAAGACTTCATAGTGTTGATCCCAATCCCTTTCTATCAAGACAAGCCAATTTTTTCACTACCTTGTACTACATCCCAGTCTGTGACACCCCAAGTTGGTCATAAGAACACTATGGCTGACTGCAACCAAGCCCTTGCTAATGTCAAGTTACACAACAGTCATCATTCTCCCTTTGAGCTCTAGGCCTTCTTATCAGACAAGGCAATCCTCTTGATGTGGTACAGTTTGCCCATGGAAAATCCCTTCTGGCTCTTCCAAATCATGTCCTCTTTCATTTGCCTGTACAGGGCTTCCAGGAGGATACTCCCCATACTCTTCCCAGGGATTGAAGGCAGGCTGACATGTTTGTAGTCTCCCTGATTCTCTTTCTTGAAGATTGGCATGGCATTTACTTTTTTCCACTTACTAGAACTTCCCCTAACACCAGTGTTTTAAAGAGACAACCAAAAAATGACATGGATAAGCCCTCTCAGCATCCTTGGATGCATCCCACAGATTGCACATATCTGATTTGCTCAAGAAGTCTCCAACAATTCCTATCCTGATCCACAAGCATTCTGCACTTGACACGAATTTTAAAACCTCCCATTATTGGGAGTTAATAATCCCAGGAAGTTTGGACTCAGTATACACAAACCTTTGTACTTCCTAGATTAAATTACAATTTTGATGTAGTTACTGTATTTTGATTAAAACAACAGAAAGGAACTACTGCAACTCACAGTGGTTAGCAGAGGGTCTTTTAAAATAACATTGTGCTATTTATACGATTATGTGCTACACACACTATTGGGCTGTAGATTTTTACACAGATGCTGCCCTCTAGGATTTACCTGCTTGCATGAAATTAGAACCTGGGCACATTTTAACAGCAGGTGCCACAACCTCACATCTTGTTACTTTTACAATGTGTATGAAAAATCTGATTTCTAACCAAAGTTGTCTATGAAATAGTAGCTCTAAAACAACCTTCCTTTGGAGTGTGCACAACTGTCTTGCCTTAAAATTCTTCACTGGCCATGCTAAGCAGCACAGTGGTGGATGTGACAGACATGTAAGGTATGTGTTCAAACTTACCTCCCTTCCAAGACGCTGCTGAAGTTTGCTCAGCTCATATTCCTTCTTGAGAAGGGAAAGGGCCTTGTAAAGGCGTTTGGGAATCTGGAAAAGACAGACACAAAATGCCTTTTCAGTGTACTCTTGGCAACTCCCTGTGAGAAAGGGAGAACAAAAAGCTCCAACAGGTTGTCTGGGAGAACTCTCCAGTGCCTGCAGAAGTAGAAAGAATCCTGCAGCAATTCCACAGCAATCCCACAGTGTGCAACCAACATGCAGCCTGTCCGACTGGATGTGAGCAAGAACTTCTTTACCCAAAGAGTGGTCAGGCACTGGAACTGCCCAGGGAGGTGGTGGAGTCACCATCCTTGGAGGTATTCAAGAAATGTGTAAATGTGACACGTCAGGACATGCTCTAGTGGGCATGGGGGGTTTCTATGGTTGTGTGTTGGTGGTGGTTTGGGGGGTGTGGCTGTGGTTTTTCTTCCCTGAGTGGATGGTTGGGACTTGGTGATCTCAAAGGTCTTTCCAACTGTGACAATTCTGTGAATTACTTGCCACCAAAGACTCAGAGCATCCAGCCTTTCTCTTAAGGCAAGACATTAATGACTGCATCCTTTAACAGGAACCTAATCACCAATACAAACGTGTCATCAAACATGGTACTGAAGTCCCTTCTGTACCAGGACATGTAACAGACATACTTCTGATTCAGTTAACATAGCTTTAATTAAAAGCTTAATCTTACACTGGTTTCTTCCAAGATGTCTTGAAGTTCTTGTGACTCTGCCCCTGTCAGTGCTGCACCCATGTCACTTAGATAGATGGGGTTATCTACAACACGCTGTCCAGCCTGCATCATCTGAAGTACAGACTCTCTGAAAAAATGGTAATAAAACCCAAAACACTCAGTAAACTTTTACCATCACCTCACAATGGAATATTCTCATAGAGTTATTTGTTATGACAGAAATGAAACAGTGTTCAGTTCCATAACAAAACAACTCATTTATTGAAATATGACTAAGGCAATAGTAGCAAATACATAAATCACTTGATTAAAATTATGATCAGTGATAAATAAAACCAAACATATTAAATGCTCTTTTAACAGTTGTGTAAAAATTTGTGTGCCAGCATGCTGACTCTTACTATGATCAGTGCATGATACTGCAGTGAGCTTCACTTGTACCCACATCACCTGCCACAGGACTCACATACCTCCTAGCTGAGCTTCCAACAGGGGATGATAAAGCTTGCATCCCAAAACAAAATTCTTAAATGACAATTCAGCAAATATATCTTCTTCATTAGAGCAAAAGGACAAGTGGAAAAGAAAAATCAGGTGTACTCCAGCCTGAGAACATGCCATTCCCAAAGTAGGGCAGCTTGGGAAATACATACCTGTACAAAGGATTCAAGGCAATGATGTCCCGAATTGTTTTGACAATTTCTGCAGTAAGTGCCTATAAACACAAGGAAGATTTAAGCAACAAAAAGACTGGAAAAGGACAGAAAACACCTCAGTACAAATATGACATTCCCCAATCTCTCCAGCTCAGGAGCACAGAAGTGCAGCCCTGGCCACCGGGTGCACGGGGAGGGTACTTGGTGCTGGGGCAGTTACTCCTCCTGGGAGGTGAGGAGAAGCAAGGGCCACAGCCTGGCTTCCTGCTTGCACTAAATGTAACTGGATCTTGGCCAGAGATATCATCAGTTGACCCTTCATCACCTTGGAACAAAGACTTAGTTTGATGGAGGATATTACACAACTTTAAGCACAGCCCAACCTCTGCATTCACTAACTTTTGCAAGTGACCAGTTCTAAGAAACTGAGCTGGTGTAATGAAAAATCATTATTTTCATATAATCCCCTCATGTAGTGACTGTGAGAAGGAGGAACAGGTTTCTGAGAACTGAAATTCTAAAATTAGAGCCTGAGTTTGGACCTCTTCCTTTCAAGAAAGAAATGTAGGTGCAACTCTGCAGGACAAGTCCAGGCTTGCATGATAAATTCACTCACTTTAACCTCTTCTGTGATCTGAAAATCTTCATGAACCACGTTCTCTACTTCTACCATGAGAACCTCCTGTGAGGAAGGAGCTACAGGATCCAGTATCACTTCCACAGCTTGGTCCTTTGCTCCAGGCTCCTCTTCAGCCTCTTTCTTAGAGCGCTTCTGTTTCCTTCTAACCTTCTGTTTGTTCTCAGGCTCCTCAGGCTCAACCTCTAGTTGCTTGTTTATACGAATCCTGAAAGCCAAATGAAATAATTCTCCTCTGTTACATGTGATTTCAGCTCCTCAGTAGGAGTAGGAAAGAGTTTGAATAAACTAAAATTTCAAACGTTGACAAAGGTCACTGACTGACTGATTGAAGGTGTTTTTATGATATTAAGCTTTTTGGTTCATTTTGTTACAATAAGGTTTAATTTAGTAAAACATTAATATCAAGCAGTAGATACTGACAGAACTTAGTAAGGAAATGTACAAGAGTGAAGCTGCCACACCACAAAGTTAACTGACCACTGAATAAGGCCACTGGTGTGTGAATGAGAGGCCAAGGGCAGCTGACAGCACCTTTATCAGAAACTGTGTTAAGTTAAAACAGATGCAGAACTACAAACCCAGACTTCTAATGATCAATAATCTAAACAGTGTTGGTGAACATACACATGCACACAAAGCTGAGTATCACAGGCTGACTTGACAGTGACAAGTTGCAGCACATTACAACAATGAATAAGGCATAATGGTTAGTATGCCTGCTCAGGACCTAGTTTCTCTGGCTATGTGAACCAACAACTCTGGATTCACACTCCCTTCTTGTTTCTCCTGAAAACCATGTTCACTGTTATACTTTACACTGTTACACTGAGTTCTGAATATAATGTTCTGCTTTTTCAGTGTTCTGATTCTCAACAATGTTTCTCTCTGCTTTAAACCGCATCAGCTGCATTATTTACTGGAATACTACACATTACATACCGTGTGTGTAACACACCCAGAGGTCATTCCATACCTAGACATTTGAAACTTTGCACAAGATTTCCTAGATTGAGTTTGAAAGAGATCAACAATATATTCCACAACAATTAACAAATAATCCCTAAAAGGGACAGTCTAGACTACACAGCATAATCACCCAAAAAATTTGTTTCCCTGTTATTGTTTTTAAATGTTTCTGAATTTTGCCTGCTGTGCATCCAACCCCACCTCAGATGGTTTTGACATGGATTATAACCTAAAATTCTCCAGAAAGGGATCAAAATCTTGCACTCTCACTGGTTTAAAAAGTTTCCTCACGAAAGATGAGTAATAGACAAACCCTTAGGAACTGCAATAGCTCTTGACAAAGCTGTTTTACTAGGCTGTGAATATGCGTCCAAAAAAGCTTTGTGGTGTAGCGGACTCCCAGCTCATGGGGTACCTGCCACTATGTGCAGGGTGTAGGTCTTATTTTCCATGTGATCTCCATCCAAAAATAAGACCCTCTCAGCCACTGTGTCTGCCACTAGCAACTTCTGATTGATTCTGACTATTTTTGTCAGCAGATTACAGTCTCAATTAAGGAAAAAAAATTTTTTTGGAGGGTGGGTTTGCTGCTGGTGAAAACGAGTTGCTGGGGAGAAGAACATCCCCTTCCAGGGCAACAGGAAGAGTTTGGCAGCAGCCAGCTGGCCAGCCAGCATGTAGGATTGCCCAGAAAAGCTGCTGGCCTGACCCAGAAGGCATGCTAGAAGGTGTACAGGAAGACCAAAGAGAGGGATTGAGAAATGAGAAAACCCAAACTTGCAAGATACCTGATTTCATTGTTTTGGCTGCTAATACAAGAGTTTCCTTTTCTTGATTTTTCCCATAAATGCAGCATGCTCCTCAGATCTGATAGCTAGTGTGGTTCCTGTGGACACAACTGACCAGTGCTCTACGTTTCAATCAAATAAATGAAAACCAACTTCCCACACTTTCCTAGTTATAGGGAAATATTTATGTTGCCAGTGAATCAAAACCTGCCAGTTCCCAAAATCTAACCAAACAAGGCTGAGCAGCAGTGCACTGTGCAGCAAGACATCTCAGACTTCATTTGCCATGTTTCTGTCCTTGTCTTTTCTCTTCTAAGAGGAAATGAAATGCTTTTAACCCCCTAATTTTATATTGTCTTAGCTCAAAATACTTGGCATAAATAGCCAAACCTATATTCCCAACAATAATCCTATTGTCTTCAATTCAGTTCTGAGGCCAGATTATGTAGACAAGGTATAATAACAGTTCTGGACTCCCTTTTTTTAAAAAAAAAAAAGCAAGCAAAAATCATGGCTAGTTCTGGAGAATTTCTTTCACCATTACTAAACTTTGATGTACTTGTCAAAAAACCTATTAATGAATGCTTGCTTGCATCACAGTACAGTTTATATGAAAATTACACACACTAGCCTCTTCCTTTTTGGGGCTAAGCATTTATGGCTGGAACACTAGAGCACTCTCAAGACATGTTGTGGTAACAAAGCAAAAGCTTGTCCTACAAGAATGGTGTATGAAAACATGGTGAAAACAGTCAAGGGATCCATGTGTTTGTAAAGAAGTCTGGTGAGATGCAGTGGAAACAAAAGTAATTACCTTCGATGTCCCATGACAATCATCCGCAACTTGTCTCCAAGATCCTGCATTTCATGGATCTGTACAAAAGTTCCCATCTGGTAGATTTCATTCAGATCCTCCACTACATCAGATTCATTGCTTTTGAGGAAAAAAAATGGAGTAGATATTCAGAATCTTGAGAAAGCAGGTCAGATTAAAAAAGAAATGTTTACTGGTTGCAGAACTTTAAACTGGGCTCAGGACAAAGACACTTCATTTTACCCCCACTGTGACCACCATGTAGCCCCCCCTTCCAAATCACCCAACTTCCTGGACAGTTAATCTTCCTATCAAATAATAAAAGCCTTTTTCTAAAACAAGACTCAAGCTCCTACCCTTACTGGTCATGGCAATGGAAACTCTCATATTAAGAAGATGGTCACAGCGTATACACAATTCCTGTAATATTACCCAAGGCAGGGAATTTCAGATCCCAGCTTTTGATGTAAAGACAGTGTAGTCATAGAAATAGCTTATTTTTAAATGTTTAATAAGATCAAGATAAATTACTTACTTATCATCCTTTTTAAGGAAAACACCAGCATATGGCTGAGCAAGACGAACTTTCCTCCTCAGCAGCTCAACCAGCTTCTTATTTTTTACCTAGGACAACAAGAGGTAAGTCAGAGGTGGATTTTCCATGAGCTCTGCACCCTCAGCGTGCAAGGCCAGGCACAGTGAAACCTATGGCTGAATTACGAAGTCTCATGTCAGATTTTTCCAGTCTTGTCCTCACTAGGGGACAGTAATAAGGAATCAAAAGAATAGTAGAGAAACATGGCATTTTGGTATTTGACACAAGTCACTGTATACATAAGACAACCTCAAGGCAGGGGCAGAAACTGGGCCTGATCTGTACCATTCTTAAGAGCAAGAAACATCTCAGACACTTCAATGACACTTTGTAAGCATTTCTGTTGCTATCACTCTTCCACACCTGCATGACCCAGCTTTCCACTCCTACTGGGGAGATAAGTCCAATCTTCCCCATCAGTGGCCTAATTTTGCCCACCTACTCTAGTTTAAATCCTCTTCTCCAAACCCCCTCTGTTCAATTGCTCTCCTACCCACACCAGCCTGAGTCCCTTTGGATCCCAGCCAGTATTTCTTTCTGCTTTACTTCCTTACTCCTCTCTGGATGTCACACAACTGCCACAGAATCACAGAATGTCAGGGGTTGGAAGGGACCTCTGGAAATCACCGAGTCCAACCCCCCTGCCAGAGCAGGATCACCACAGAAACTAGGGCAGGTCACTCAGAAAGGCATCCAGACTGGTCTGGAAAGTCTCCAGAGAAGGAGACTCCACAACCTCTCTGGGCAGCCTGTCCCAGGGCTCTGTCACCCTCACAGGAAATAAGTTTTTCCTCAAGTTTCTGTGCTCCACTTTGTGTCCATTGTCCCTCTTCCTATCACAGGGCACAACTGAAGAGACTGGCCCCTCCTTCTTGACACCCACCCTTCAGACACATTACTAAGATCTGGTGGCATCACAAATAGAAGCCAGGTGGGCTGGGTGCAAATGTGAGGACTTGATGAAAAAGCAAAAAGTATGGTATGAAGTATAAAAAAAACATACAAAGAACTGCACACAATCCACACAAAACTACAGGGCATCTGACACTCTTCATAATTTTATTTTGTATGATAGACACTTCCAGTGCTTTCAAAGAACTCTGGTACTGGTTCTATCAAATCTGTTAACCTGCACAGCTGGGAAAAAAATTATATTTTCCTCTCCTGGCAATTTGCCCAGCACCCCTGTACATGTTATCACAGCAGGGTGAATCCTCAATGACTGAGGGTCATAAAGTCACACTGGCAACCACTGAGTGTTCTTCCAAAGTGAGGGACATCAGCTGCACTGCCCAAGGCTAATGACAATCAACAGCCTAGTGCTGAGAGAGCAGCAACAGCAATCCCACTGCTGTTGGCCTCTTCTAGCCTTGGCACACCTATTTTAATTTTGCAAAATGTCTGGGAAAACCACGATTGCCAGGGTCACAGGCATTAGCAGAAAGAAGAAACCTAATAATTCTGTATTCCCTGGACAGACTTCACATTATCAAAAAATAAAGTATGAAAGGGCAGCACAGTGAATTCAGAGGATAAGAGAGAGCATTTAACAATTATCTTAATGTAAGACATTTTAATGTTGAAATTAATGACTTCTCCTGTGATTGCATGCCTAAAAGTCCTAATTATATATATTCTCCTCCTTTCCCTAAAACATGTAGAATGATACTAGAAGCTGAACATATTACATTTGGACATACAGAAAAACACTACAGTAGAAACAACTATGATAAATAACACAACAGGAACAGGCAACTATTGATTCAGTTCTTGTTACATGTACTTCTAAATCAGATTGGTAAAACACTGATGAGAAGCAAAAATATGAGTACTTGTTCCAAAATGGTTGCATTTCAGGAAGAAAAGGTCTTTCTGGCCTGTGAGCTCAAGTCACATATCGAAGATCAAACTTATGGCTCTTAGAAATACATACAGAGGTTCACAGATCAACCTCGGAGCTGGTGGGGCTACCAGCACCATCTCCCACCACAGCAGTGCTGCTCACTGAATTCACCCCTTCTTGCAGCTCAGTTTGCTGCCTTCACAAATGTTGTTGTTGGAGCTGTGGCACAAGCCCACGAAGTTAAACCAAGGACTCATTTGGTTAACCTTCAGAAAAAGAACACAGAAAAGACAGAACTCCGAGAGAGTTTCTGTTTGAATCACTGACCTTCCCCGTTAGAAGCAACGTTACTGCCTGATGCAATCCTTGTGAAACCCCAAGTCTGTTACTATTCCAAAAGAAATCTCTTTTCCCATTCGGTCAGGCTGTGAAGCAGAAACAAACGCCCAGAACCAGGCGGCCCCAGAGCGTTGCACACCCTGCTACCTTGCCTGGTACAGTACGATTAAAATAAGCGTGCCAAGACAGAGCAGAGAAGTCCGAGGTACGACCAGAGGCCGGAGACAACCTGCGGGGCGCAGAGTCAGCCCCGCCGGCCCCCCCAGGGCTCTGAGCCAC
>NW_009952164.1:396985-403406 GCF_000747805.2 Chaetura pelagica
GGGGTGAAGCGAGGGGAGCGCTGGGGGGGCTGTCGGGGGGTGTGAAACCTGCACCCACGGGGATGTTCAGAACCCGGCACAGCCCGGAGCAGCCGCTTCTGGAGCAGCCGCTTCTGGAGCTGCCCCTGCTTCGAGCAGCGGTGCTGGGACTGCATGATCTGCAGAGACCGCTCAGCCAAACCAGCTGCACCACGCGGGGCTGGGAGGGCGCGGGACGTGAACTTGTCTGCAGACGCCCCCGGGGGGCCCTGGGGGCCTCACCTGCCGCCCCTTCCCGCGCCAGGAGCTCCCGGCCCAACCCGGGGCCCTCATCGCCTGAGCGGTGTCACTGGAGGGGCCTCCAGTTCAGCAGCAGCTCTGGCCTTGCCTGGCTCTGGACACTTGATCTGAACTCCAATCCCTGCACTAATTGTTTAGAGCTTGACATCGGCCTTGCCTGGTCACCGTGTGCCTTCCTGGCAACCACCACACCCTGGCTCATCCGGACCATCTTCATCAACATGTTACTGTCCTATGGTCTGGACTCTTGGCTGACCATCATCTCTCAGTCTTGCTGAGTCTCTGCTTGGCTTTCTTGGGTGCCCTTGCACCATCAACCACATTACCTCAGCTCCTGTCCTTTAGGGAACAGAAGACAAGAAGAAGGAATGTCAAGGGGACAACTGACAGCTTTCACTTTGTTCAAAAAACATTTCACTTTACTTAGGTAAACTCATTATTGTTTAAGCCCCAGGGATGTCTTCCACTTAATCTTTGTTCAGGGTGGTTTTCCTAGGTGGAAACACGTGCTTGTGTGCCATGCATGTGAAGTAAGCCTCATGCAGCTTGGACCTATGCAAAAGAAAAAGGTTTAGAGAAAGGCCTTGTAAAAGGCTGAATTTCGTATTTGACTCATGACATTGGCACATGGAGATAAGGAAGTGTGATGCATAATGCCAAAAGTAACATCCATGACTTCATAAGGTCATGGTCCTGAAGAAAAATAATAGAAAAAACCCCAAACCAACAGAATGGAAAAACATTCCCTTTATTTTTCAAATATGCAAACTATCTTTATTAACACTGAAACTCACAGCACGAAGAAAAAGCCCTTGGGAATTGACACAGTCAAACTGCCAATGCAACAAACATACTGCACAGCACTGATTTCCACTGCTCTCTTTCTTCCTCGGGCAGAGCAATTTCAGGGCAGTTTTCATGGGCAGATCTGATCCTGAAACAACGCAGATGCATCATATACATAATGTGATAAATGGCCCGTCGTCTGAAAATCTCAGTTCTTCATGGATTTTCTCTCTTAATTTTGAAGGGATGTCCCAATCCAAGAGTATGTATGCATTGAGGTAGCTCTTTGTTTCATCCCAAGTGTTGCCCATCTAATCATTAGGAATAAATCTGTCTGCAAATAGGAGAAGCTCAGCAAGTTTCTGCAAGTAGAAGCAGCAGAACTGCAGTAAAGACAAGACTGCATAAACTCTCAAAGAGCTGATAATTTAAACCCTTGATAAAATTATTTTTCTGGTAACTTTCAGTTACCCAGTTTTGAAGGCTACGTTAGTACTAGGTCAGAGTTGGGTTTGGAAGGAGGACAGACACTTTTGTGTTCTTGGCTGAGCTCTTAAATCCTGCTTTCTTGCCAGGTCGGATTCCGTGGGGATGTGGGATCCTTGGAATGTGCGCAGGGAAGTGAAAGACAAAGCGGATAATTTTCTCTGTGCATCAATAAGGTCTCATTACATCACCAGCAGGTACAATTCAAGATCAGCATGCATTGAGCTCCTTCCATGGAAGACTCATTGATGGAATGAAGTAAAATAGCCTCCATTGTTTTAAGGGTGGGATTAGTTGGGTAAATCAAGGTGGGCATCAAAATGAAGTATGCAGCTTTACAGAGTGAGAGTTTAGTATTGCCTTTCCTTCTTGGATTAGCAACAAAAAATTAACTCTGTGTATATATGTGTTTGCACACATGTACCCATTTAATATATATATGTGGGGGGGTGTGTGTATTTATATATATATGCAAATTAATGACTTTCTTTACTGTTCAGGTACTGTAAACAGATCAATAATCCCAATCATAAACTGGTTAACAACATGGATAAACACCAGAGCTAAAAACTATGAGCTGAATTCTGAAATTCCCAATGGAAGACTGGTTTGTAGTATTTGAAAATTAGGCCTCTACTTGTTTGTGCTCCTTTAATCTTGTGTTGAAAGCAGGAAATCACAAATGGCAAGGCTTGGAGTGGACTTTGTGGGAACATGTGAGGTCACATTAATGCAATGAGGTATGGAGAGCCCCTTTTGTGGTACGTTTACATGTCTGCTAACAGCAACTGAAAACAGATCAGACTCCTGCTGAGTTTTATTAAAGTACCAGCTACCATCAGGATCCTTCCAGAGAGCTTTTAAAAATGATTGGGCTGGAAAATCCTTTTGCAGTATCTCTAAACCGTGAAGCATGTGCATATATTACAAAGCCAGAAGGGACCCTTATTATCATCTAGTTTGACTCTGTACAACCCAAGCCATAGGACTTCTCAGAATTAATTCCCATTTGAGCTAGAGTCCAGTCCAACATTGTTTTCTTCTAGTTGATCCATCAGTTTGCCCTTTACACACAGAACGTCTCCTCAGAGTTAGAATTCAATGCTTTCTTGGAAAGTTGGACAAATGGTCTGAAAAAAAAAAAAAAGGTGCAGTTCAATTGGACAAATAGAAATTACTCAGGAAACAATAACCAGCTGTACAAACACAGTCTGGGCAATTACTAGCTGGGCAGCAGTTCTGCTTTGAAGTGATGTAGGAATTATCATATATTACCACTGGAGTGGAGTAAAATGCTATCATGCTGTTACGAATAAATAAAGCGCTTTATTGGGTTTTATAAGCAGGTCTGTTCTTTATGAAGGTTTAGACTCATGTCAGCCGAGCTGTGTGAATGATAAGCTAGTGCTATTTTAGCCCACTATAGATACAAGCTGATGCAGTGCATCTTAAAACTCTTTGATTAAGATCCAGCCTTTAGGTGCAGCCATCTCATCAAAGTAAGAGTCTAACCTCAGAAAGATTTAAGATAAGATGAACAGACTTATATTTGCTGTATTTATTAGTTGTGGACAGTTATCCTGACCAAGCTGATGCATAGCATGCTGTTAAGCTATGGTAACTTGAGTCTTAAGATCTAAATCTTAATATACATGAAATATTCTTTCCTCAGTACTCAGCGCTGATAAATCTTTAGTTGGATTGTTGTGTCAAATTTTATTCACTCCACCTAAATAAAGGTGCGGAACAGTGAGGAAAAAGTCCAGAGGAGAGGAAGATGAATGATGATTACCTGTGAGGGTATACTGGGTCTGTTTAGTCTAGAAAGGAGAAGAGTAGACATTATAATAATATTCATACAAGATAAAAAAATGCTGCAAAGAGGAGGATAGTAATTTGTTATCCTGCTCACTTGCCCTCTGCCAGAGCTGATCTGGTCAGAATAAGCAGTCAGGAAGCAGCCTGGAGCCACCTACTGCTACACGGAGCTACAACACCTCTATGTACCCTGCTCTGTGATGCCCTTGTATGTGTACGAGCTGCGTTTGTCTCAGATTTGCAACAATCACACAGCCCGTAAAAATAGAATAACCTGCCTACAGGATGTGGATGTGGCAGCACAAATATGTAATCCTACTCTTCCTGAAGGAGCAAAAAGAGCCTCAGAAACTGGCTTTGGACGTCTCAAGAAATGTGGTTTAGGAAGCTGTGCTAGTGCTGGGGAGCTAAGTATGGGCAGCTGTGCAGTTGTGGTTTGCAAAGTTGACTCCAGCTTGTGTCTCTGAGGTCTTTTTTAATGAGGTCCACTTAGGTGCACCTCTGCGTGTATGGTTAGGGCTTCTGGATGAGAGGGATCAGTGTGGAAAGCCAGGGCAGTGGGGTTTAAGTGATATTCTGGTTTGGAATAATGAGCAGATCTCAAGTAAAAACTGCCTAGTTCAGATAGTTCGGCTGTGCAACAAGAGGCAGATTCTGAGCTTCACCATTTCTAAAGCAGGCCAGCTACACTGTAGTAGCCCGAGAACTATGGATCCTTTATGTCTTCTTTATTATGTCTACACGTTCATTTTCTGGATGTTCATGGATCTGGATATTATGGAGCAAACCGTGCTGGTCCTGTTTGCTGGAGTGAGAGATACAGGATGTGTTCCTGGCCATGCCAGGGAAGGGTGACAGAGCATGAATGAAGCAGGTCCCTGTTTCTTGGTTGAGCCTCTGGAATGTTTTGGATGTTGTGTGGGCTTATGCCTAAGTGTGTTAAGCAGAAGCTGAGCTCTGTTTGGTAGAAATTGAGCAATTTACCCAGAATTTCTAAGTTTCAGGTCTGGCCAGCTTGTACAAGTGCTGGGAAGTGATTGGATACTGCCTATAAAAGATAAAGAGCTGTAGAAGGACAGAGATATTTTGAATGACATTCTGGAGCAGTGGTACTGAAGGGAAGTCACTTCTGAATATAACCAAAGAGGAGCAAAGGAACAGTTTCCTTAGGAGTTTTACAATGAGGAGTGAAAGCGTTTTCTGAGCAAACCTGGAGTGGGAGTCATTCCTGGCATGGACATGCCACCCAGCTGCTCAGGTGGGCAAACTGTAGATTTTGCATTTCCCCTCTGGTTTCACCAAGAGGAGCCAGCTTGTTAAACAAATGCAGTTAACTCGTGTTTGACAGAGCTTGGTAGAGGGGAGAGCTGTGTCAGAGGCTCAATAATGGATATAATAAATTCTTTATTTGTTTGCTGCTTTCACAATGCTTTAGCAGCTTCCACTAGTGAAAAGCCTCTTGACCCCTACATGTCCTACCAGCCAGCACATTGAGCCCTGCTGTATGCCCTGGTCCTACATTCCTTCAGGAGCTGGGTGACTTGTATCTGCAGCCAGAAGGGTTGCCAGAGGAGTGAGAAGCTCTCAGGAAGCATTGTCTTCATATCTTTGCAAACACCAGGACTGTGAGCAAGGAGCACACATCTCCAAATGGCCAAAGGTAAAAGCTTTACGTGCTTGGAGGAAGCTTACATGCTGCACTGACCAAGTCAAGGCTCTGCAGCTGTATCCTGTAGGGTGGAATCATCATGGCACCATTTTGGTGCCAGTCCAGAGGTGATGGTGTCGTCGACCCACTTTGCCACTTACTGTGATCATACTTTAGCTCAGAAAAAAAGAGCTCCTAGTCTAGTTCATCCACTACGTCTTCCTTACTCAGGTCTGACTCTTGGACCCCATAAGAATGACTAAATCAGGCTTTTGTGGAATAAAACCTCCTTTGCAGTTTAATTTTTGCCATTCAGAAAGAGATGGGGGAGAAAAAGGATCAGGGAAGACTGCAATGTGGGAGAATTGGGGAGAAAAGTGTGTATCTTGGAGAGTGGATCTTTCTCTGTCCTCCACTATGGACTTCTCTTTCAAGTCTTGCCTTTTTACAGCATTTATCTGCACTCTGCTGCCTGAGTTCACACAGCTGTATCACTTCTGGGCTGCCTGTGTGTGTCCTTCAGTGGGCAAACCAGGTGGGAGAGCTGCTCTTTCTCCTCTATCACAGAATTACCAAGTTCGCAGTCCTGTGCATCCAGCTCATGCCGGGAGAGATGCTCCACAATTCCAGCCCCCAGAGAATCCCCCAGGACGTTGGTGGTCGTTCTAAGGCGGTCCCTGAAAAATCAAAGGGGAAGATGAAATATAGAATCATAGGTTGGAAAACCATCATCAAGGTTGGGAAAGACCTTCAAGATCATCAAGTCCAACTGTCCACCCTAACCACTAAACCATCTTATGAAACACCACATCTACACCTTTTTTGAACACTTCCAGGGATGTTCCCCCCACCACCTCCCTGGGCAGCCTGTTCCAAGGCCTCACCACTTTCTGTGAAGACATTTTTCCCAATATCCAGCCTGAACCTCCCTTGGTGCAGCTTTACCCCATTTCCTCTTGTCCGGTTGCTGGTCACCAAGGAGAAGAGCCCAACACCCACCTCACCACAACCTCCTCTCAAGTAGTTGTAGAGGGCAATAAGGTCTCCCCTCAGTCTCCTCCAGGCTGAACAGCCCCAGCTCCCTCAACGTCTCCTCATCAGACCTGTTCTCCAGATGCATAATCAGCCTAGTTGCTCTTTTCTGCCCCTTCTCCGGTATCTCAATGTCCTTCTTATCCTGTGTTGCCCAAACCTGCACACAGGGCTCAAGGTGCAGCCTCACCAAGGCCGAGTAGCGGGGCAGGATCCTAAGTAACAGCTAAGGGGATTAAGACTATTACAGAAACATCTTCAATGGCATTTTCTACTTTTCAAGTCACTCTAATAATTGTCACTTCAACAATGACAGGAAAATGACTCCCAGAGAGCCTTCCTTGTCTGATAACCCTGAGCATAGTCTTTGCA
>NW_009952164.1:403448-435375 GCF_000747805.2 Chaetura pelagica
TTGAACTTGCCTCAAAATGAAGGAAATGTTACTGTGGTTCCACATGGACAGTTCCCTTTCCAAAGGGCTACTTAGGCCTCAGCCTTGCCACGTGTCACATTTGAGTTACATTTTGTTTTACAAAAAGTGCTGAAATTCTGGTTCGAACATAAGACTTAGTGCTGCTGTGGACACGGATTTCCTCAGCATGGACAGCATACACTAAGACAAGATGGTGCAAAATGGCAAATCTAAACCACCATTTGCAATGAGATGTTCTCCACAAACACAACTGTATGTAAGAGCTGAAACTATCACCAGTCCTGCGACCCATCATATCCTTCGGTGATAACAACAGATAAAACTTTTGGTACCTGATTAAAACCAACTTTTGGGCTAAGTACAAGAGGTACCTGGCCTCTTCAGAAGTAGGGCTTTTTCCAGCCAGGTTCTGTTCTTATGCACAGTTCACAGGAGAAGTGGAGGTATTGGGAAAGACCCTGTTTCCAGCTGCTCAGCTGGAAGCATGGCTGGGAGCAGACTGGGACTTTGCTTTGAATGCTTTGACTGCTTTGGCTACCAACCAGCAATACAAGATATAGAAGGACAGAGGAAACACTGTCCGTGTACCCTGGAGTCAGGATTTTGTTTTATTTGAGAAGACTGAGAGAGTGAGCACTGCACACAAATGCATTCTTCATTCTAGTTCCTATGAACACTCCTGTGAACCCACTTGTCCCAAGATTTAAAAGGGAAAGAAATGTGAAATGGAGCAATGTAGCTAACTACACTCATCAAAACACTCCAACTTTGTACAGCCTAGTCTCATCCCACTTGCCATGTCTGGTAGTGCAGAACTCTGCAGTGTGAGCTCTCTTACCATTGGCACAACCTGTCTCTATCAGTCTGGAGAGAGTTTCTGGGTGCCTTTTAAGATAAAGCGAACTATGGACATTCTACTTGGTGACCAGGCTGATCTGCAGGTGACCTCAGATGCCTTGGGTCACTGAAGTGCATGGGCAGAGGGGGCTACTGTGCAAAGGTTTCATGGATTCAGGTTTGTTTTAAGTGTCATTATACAAGTTACTGAGACTGCTTATAGCTGAGACATTGGCAGGACAGACAAACCCTGTAAGTACTGGCAGGGAGCACAGAGCAGTGCATGCTGCTGAGCAGAGGACTTACAGAAACCAGTCCACAGCAATGATCAGTGTAATGTCTTCAGTTGGCAGCCCCACCGAGGTCAGCACTATAACCATGGTGACCAGTCCTGCCTGGGGAATCCCCGCGGCTCCGATGCTGGCTGCAGTGGCAGTGATGCTGCAGGGGACAGGAAAGCACAGCCATCAGCAAAGGGAAGAAAAGAGCTAGTGGTGCTTTCAAAAACATCAGGAAACAGCTCAAACTCATAACCTACACCTAGGACAGCCTTTCTGCCCTGGTCACCCAGCAGGGTGGGATATCAACACAGCAGCCAGGCTCCCCCTGCCAGGCACCCATCCATAACAGACTGTCCATTGCAGCTCTAGCTAAGGGATAGCCTGTGCCTGGAGATGTGATAATGGCTCAAGTGGAGCCTCAAAGGTGTGGTCCCCAAATCATATGTGCTTCTACATCTGGAAGTTCCGTACACCTTTCTTTTCCATACTTTTTGTTCCTTACTGTGTCTTCTGAGCAAAAGAGGAACCTTGACCACACCTCAGATAAGCCAACAACCCCAAAGCTCTTCCTGTAGTCCTGTAACTCAGAAGTCACCTTATTGTGATGATCTGCCCGAAGTCAAGTTCATAGTTGTTGACTTGTGCAATGAAGATGGCTGCAAGTGCCTCGTACAGAGCGGTGCCATCCATGTTAATTGTAGCTCCCACAGGCAGAACAAACCTCGTGATGCGCCTGTCCACACCATTGTTTTCTTCCAGGCACCTGAAGGTGATGGGCAGGGTTGCTGAGCTGAAAGGAATTTACAAAACAACATGAATTTGGTACATGCTGACTTTGGAAGACAGACTAAGCCTCTGCCTGGTTTATGACCTTACCCACCTGCCAAGTGAGCCAGAGGCCAGAAGCTGCTAGGAGAAAGAACAGTCTAAGCAAGGCTTCCGCAGATACGGTGCACACTGCAGATGCACATTCAGACATGGCTTTTCTCAGGGGGCTGGGGCAGGGGCTTTGTAGCCCTGAGGCTGATGATGCTGTGTAACACCAAAAGAAGGTGATGCTGGAGGATTCAGGGTACATAGGACAAAGCCTCAAGACCAGAACTTTTCCAGCTATTAAAAAAGCCTGAGCTCTTTCTCACTTCCCCCAGTGCATAAGACAAAAAGAATGACCCATGTGTGAGAATGTATCTTGCAGAGAAAGCAGAGAATTGTTTCTGAAAGAGAACATGAGCAGGAAAAATGCAACATGTTTCAGTGTGGGAATGGATGCGGGAGAGACTGACCTGTGCTTGCCAGGAAATGAACACAGCAAGAAGCAGGACCCTTAGTGAAACAACAGCTACCAACAATCCCCTGCTGTGTCTGTGCTGCCTGGCAGCCTGTGCCACAGGTCATACAGGTATGCCTGCCTTTGCCCCGGTTTCATGCCTGAGACGTGTGCAGTGTGTCTGGGACAGCAGGATGTGCAAACGCGTGCAAGGGCCTGTGTGTGCAAGAGACCTGCCCAGGAAATGACACTGCAGTTCAGTGGGATTTGACACTTGTCTAGAGCTCAGCATTTCAGTGCTGCCAGCAGAGTCACCACCATGTTTGGTAAGAAGGAAGATGGGTCATGCACTGCTGGTTAGAGGTAGTCACATCATTAGGCTTCAGAGCATGGGAGTGGGAATCTCTCCACTCTTACATGAGCTTGGCTGGACCAGTGCAAAAAGCTGCTAGTGCCAGAACTTGTGAGATCATAGTGCTGCACTGAGGACAATAAGGTGCTGAGAAGCAGCCTCGGAGTATCCACACCGGCCCCAACCCTGCTCCTATGTAGCCATCATACCTTGAGGAGGTGCCCAGGGCTGTGATGAGGGCCTGCAGAAGCCCTGCAATGAATACCCAGGGGTTTCTGTGAGTGACGATGAAGTAGAGCAGTGGCAGGACACAGAGGGCATGGATGAGGAGTCCAACAATGACGGTCAGTGTGTACATCCCCAGCTGGCCTCCCATTACTGCCAGGTCATCCATCTCCAGGATTTTGCCAGCAATTAAAAACATGATCCCAACTGGAGCATACCTGTGGCAGAAACAGAAGGCTGGTGCTCAGAACTGGCTCCCACACTTTCACACGAGCTTTAATGCATGCTGCCTGGACAAATTCCTAATAATCCAGCACACCAGAAGTTGTCACTGAGCCTAATTCCTTCCAGGAAACCTGGAAAGAGCTGAGACTTGTTCAACACATGGTCAAAACACAGCACTTTTTGCACTGTCAGTAGCCCCAGCACTGTTGTGCACACAGCTTAGGTACTGGTGGAGGTTTCCTCCTCCTTCTGGGTTCTCTACATGTTTCCACAACACTCCTTGTAGAATTGATAGAGGAGGTTGTGTAGGGGAGTCTTCAGAGTCCCTTCCTTTCCTAACAGAGCTTGGGCTGAGTATATTTTTTACTGAGAGGCACAGGGAAGTACAGGAGAACCAGGGAATTGGGGAGTAAAAGCAATAGTTTCTTATAGGCTCTAGCTTTGCTATCTTGAGACATTCACATTTAGGGAATAGGAATATACAGGGAATCCATATCTGGGCACGCCAACACGTGTGAAAGCAGCCATGGCTTATAGAAGACCCCATTTTGAGGCACACTGCTATCCTTTCCATCCCTTGTAGCTTTTTTCCTCTCCATAACAATGCATCCCCTGAGCAGCAGTGAGGCTCCACAGAAAGGAAGCCATAATGCAGACATGGAGAATATAATGGGTACTAGACTAAACATGGACAAATAACTGGACCAAAGAAATCCCAGCTCCACGGCCATGCCTTTCAGGGCTTGGCCTCTACAGCTCAAGAGCTCACATGCAATTCATGCACAAGGCTCTGAGGTCCACATGCCAAATTCCAACTTAGCCTGGGAGGTTTGGAAAAGTTTCAGGAAAGGGTTTCACAGGTATTTCATTTCCTCTGACCTTCTAAGAGGAATCTTAGAAGACAATTCATGGCTGCAGCCACTGACCAGATCTCCCCAGGAGAAACAAGCTCCTGGGAGATGCTCTGCAGCCTGTGGCTTCAGGAGTGCTGGGCTGCAGCTGACAGTCCTGCCTCCTTTACCAGCAGGATTTCATAGGTCAGGGGATCTCTCCAGATAGCACCTCCCTTATGTGCACAGGCAGTTTCCTGAGTGTAACCAGCTATACATCAACACCCTGCCTTCCAGGGTATTGAAGGCACCTTGAAATTGTTTCTGGGAGTAGTGTGCAGGTCTGCTTGTTCCATTGTGCTCATGGTCTCTCTTCTGTGCCCTGATCCTAGTGGGGCTGGGGCTCACCAACACTCTGCTGTGTCCCCTGTGCCCAGGATGTTGCTCTGAGATAAAAGATTGTGACTAGAAGACCAAGGAATGGAAGCTGGAGTGATATAAAATGGGAGAGGGTGCAGCTGACAGATCCCTGTCCTGTCAGGCATTTCCATATATTTTGCCAGCTCCATATCTCTCCTGTTTCTCAGTACCTACTACAAACTCCTATTTAGAAGTGGAGCCTTTAGACCTTTACCTACATGGGTAAAGAGCTTCCAGTAACAAGATTTGGTAAAATGCTGCTTTCTAGCAAATGCCTTGCTTGTGGACCATGTGCCACAGGCAGCCCTACACAGAAAGCAACAGAGCTCTAGAGGAGTTGGAATCTGGGAGACCTCAAATTGAAAGGCAGTGACTTTGTGTTGCTCTTGTCTACCCACCTCAGCTCTCAAAGCTAATTAATACATTCAGGTGCCACCCTGAGTAGCAGGGAAGTGGCAACAGGTTGTTGTGATTCATAGCTAAGTCAGACTCCGGGAACATAACTGGAAGGAAAGCTTTTGGTGGGAAAGTCTCACACCCTACCCCTCTTGGTAAGGCTAAGAGATCTTCCACTCCAGCTCTCTGGTCTTCCAAGGATGTTTCCAGCAGCCTCAAGGAAAGCAAGTCCTGGTGTACCTGATATTTCTAAGGTAAAAACAAAAAACAGGAAATGAAATGTGAGAAAGTATCCCATCCAGACTTTTCCCTCCAGCCTGGTGGAGCCAAAGGAGAGCTGTGTCCGTCTGCTTTTCCTGTGCATGTCATCCTTAAAGCTACCCCACTTCTCATCAGGTCAGTGGAAACTGCACCTGCAGACCTCCTGCTCCAACCGGCCGTGCTCCTCACCAGATGATAATGGCCACCAGCCTCATGATGGCTTCGTTGAGGCAGTTAAAGAACTCCCGCAGGGCCCGTCCCTTCTTCTTCATGCTGCCGATCACCAAACCGAAGCACATGGAGAACACTACCAGCCCCAGCGCGTTCACCCCATTGGCTGAGCCTGGGATGGGAATGACTTCTTCAAAAGTCAGCACCTCGGAGATGGTCCCCAGGGCGTGAGTGACGTTCTCCAGGATGCCAGTGAAGTTCTCAGGCACAGGGTTCTGAGTGGTTGTCACTGCTGCTGTGACATTGCTGCTGTGGAGGACGGTTCTGGTGAAGACCCTGGTGCTGTACTGCGTCTTGTACTGAAAAGACAGATTATCAGATGCACTCACAGGCTCAGGAGCTCAGGACAACATGCTAAGCTCATGCACCCCTTCCCAAAGAAAGAAGAGTACTGCAAGTTCACTTCTGACCTGTGTAGGAAACTTGCTTTGCCAGTTCTTAAGCTCCATAGCTTAGTACTTTGAACAAAAAGTTCATAGAGTGGGAGGTCAAAAGGGACCATTGGAGCATCTAATATCCCTAGGATTGAGAGATCTGACTTCTTTGATAATCCTTTATACTGCTTCCAAGGGACTGGCACTACACAAGAGACAAATCCTTGGTGAATCTGCTCTCATTTCACTGCCAGCCCAAGCCTTTTACCTGAGATCACACAATACTTTTCTGACTCTGAGCGTGGGAAGGGGCAGAGATTGAAGCCCCCATCTAGAGACAGCTTGGAAAGCTTGCATGGAGGCTGCTACGACACTGACTAGTGACTGCAAAGCCTCCTGGAACAATCAGACTTGGGGCAGTGTGAAGGCAACATAAACCAATCTCTATTCCATCCCTTAAAGGGGTAGGCTGGGCCATGGTCTGGGGCATAGGGTGCAAAGGGAAGTGACAAGCCAGGTGGAACTTCATACCTGTTTGAAGCAGGCTTCTACCAGGTTGGGTGGAAACATATTCCTGCAGTAGATAAAACAAGGAAAGAGTTATTGTCCTGTTTGATTTTCAGGGAAGCATGGCCTTCCTGGCCACACAGACCCACAGAATTGTCAGAGTTGGAAGGGACATCTCAAGATCATCCAGTCCAACTCCCCCACTAAAGCTGGATCTCCTGGAGCACATCACCCAGAACTGCATCCAGGTGGGTTTGGAATGTCTCCAGAGAAGGGGACTCCACAAGCTCCCTGGGCAGCCTGTTCCAGTTCTTTCTCACCCTCATAGTAAATAACTTTTTGATCATATTTAGGTGGAACTTCCCGTGTTCCAGCTTGTGTTGCCCCTCGTTCTGACACTGGGAACTACTGAACAGAGTCTGGCTCCATCCTCCTTGTACCCACCCTTTAGATACTTATATACATTGATAAGGTCTCCCCTCAGCCTTCTCTTCTCCAATCTGAACTAGCCCAGCTCTCTCAGCCTTTCCTCATCAGGGAGATGCTCCAACCCCCCAGTCATCCTTGTTGCCCTCCTCTGGACTCTATTCAGCTGTTCCCTGTCTCTCTTGAACTGGGGAGCCCAGAACTGAATGCAGCATTCCAGCTGTGGCCTCACCAGGGCAGAGTAGAGGGGGAGAATGACCTCCTTTGACCTACTGGCCACACTCTTCTTTATGCACCCTAGGATTCCGTTGGCCTTCTTGGCAGCAAGGGCACATTGTATCAGGACTCCCAGATCCTTCTCCACCAAACTGCTTTCCAGCAGGTCCACCCCTAACCTATATTGGTGCCTGGGGTTCTTCCTCCCCAGGTGCAGAACCCTACACTTGCCCTTGTTGAACCTCATGAGGTTCTTCTCTGCCAAACTCTCTAGCCTGTCCAGCTCACACTGAACAGCAGCACAGGCCTCTGGACTGTCACCACCTCTTCCAGTTTTGTATAATCAGCAATCTTGCTGAGGTCACACTCTGTCCCCTCATCCAGGTCATTGATGAACACATTGAACAAGACCAGACCGAGTATTGATCCCTGGGGGACACCACTGGTTGCATTAAACTTGTTCCGGTTTCAATTTCCAACCCTGAAGTCTTTTCCTTATTCCCCGTCTATCTTCTCTTGGGAGGGGGAGCGTAATAGGGAGCGGTTCTGCCCTCGGGTTTGTGGTTCTCCCTGACCACTAAACAAGGACAGGAGGGTCTTTCTCTCTCCAGACCTTATCTCTTACCTCCCCTCTAGGGTCTGGGATTCAAGAGATTCAACTTTAGCAGTGAAGACTGAAACAAAGAAGACATTCAATAACTCCACCTTCTCTGTGTCTTCTGCCACTGGGGCACCTGCCTTATTCATCAGCAGGCCTACATTTCCCCTGGTCTTCTTTTTTCTACTGATGTACTGGAAGAAACCCTTCTTGTCCTTGATACCCCTTGCCAGGTTTAATTCCAGGTGGGCTTTAGCTTTCCTTTCTCCATCCCTGCATTCCTATATTCCTCCCAAGTGGCCAGTCTGTAAATTGTTTTCTTTCATTTAAATTTTCCCAGAAGACCCTTACTCATCCATGCAGGTCTCCTATCTCCTCTGCATGATTTCTTTTTCATAGGATGCAGAGGAAGTAGTGTTAGGAAATTGCCCAGCTCTCATGGACATCCATACCTTCCAGGGCCCTCGTTGATACGGAACCACATTGTTCACCTACCTCACCAAGTCCATGAAGGCATCTGTGGTCTGCACCTGCTCAATTCTCCCTTCTCGGTGAAGCTTGTCCTTTGATCCTTTTCCTGGGTGGATGATGATCACCATGAGGATACCAATGAAGACTGCTATGATTGTGGTCACTGTGTAGTAGATGACAGCACGCATCCCCATCTTCCCTGAGGCTCTGCCATCCAGTGAGGCCATTCCTAGGGAGAAGAGAGTCAAGGTGAGAAGGTCTGTTGCCTAGAGGGAATAGGGAAGCCCGAGGAGGATTCAAAGTGTGCAGGACACATGTGGGAGCTGGACAGGGATCTGGGGTCTCTAGGAAGTTCAGCACACAAGGGGCAGACTTGGAGCTCCAGGGTGATGTTGATGTGGGAGAATGTGGCTTGTGGTTATGAAGAAGCATAGCACTGGTGGGTCCTAGGCTGCATCTGGGAATACAGCAATTTCCTCCTAGGGCTTTCAGGAGGGAAGTAATCCCTGCCTGGTTCATTGGGCCTTTAAGACCCTAATGGTGGGATGTTTCAGCAGGTGGAATGCTTTGTAGTCCCTTCTGCTGTCTGAAAGCTTGGCTGGCTGGTGTGTCTTCTATGAGGAACTGGATGAAATAATCTCTCCAGCAGGTTATCACCTCTTTTGGTCTGACATAAATTAACCTTCCCTAGGCTGGAGGAAACCTGCAGCTGCCTTGGGCAGCAAACTTGTTGATGTTTGAGGTTATGTAGGATAGTGCTCAAGTGCTGGGCACTGTCTTCCCCAGTCAACTGAGAAAGCACAAAGCTGCTCTTCCCACTCCTGAGCCAGCAGGGGTCTGTGTGTGACTCACGTTCACCACAGCTGTAGGTTCAGGCTTGTCACTATTAGCCAAACTCATCCTAGCACCTCCGGCTGGGGCACAGAGGCTGCTCCAAGAACAGCTGGCACCCCTCTTTGCTGATTAAAGCCTTGGCTAAAAGCAGCAGCAAACACTTCTTACCTGTAATCAAGCTGGAGACAATGAGAGGAAGAACCAACATCTGAAGCATACGCATCAGCAGCTCTCCAGGGAAGGAGAAGTACTTGATCTGGCGATAGGTCAGCTGGTAGGGCCGGAGGGAGAATGCCAGGATGATCCCTGTGGATCAGCAAGGGATGAGAATGGAAATGGGACAGTGCAATCCAGTAGTCTGTCCCTCAGTCCTACAGATTGGGTTTTCTCATCTCCTCTTAGCTCCTCCTCTCCCCAGAGGAGCAAATGCTCTTTCTTTTTCTAAAAGGCTGTGATCCAGTTTTTACTCTATGCTCTCTCTCCCCCTCTGATTTATCTATATGCACAGCACCTTGTGCTTAAATCACAGGTCTCCTTGTTGCTGTGTCTGCTGCTCCTCTGGGGTCTGTTCCCAGGAAGCTCGTGAGCACAAAAATGCTGTCACCAGAGACAAGATCTCCCAGCCTAACCTCAGTGTGACTACACAGTTCACAGACTTTGCCCACCCTCTCTTAAAGCTGATTTCAGCCAGTGAATCAGAGAGATACAACGTGTATCAAAACCTTGGGACAATCCACTATCTGCAGGGCAGATTCAGTTTGCACTGTGTGACAGCCCTTTGCATCAGTTCCCCCTTCTGGTACTGTCAGGCCAAAGCTCTGGGATGAGTCTTGTGCCTGGAGCTACAGTCGCAAGAACCCTCTGAACAAAAATGGATGTTTTTTTGATGAGGATTGGAGGAGCTAGATCATCAAATCCTTTCTGGTTTAGGCTGTTCCTAAGCTGCAGTCAGGAACAACAAGGATGCCCTCACATGTGCCCTGCACAAGGTCTGTTGTCCGTACACAAACGTACTTCTGATCTGGATGACCCTTGGTTCTGCCAGCTCTTCAGCTTTATCTCCCCAGCTAGATCATTAGAACAAAATAAAATATTTGGAGAATGAACAGACTTAATCCCACATTCATAACCGGTGCCCAGTGTCGCCACCAGCTTCATACCTAGTAAGACTGCAGCAATGGTGAAGAGGACGAAGGCGTTTCTCCTGAGGAAGCTCTTGGCTCCCTCGGCAGTGATGCTGCGCATCCGCTTCTTGGCGCGCGCGGCGCGGCGCTGCACAGCCTGGCGCAGGCGGTGGGCACGGCCCTCCCCGTGGAGCCTCTTGGCTGCCTCCTCGTTCAGGAACAGGCTGTTGACATGGCTCTGCTCGCCCATGGCCAGCACAGCTGGGCAGTCCCCAGGCACAGCTCTGCCTACGCTGGGCAGGGAGGAGCACAGGAGGGAAAGCGTAAGGTCAGGAGCCACCCCGTGTCCTGATAGATCACAGAATCTAAGAACGGTTGGGGTTGGGAGGGACCTTAAAGATCATCTAGTTGCAACCTCCTGCATGGGCAGGGACACCTCCCACCAGCTCAGGTTGCTCCAAGCCCCATCCAACTTGCCCTTCAACACCTCCAGGGATGGGGCAGCCACAGCTTCTCTGGGCAACAGGAGAAACCTCTTCCAGTTTTGATCCATCCCCCCTTTTCCTCTCACTCCTGCCCTTGTCCCAAGTCTCTCCCCAGCTTTCCTGGAGTCCCTTCAGGCACTGGAAGGTACTCTAAGGTCTCCCTTCTCTTCTCCAGGCTGAACACCCCAACTGTCCCAGCCTGTCCTCCCAGCAGAGGTGCTCCAGCCTTGGATCATCTCCATGGCTCCTCTGGACTTTGTCCAGAAGCTCCATGTTGTTCTTATGTTGGTCATTTCCCTGGGGCTCTGAGCAGGTTTATTTAGGGTTAATTAATGAACTCCTCTGCCCTTCTGCAAGGAGCAGACCTCGGGGACAGGCATCTAAAGGCTGCCAGGGTCTTGTCACAACTGCTCTGATTTCTCTGGAGAAGCTCTGGCCTCTGCAGCAACCAGCCTGCACCGAAGAGTGATCTGTTATGGCCTGGGCAGCCAGAAGGGGATTTGCAGCTCCCCAGGCTTGTTCTTAGGAGTTCTGTCAGTTTGGGCAGGAATGAGTTTTTATCACCTGGCAATAAAACCAGTGCCTGTACATAAACTGTTCCAAACAAGACCAAGCAGAACAGCTTTCCCCATGTCAGCAAGTGGCACTGGCTGTTTCTGCAGAAAGCAACGTAATCCCTTTGCCATATGTGGAGCCTGAGGATAACACTTCACTGGCCTTCCTTTGAAGAACAACAGGACTTTCAAGTAGTATTTCAAGTATGGCACATTCCACTGATGAGGTTCACCTGCTGTCCTATCTTCACAAATACCAAGATTGAGATCAAACCTACTCCAAAGAGGTAAATAAAGGACCAGTTCTGATCCATGACTTACTGCTTGCAAGGCCTGGAGCAGTCTGCTGTTCCTTAATTCTTTATTTTTCACTATTATTCCCAGATTCCCCATCACAACTCGGATTATGTTGTAAAATACACATCATTTACAATGTAAAACACATTGCAGTGTAAAATACACATCAAGTGTCTGCCGTTCAGACTCAGATAAATGGCAATCATGAAGTGAAAACATTGCACTAGAGAGGAATTTGTGCAAGGTCATTTCCAATAGACAGATGGAGCAAAACCTCCATTCTGATAGATGTGTTTGCACAGATGCCTTTGTCAGGTTCAGAGCAATGCAGAGACACCTGGGGTGGCCCAGCCAAGTCTCTCAAAGTCCTCCTGAGGCTTTGGCTGCAGGAACTTTGCAGTGCTGCTGCAGTCACCCAAGCTTTTGGTTTAGCAAATAGCATTCTGTGGATTTTGGTCTGCTGATTCTGCTTGATTGCACATTCTTATTACACCACCCTGCATTTATCTATTGATGGAGCCAATGTACATCAGACTGGGTGAAAACTTTGCCTGTCTGCCTCCTTTGCACTGCCAGACCTCCTAGTATTCACAGATACACATGAGAGAAAGAAACTGCAAGGTACATATTCCTTCAGTTTGTGCTTCCTGAACTCCACAGTAGGTTGACCCATTTCCCTGTGCCCTAGAACAGACCTCTATGATTTCTTTAGTGGCCTCCCAGACATAGGGTTGGACAAACAAAATTATCAGCTGTCAGGTTCCAATGAGCCAGGACTTCCACATATTGTGTATCCTCTGTTTTGCTAGTTACTGGCATCATTGGCCCTACAAGGAATCATAGAGTCATCATCATAGAATGGTTTGGGTTGGAAGTGACTTTAAAGATCATCTAGATCCAACCCCCTGCATGGGCAGGGACACCTCCCACCAGCCCAGGCTGCTCCAAGCCCCATCCAACCTGCCCTTCAACACTTCCAGGGATGGGGCAGCTACAGCTTCCCTGGGCAACCTGGGCCAGGGTCTCACCACCCTCAGGGTGAAGAATTTCCTCCTAATGTCCAACCTAAATCTCCCCTCTTCCAGTTTTGATCCATCCCAAGTCCCAGGTCCCTCCCCATCTTTCCTGGAGCCCCTTCAGGCACTGGAAGCTGCTCTAAGGTCTCCCTGGAGCCTTCTCTTCTCCAGGCTGAACACCCCAACTCTCCCAGTCTGGCTCCAGAGCAGAGATGCTCCAGCACTTGGGTCATCTCCATGGCCTCCTCTGGACTCTCTCCAGGAACTCCATGTCCTTCTTATGTTGGGCCTCCAGAACTGGACACAGTGCTCCATGTGGGGTCTCAGAGGAGCCAAGTACAGGGAGAGAATCCCATCCCTTGACCTGCTGGCCACACTGCTTTTGAAGCAGCCCAGGGCAGGTTTGGTTTCTGGGCTCCAGCACACATTGCTGACTCCTGTTGAGCTTCTCATCCACCACCACCCCTAAGTCCTTCTCTGGACTATTTTTGATCCATTCTCCACCACTCAATGCAACTGTCCACGTCACCCACAAAGACCTCTCAGCTCTCACCTTTTGCCATCACAGACTCACTGAGTAATCCTTTCTATGGTCAATCTTCAGGGCTGACCAAAAGTTAAAGTATATCATTAGGGGCATTGTCCAAATGCCTCTTAAACACCACCAGGCCTGGGGCACCAACAACCTCTCAAGGAAGCCTGAATCTGGATCATCAATCAAAATACTGAACAGCACTGGCCTCAGGACTGAGCCCTGAGGAACAACCCTGGTGACCAGTCACCAGCCAGATGTAGCCCCATCCACCACCAGACTTTCAGCTCTGCCCTTCAGCCAGTTCTTCATCCTGAGTCCCAACAACCTGCTTATCTCACCAAGAGGCCAAGAGGTCCAGAAGCAGGCTGTGAGGGACAGATCAAATGCCTTACTAAAATTCAGAAAAACTCCATCCACCACCTTCATGTGGGGGCCTTATCATAGGAGGATAACTAATTAGTTAAAAAGGACTCTCCCTTTGTTGCTTGATTACTGCATTATTCTTTAATTACCTTTCAATAGCACACTGTATCATCTCCCTATTTTTTTCAGGTGCTGAGGGCTGTAGTTCCCTGGATCTTCCCTCGTGCCCTTTTTGTAGACTGGAATAACACTGGCTGGCTCCCAGGCAGCAGGCATGTGGTGCAACTGCCTAAAGCAAACCAGATTGTCACCCAAGGCAATCACCTCTAAACGCAGAACCACCAAAGAAAGTTTCAGCTCCCCAGAACTCTCCTTCTTACTCCCAAACCACTCACTCTTCATCAAGCAACCCAGCACACCTTGGTCAGGAGAAGTGCTAACTTCCTTTGACATGCAAAGCTCCCCTCTCTTTAGTGAAGTGAGAACAGTCCCACTGAGGGCTCTGAAGTCACCCATCATGGGATTGCTGCACACAAACCAGGCTTCCCACTCCCCATGGTGACCTGAGGAGACCCATGTTGAACCATAGAATCATTGAATCCTTTTGGTTGGAAAAGACCTTGAAGATCATCAAGTCCAAGCACTGCCAAGGCCACCACTAACCCATGTCCCCCAGCTTTCAAATCCCTCCAGGGATTGGGACTCCACCTCTGCCCTGGGCAGCCTGGGCCAGGGCCTGACAGCCCTTTCCATGAATAAATTGTTCCTAAGATCCAATCTAAACCTCCCCTGGTACAACCTGAGACAATTTCTGTTGCTCTATCACCTATTCCTGGGGAGCAGAGCCTGACTCCCCTGGCTCCAACCTCCTCTCAGGCAGCTGCAGAGCCAGCAGGTCTCCCCTCAGCTCCTTGTCTCCAGGCTGAACCCCCAGCTCCCTCAGCTGCTCCTGCTCACACTTGTGCTCCAGCCCCTTCCCCAGCTCTGTTGTTCTTCTCTGGACACGCTCCAGCCCGTAAACACAGAAACACAGACTCATCTCTCCTCTGAACTTGCCTTTCTTAGAGTTGGACCATAATACAGCAACAGGACAAATCCCCACACAGCCAAAGTGGGAGTACAACCCACACCTACAAAGGGACTCACCTTCTCTTTTCTCCAGATGTGTCCCCATCCACGTGCACTGCAAAATGTGTTTTTTGTGCAAACAAAATGAAATTCCTCTTTTGATATTGGGAAGTTCAGGATTAGTAATTTGATCCCATGTCCCACCATATGCTCAGTTGCCTTCTCAGAGCAAAATCTATTTCACAGAAGGAACTCACCAGCAGAACTTGCCCCCGTGATGTCCCCACCCCCTTGCTGACTTGTTCCCTTTCTCCATCTGCGTATTTTGCAATAGTGGCCCCCTCCACAGCACATTCCCTCTGCATCACTGGCCTGACATTGTGCAAATGTTCTCTGTTGCATCAGCTATAAATTCTCAATCTGCCACAGCCAGTCACCAAAACACTCCTGCAGATTAACAGTCTGTCACTGGCTTTGATTTTCCCTCTTGTAAGGAAGAAGGTGGCTTTGCTCTTTGGGTGAAGATTCTCCTGTTCACAGCTGTTTCTCTGGGCTCAACTCTGCCAGAAGCACTGAGATTTGAGAGAACATTTTTGGAGGTAACTTCAAGGCTAGAACCAGGAAACACAGGATATTTTGCAATAAATGTCAGTGTTGCAAACCTAATGCCTAGTTCCTGGCAATGAGGTTTCTCATCAGCAGTGGGATTTGGGCTATTTTAGGGACATTAGTAGAAGATGGTGAAAGTAAAAAATAGGGAATGGGACTTTTGCACTAGATTCTTCTGCCCTGCTTTTGGCAGATTTTTGTGTGTTTGTTTTCCTATCTATGTGGGGAGCAGATTTCCAACGTGGGGAGAGGAAGACAATAGTGCTTAAGAATATGTAAAGATCTAGAAACCACAAATTCTCTGGATTAACTGGGATGCATCTGTTCCAACTTGTACTGAGGAACATCCCTCCTCTTTATGCCTTGTCTCTACTAAAGTACCCAACATCAGAAAAGCTGAAACCATCCAGCATGCAGCACTTTCCCCTTGGATTTGCTGCCCATGGCCTCAGATTTTGCAGCTGTGGGAGCCCCAGGGCCAGGGGAGGTGCCTGTTCCCAAAGCCCCCGGGGCTGGAGCAGCTCCGGGCTGGTGGGAAGGGCTCCTGGAGGAGAGGTTGGTGGAGGATCTGCCATGGGAGGGACCCCGTGGGGAAGCAGGGCAGGACTGTGAGGAATCCTTCTCCCTGAGGAGAGGGAAGGAGGGAGAGAAATAGGGAGCAGGGACCCAGGAATAAGGAACACTGGGTAGGAAGAAGGGAGGGGTGGGGTAACATGTGTGAGCCCTGCTCTGGGGGTGTCTGTGTCCTGTGGGCATTGATTAGTGTGAATTTAAATTATTATTGTTCCCCAAATTGAGTCTGTTTTGCCCAGGACCTCAATTGGTGAAGAACCCTCTTTGTCCTTTGTCTCAACCCAGGAGCTTCTAGTCGGGTTTGTCCTCCCCATCCTCAGGTGTGTGAGGGGGAGCTGAGTCAGCTGCCATGGGGCTGGTGCTTTGTTGTCGTGTTGGGTCCAAACCACAATGTGCACACAGCAGAGAATCTTCTTGAGAAATGATCTGGAATGTCTGCTTTGATACAGACTCTTTCAAGGCACTCAGCCCCCACCAGCCATGCCCCTCTTCCAGAGGAAAGGCCAGCTGGTTAAATGGAGAACTAGAGAGGGCAGCAGAAGGAGGGCAGTCATCAAATGCAACTAATTGAAGAAAAAAACACATCAGTAAGGATGTAACCTCAGTGTCAGATCAACCAGATTTTTAAAAAAAGCTTTTAGCAAGGATCCTGTATGGAAGTTTTTCACAGGCATGGATACATCATGGGATGGAAGGCAAGATCCACTCTGTGGTAACACAAAATAAAAAGGGGTAAAATTTCTTGGCTATTTTTTTCCAATAGAGAGATTCCAGTTGTGAGGCCCAGTAAAAAACTGTAGTGTGGAATTACTCATCTGCTCACAAATGACCTAAAAGATTAACTGCTGAGTGAATAAGTGAAAAGCAGTAAACACTTGAAAAATAACTCTTCATTGTACACTCTGGTGACTCAAAAAGATATTGGAAATATGACATGAAAGTACAGGCTGACAGAAAAACAGTGCTAGCAATTATTATGGAAGAAATGAGGAGACAGGAAATAAAATGGTCATAAGATGCCCTGCAAACATAGAGCATCCTTCCATCTCTGAGAGGATGAGTGGCATTCCTAGGCCTGTCTGGCATGACTGGCTCTGGGGCCACCTGGCTACATCCTGGCTGATCAGACCCTGACCTGATGGCCACCAACTTGTGCTTGGCTGAGAGTTCCTTTGGGAGGTACAAGCTCACACTGCTCCCTGACAAGGCTTTGTTGGAGACAAGGTATGTGGAGTTGGTCCCCGAGGGTATAAGGCTTTTTTTTGTGCAGCCTGAGCTTCAGGAAAAAACAACCCAACAATGTTTTTCATTTATAATGCTGCCATCACTGAGATATTTCTGCAAACAGCAACATCAAGAAGCAGGCTGTAAGTGTTTCATAGAAAAGGTTTGGGTTGGAAGTGACTTTAAAGATCATCTAGATCCAACCCCCTGCATGGGCAAGGACACCTCCCACCAGCCCAGGCTGCTCCAAGCCCCATCCAACCTGCCCTTCAACACTGCCAGGGATGGGGCAGCCACAGCTTCCCTGGGCAACCTGGGCCAGGCTCTCACCACCCTGTTAAGTGAAGAATTTCCTCCTAATATCTAATCTCATTCTCCCCTCTTCAAGTATTAACCCATTGCCCCTTGCCCTCTCATTATATGCCCGTGCAAAAAAGTCCTGCCCCAAGGTTTCTTTTTCATGCAGTGAAAATCTTTGCACGTCTGTCTCGACCCGTTTGCATCCATGGGAGCTCATGAGCACGTTCCTGCTTAGTGGTGCCGTGTTGGGCTTTCAGCAGGGCTTAAGGGCAGTCTGTCCACAGGGATGTGCAGCTACAAACCTGGCCTGTGCACTGGGCAAGTTCAGAGACTCTGTCTACCTGTTCCGTGGTGGTGGGGCAGCCTTGCAGAGCACCACAGGAATGGTGCTGGAATCTGGAGAGTGTTTGGCGTGGCAAGTGCCTGGTGCTGGGTGTCCATAGGGCTGCATCTGGGGGCAGGATATGGGGTGGAGCTGGAGACAGGCTGCATCTGCATCTGCAGAGCTTCACAGCTAAGAGAGGGCCCAGTTCCACATGGAAAACAGCTCCTAAGAGGCCCAGGCAGTGGTGCTGGCCAGAGAGGATCAGTTCTGTGGAGCAGTGATTCTTTCGGTGTCTCCAGGGAGAACAGACAGAGTTTGTGCTGCCCAGGGAGAACCTGTTTCACTGGTATGTTTGTAACCAGTGAGGGAAACTCACTGGCCAAGCAGAGCTTCCCAAGGCTTAGCACTCCTTCACAACAGGACCAGAAACTATATGCAAGTCTACGGGGAAGACATCCCCTCTATCCTCAGCTGCCCTCGTTCCAGTCACACCCAGCAGCCTCTGAGGTCCCAGGGCTCTGAGCTGACTGAGCCCGAGGGGAAACTGCACAGGAGAGACATGGACACACTGGAGAGAGCCCAACAAAGGGCCACAAAGAAGATGAAGGGCCTGGAGTATCCCTGATAAAGGAACTGGAATATCTCTCATGAGGAAAGGCTGACAGATCTGGGACTATTCAGCCTGAAGACAAGGTTCAGGGGGCTCTTATCAATGTGTACCTGAAGGAAGGGTGTAAACAAGACAGTGCCAGAGCATTTTCAGCACTGCCCAGTGATGAGATGAGAGGTGGTGGACACCAGGAAATTCCTTTAAATCAGAAGGAGAGGCTTTTTACTTGTAAGGCAGACTGAACACTGAAGCAGGGTGCCCAGAGAGGTTGTGGGGTCACCATCCTGGGGGATACTCAAGAGCTGATTAGACATGGTCCTGAGCAACCAGTTGTGGTTGACTTGGCTTTGAGCAGGGTGGGTTGTACTAGATGACCTCCAGAGATCCCTGCCAACACCAGCTATTCTGTGATCCCTCCATCTTCTCCTGATGTGCTGTGAGACAAGGCTTTACAGGACTTTTCAGACAGCACTGACACACTCTGTCCCTGGCAGTGCCCTGGAGCTGATTGACATTTATAATTAGTACAGGGCCATGGCCTGGTTTCCCACTCCTCTCTCTCCCTCTAACCCCTGCACAGCACTCTTGCAGCACACGGAAAGATAGACAAGAAAATGCTATTCCATGGAAATGACCTGGTTCTCTTTGTGGTTGCTGGACAGATGGTGAGGACCCCAGGGATGCCTCCACAGAGGGGGAGGTGTCAGCCAAGTGGATGTGCTGTGGATACTCCTCTGGGACAAGGAAGGTCTGACCACTGGCAGGACGTGGTGTTGCAGGTCTCTCTTGTTGGAGAAAGTAAATTAGAAGTTCAAGTGAAGACTTCCTCTGCCTTCTTGCCCTGCACTTCATTCTCTCATGAGGCAGAATATCATCAGGCAGCCCATGCCCTCCTCCCTCTGCCTATGCATGTTGCCCTGGCTTGGCTTTCTGATGGCTAACGTGGCCAGGAGGTGTCAGCTAATTCTCACAGGTTCAGGCTCTTGGCTGGGACAAACCCAGCTGTCACTGGTGGCACTCAGGTGCCACATTCAGGTGGCACTCAGACTGAATGGATGGGAGACTGTAATTGAAATGCTGGTGCTTTACATCCTTGCCCCACTATTGCTAATGTCAGCACAGAAGAACACGCAAGGGGTTAATCTAATTAGTCAGTTTACTCCTGGGACTGACAGAAATCAGCCAAATTAGCAATGCCCACTGCAGTCTCTCCCAGGTTCACCAGCCCCCAGGGCCTGGAGCAGCAACGCAGTCCCAAGGCAGCCCTGTCAGCACAGCCTGTACTTCACACCAGGGCACAGTGTGGCACTCGCTGCCAGAGGGACAACACTGGAGAAGGGTGGCAGATCCCAGGCTCCCTCTTCCCTCTGCTAATGCAACTCTCCCTTTTTCTTCATTGCTGAAAGCCAGCCAAGGACTGAAAAAATCAACACTTTTGAGCCCACTGTTTCTCTTGTCTCCAAGGAAACACTGGTGTTATGTTCAACATCAAAACCAACAGGATTTGCAAGGAGGGAAGTCTCCAGAGATAGCAACAGGGAAGCACCCTAAGGGGGAGAAGAGGGAGGAATCTCTACAGGAGAGGGGCTGGGGAGAGGTTGGGACGAGCCGGGCAGATACAGAGGGGAAAGGCAAAGGGTCACTGAGAAAGCTGTACTAGTCTGTCCAAGGTGGGCAGGTTCTGGTGCTGGGCCACCTAGTGAGGGGGCAGAAGTTAAACAGATTTCCTTGTGTGGAGGGAGGGAAGGCTGAGTGCTTGCAAGGATGTGCCAGGCTGTTCCAGGCAAGGCAGGCAGGGCCATGCATCACCCTCCAGACTCTGCCTGACAACTGTATTTAGCAGCTTTCAAGCCCTGCTTGCTTTTGGGCAGATCATTGGCATTCAAGAGTAGGAAGCTACGGGCTCTCGAGCACCAGCTCAGTAAAATAGGTGCTTTGTAGGGACCATCTTTGCAAGGATGATGAAGGAGGGGTGGATGTCTCCACTCCTGCCTCACTTTCCCCTGTCAGTAGCTCAGTGCCTGTGGTGAGGAGCACTGAATCCAGCCACTTTGATAGGAAGTGGGGTTTTTTCAGTCCTGAGGAGCAGGATAGAGAGGGCTCACAGACCCCCTGGCTGGAGGCATCTTCACCCCTCTTGCTGTTAGACCTTTTGCAGCCTGGCCCATTGCTTGCCCTTGGGACAGGCAGTACAAGCTGAAAGCAATGCAGCCAAAGTGCCTATGCTGAACATTTCCATTCACAAGCCCGACTGGGGTGAACTCAACCATCTTTGTGTTGCCATAGCAGCCCCTGGCAGGGCTTTCTGCTCAGTGAAGTGCTAGGGTAGCTCCATTTTCTCCTCACTACCCGGCAGCCAGCCCCCTCCCAGCCAGATCCTCACATGACAATGGACCCAGGAGGAGAATGGATCTGCCCAGGGTCCAGGTACTGACCCGTCTCTGTGAGGGAGCACCAGCTAGGGGAGAGAAATCTGCAATGGGCAGGAATCTCAGCCCAGCTAAGCTCTACAGTGACACAATGACCAGTGTTCAGGGCCTAAGTCCGATACTGAGAGGACAAGAACCCATCCCCCCACTGCTCCTTGCTCCTGCTAAGGTCTCTCTCTTGCTGCCCACCAGGCATTTCACCCCAGCCCAGAGCATCCAGTCCCACTTCTCAAGCACTCCCCTCTGGGCAGTCCACTGCCCAAAAGCTGGGTGAGAGTCACCCCTGCTGGTCTCATGCACATGCCCAAGGAAACGTCCTGCCACCCTCCTGCCCTGCTTCAGCCCCTGGACCTGGCACTGCTCTTATTCATGCATTCAGATTTGCTGACAAAACCACTCACCTGGAACAAGTGCTGGTTGTCAAGCAGGAAGGGCAGTGGCTCTTTTTCGTCCTGGGGGATTATTCTGAGTTGTTTGGTTCTTTAATTCTTTATGCTCAAAGACAGGATGCAGAAATTTCTCCTTAGGTACAGCATTAGCAGAGAGCTCTGAGCAGTACCTCCTGAGAGAGGAAAGGAAGACAGTAATATGTTCAGGATACATGGCAGCAGGGGGTGGGGGAGTGGCATGGAGGAGGAGACTGAAAACATCTTCGATGATTGCAGGAGAGCAGAAGACAGAAAGCACCTGTCACCGTGATGTTGCATATAGTCCACAGTGGATTTGTGCTTTCTTCTGCCTCCTCGTGCCAGCTGCAAAGAGAGTTAGCAGTAACAGAGAGCAGGGCAAGCTGTTCAATTATAGCCAGATCTCATCCTCATCCCACTCCTGCACCTCAGCCTGTTCCTTCCATCCAGCAGCAACAGCTGGTTACCCTGAATGGGCAGGCCCTTCACCAGTCCAGCCTGTGCCAGGAGGACCTCAGAGATCCAGTCACACTCCTGTGGTTCATCCCCATCAGCCCAAGGGAATGCACGTGTCTGTGCCTCAGACACATTCCTGTAGCGTCCTGTTGGTGTATTAGACAAGAGACAAGGAGGAATCAATTCACTGGGTGTACAGAGGAAACTGGTTAGCAGCACAGTCTGTCAGGGAGCCACATTCTGCTTCCAAGGAAGTGGGCAAAACTTCCACTGTCTCTACTCGTTATTTTCTTACATATTGATTCCTGCTCTAGCTTTTTGACAGAAGTCCCACCTTTCAAAATTTCCACTAATGCCAAAACCACAAGATTGCAGGTGTGAGCACCACACAGCCAGTGCTGCCTCTGTCTGGTGCAGAGTGAAAATTATGTCCAAAAAACAAGCCCCAGCACCAAGGTTACAACAGTAACTCTGTTCCTATTTCTACCAGACACATGACTCACAGGGGACATACCAGGTGTTTCCTGATTGTAACCTTCTCCTCAACTCAGGTGGCACCAGTGCAGGGGCTTTGCTGGATCCTCCAGCTTCAGCATCCCAGCAATGATGAGTTGTGTCTGCAGCCAGAACTTGTCACAGAGTTTGAACTCATCCAGCAAGGGGCAAGTCAAAGCCAGAGTGTCAGTTTCATCTGACAGAGAGTCCTAGAACTGAAATCCCATCAAGCCCCATATCCCCATCAGACTCTTTGGGAAGAGGAGAGTTAGACCTCTTCAGCACAGGCTACGAGGAGCAGCTCCCAACACCAACTGTCTGCAAAAGCAGACATTGGATCATTTACGTTGGACAAGACCTGTAAGATCACAAAGCCCAACCATAAGTCAGGACAGTGATTAGGCAGGACTTGGTTGGATAGGCTATTTGGGGCCTGGAGTCTTGACTAACTCTGTCATTCTGCCTTTTTTAACTTGCTCCATCTGCCAAATCAGCAAGGACACAGGCCATAGCTCCACCAGGAGAGAAGGACACACTGTCTGCACCTGACTAATTGCTTGGTCTTCACGCAACTCAGTTGCTCACATATAAACAGAGGAAATAGCACTAATCTTCCTATTGAAAGCTGCATGAGCTCAATGAGGTCCCAGGTCCTTCAAGCATCAGATGGGGACTGGAAACCCAAGCTCTGTACTCTGCAAAGTTTCAGCCATCTTTCCAGCAAAACTCATACTGGAACGGGCTGCACAAGGAGATAATTTTATTCCCAAATGAATGTCCATGTTTATGGGAAACAGACTCCAGCACTCTGCCTGCACCACATACCCAAAACACTCCTGAGAAATGGTGCTGAGAGCCAGAGCAGCCACAGAGGCAGGTGGTGGCAGGGCAGGCTGGTGCAGGGCTGATCTCTGCTCCTCCTGCCCGGTCCACAGCACCTGCCGCCGTTGGGCAGCCCCGGACAAAGGGCATCTCTCATTCCTCCTGTGCCTGCTCCTCCCAGTGGCTTGGCCAGCAGCTTTTCTTACAGAAGGGCTCTCAACCTTCCCGCTCAGTGTCTGTGGGAGGCTCTGCTGCCCTGGAGCATTTTGGACACTGCCCAGAGAGCGGCAGAGCTGCACTCGGCCAACCCTCAGCCCTGCGCTGGGGGAAATGCTTGGCTAACAGGGAGTCGTTGCTCTGTTCTGCTTCCTGAAGTTCAGCTTTGCTCCTAGAATCTGGACTAAGTCCTACCCAGTTTTTTAATCCCCTGGTTAATCCTCCTTGGCTTTTTTGAGGCATAAATGCACAGTGACAAAGGCTTCAAACCTTCTCCTTCAGCAGCTTTTTTCATGTTTCATTTTGATTTGCATCTGTGGCGATTTCCAGACACCTTTGAGTTATTAAATAGGACACAGAGCAACTGCCTGAAGCCATAGAGGAGGTGAAGAGCTCTGCTCTCTTGGAATGGAAGTGCCTGATGCCCAGACAGAGCCTTTCCAGGGTGGAACAATCCTTTGGGAACAAACCCCATGGTGAGCAGCTCCTCATTCCAAGAGTGTCACTCCCAGGGCACAGCGGCCACATGAGCCAACCCTCAGCCCTGCGCTGGGGGAAATGCTTGGCTAACAGGGAGTCGTTGCTCTGTTCTGCTTCCTGAAGTTCAGCTTTGCTCCTAGAATCTGGACTAAGTCCTACCCAGTTTTTTAATCCCCTGGTTAATCCTCCTTGGCTTTTTTGAGGCATAAATGCACAGTGACAAAGGCTTCAAACCTTCTCCTTCAGCAGCTTTTTTCATGTTTCATTTTGATTTGCATCTGTGGCGATTTCCAGACACCTTTGAGTTATTAAATAGGACACAGAGCAACTGCCTGAAGCCATAGAGGAGGTGAAGAGCTCTGCTCTCTTGGAATGGAAGTGCCTGATGCCCAGACAGAGCCTTTCCAGGGTGGAACAATCCTTTGGGAACAAACCCCATGGTGAGCAGCTCCTCATTCCAAGAGTGTCACTCCCAGGGCACAGCGGCCACATGGCAACATAAATTACCAGCAACGAGTAAAAAGGACACTCACAATGTCACCCTTGTGAGAGGCAATCAGAAAAGACATGACAACTGTGCCTCCTGACACTTACTCAGCTTACCAAGAGTGTTCTTGCACAGCCATTTGAAGATAAAGAGCTTGTTGGGAAACAGCCTGGAACAGCTTCCTGAAATCAGCTCCCTGGTGATTTTCTCCACAAAGCACCCATCAAAATGATTTATGCTATCTCACAAGTAGACTAAAAATGTTACATAGGGACAGGACAGTTTGTTTTGCACCCACTCCCTCTTTAAACCTGCCCTCTGCCCAACTTGGAAAGACCTCAGTCCTAAACAAGTGCCATTCTGGGCCAAGGACTTTTGAGGACAGATTCTTACAGAGGGCTTGCATGTCCAGTAGAGCAACTACTTCTTTTACAATCTCTTTGGTTTTTTTTAAGAAAGACATTGATTATCTATTGGATCTTTAGAAAACACCTAGAAATGGGCTAAGTGTGCACATTCAGTTTGCTCTGCACACTCTGGATAAGACATGGAATCTGTGGGGCTGGGTTAGAAAAACCCCAGCTGATGGCTGTGTCCACCATCCCCTGGTGACACTGTCTTCCAATCACACTTATTCCATTAGCCTTTTGAAAGGGCTCGATATGTCTGGACTGCTGACACCCCCCACTGCACATGTGGGTATGGGAACCATCCCTACCTGGACGTGGCAGGGGAACGTGGAAGTCTTCTGGAAGCTGTTGGGATGTTCCCAGTTGCTAATTGCCACGCTGTTCTTGTGTGTTAAGCAATCCTTCAAGCCTTCCTTTCCTGGATTTTGCAATTTTGTGGTCTTGCTCTCCTTGTTACAGTAACCTTAATTTGGGGGTTGGGATTAATTTTGTATCCTGTGCTGTTCCCTTGGCCTAGGGAGCAGAGTCCAATTATGCAGTTGTGACCTTCATTCCAACTTCACAGAGTTTCTGCAAATGAATCTCCTTTGTGTTTCACAGAGCAGCTCAAATAATGGAATTTCCTTCCTATGGGAAGTGCCAATATTTCAACATTTATTTTAGCCCTGTTTTGAAACAAAGTCAAAATTTCAACTCTTGCAACACACGAAGTTCAGGAAAATTCAGAAATGTTTATAAAGGAATGTTTTGGCTTTGATCAGACTGATGTAAATCTACTCCCACCTGAGCTGTAACATTTCTTCATGTGAGTGCTTCTCATTGTATGTTTTTTCACCTTGTTGGATAGTCTGCAGCTCTCACAAGAACTCTGTAGTGTCCCTCTGTACCCCAGCTGCTGGGGTGCATCATCCCTGTGCAGCCTGGAGAGTGAGCAAAGGCCAAGGAGAAGAGGGCCAGGAGGGCTAAAAGAGAAAGAACATTTGATGCAGTTCTCACTGGCAGCACCTGCCAGGACACTTTGCTTAGAGTTTCTGATGGGACAACAAAATGGAGAAAGTGATAGTTTGAAAAAATGGTGTATCTGATGACAAAAATTATTCCCCCAAATTTTTTACTGGATTGTTTCAACTGATGAGTGAGACAAACTTTTGTGAGCTCCTGAAGTTTCTGTCTCTCAAAAGTGCCCTTGTTTTCTCCTTGGTTCTGCTGAGAGTGTCTGTGATTGACACGTTTCAGCTATTTTGAATCCCAGCTCGTGCTCCCTGCGTCTCCCAGGTGCACAGGGAACTTGTGCTGCACACTTCTAGGGGGAGGGCTGCTTCAGGACTTCACGTGATTATTTTTTTTGGTGCCTTTTAAAAAGAAATCTGCAGATGCCCAAGGTGGTTGCTCTGGTGATGCCTGAAGTCTTAGAAACACCACTTAGTTAAGCCGTTTAACAGATATGGCTGACACCTCCATTGAAGTATGAATCCCCTGCTCTCTCCCCAAAAGGCTGCCTGCTGGAAACTCATCTGGATGTCCCCAGCATAACAGGTGTGAGGAGCCACTTAGCTTTTCTTCCCTGCCCTCATCCACCTGTGACTTGTCCTTCCAGCCCCATGCTGGCACCACCAACTGCCTAGCACTTGTTCTGCCTCATGTATTTGAAAGAGGCTTGATTTAGGTTTCATGCCATAAACAAGTTCCTCCTAAAGACCTGTTTTTGGCTTATTGTATTTATATATTTGGCTTTATTGCATTTATATATTTAACTTTACCCTATTTTCTATTTTAGCATAACTTGGGAACACATTTTGTTCCATGTTTTGCACAGCACACAGACAGTTCTAATGCCCATGTAGCACTATTTTTTAATGTCTTTTCTTCCATGAGCAGACTCCTTCTTTCCTTCTTTCCCACTGCCTCTCTGCTTCCTGCAGTCTGTGCCAGGCTGTAAGGCACAAACTGCCTCTCCACTTCCAGGTTTTGCAGCTCTCTCCCTGTTCACAGCCACAGCTTATGTGACCAGCAGTTTCGGCAGGGATACTAACAGCTTCCAGCTGCCTGGTGGTGATTTGCACAGAGTTTGTGTTCTCTGTTCAGATGGACGGAAAATCACTTTCAGCTAATTAGTCGTATAAAGCAAAGTACCAGGGCTGTCTCTCCCATGCTCTGCTGGCCTTTTAGCTCTTAGCCAGGTTTTTATTCACACTATGAGATGCTTCCTTCTGCACTAGGAATTTCTCTCCCAGTCACTTACTCCTAAGTTTTGAGAGCTGAATTCCAGATGAGCCCAGTTGGTCTGGCTGCTCTAGGGACAGGTGTGCACTGCAGCCTCGCAAGTGAATTCACAGCAGGTAGAAACAGTTCTCCAGGCCCATCTTCATACAGCAGTTGAAGCACTGTGAGAAGCATCCTGCCAGAATGAGGGACAGCATCACTCCCAGGGGTTGCCCTTACAAAGATATTATTTCTTATTGAAACTCTAATTAATTTGATGAGAATATTTCCTGCAATGGAAAATGGAATGGTGGTGTTCACACAGCACAAGATGAATGTGCCCTGGGAGGAGGGAGAAGCCAGGGTAGATACAATGGTTGAACCTTTCCCTGTCCCTTTCTCCACACCTTTATTTCTGAAAACCACCCTCTGCCTAGCAAGAGTCAATTCAGACTGGCAGGTTGGCTGGATGCCCATAATTGTATGAAAAGAATGTGATCAGTTCTTATCCCTTCATCTCCTGCCAGATCTCACTCCATTCCTTTGGAATTATGCTTTTCAAATAGTGAGGCTCAAATTGGACATGGTTTCTTCCATGGTCCAGAGTCTTTTTTGAGGATATTCATCTTTATGGAGTTTTTCTCACTTTGCTCTTTCTCTGCTCTGTTCCCTCCACAGCAACTCTCTCCTGCTGCTCTTCCCAGCAGCTCCTTCCCAGCTCCATCCCAGCAGCTCCTTCCCTGCTGCCACAGCTGGGAAATCTTTGGGCAGCCAAGAATGGCTGGGGTGGAGGGAATCCCACCCAACAAGAACTGGGGGCTCACGAAACACTGGTTATTAGGTTGGAAGCAATCAGGCTGGAATAGTCTCTGGCTTGAGTGATGTTAGCAGGTTCCTGGGAAACCAAAGAGGGTGAAATCTTCAGTGCAGGGTGGTGGCATCCCCAGGACAGCCATGGTAGCAGATAGGCCACAAGTGAAAGAGCAGCTGTGTTGAGAGGAAGCTGCAGGGCTGCAGGTGGGATGTACCACATGAGCTGATTGCCATTTTGATGTAGGCAAGCAATACATACATAGCAAACAATATTTCTTGGCAGCAGCAGCAGTTGTCTGAACACTGGTGGACACAATTTTTATTTGTTCTGAGAGTGGTTTGTTTATGGGGATGAGACACAGGCCCTTCATGTACCCCCTGCTCCATATTAATAACCTGAAATGTCTGAACTGGCAGTTAATTCCTTCAAAGGAATGCCTTGCATGTCTTTCAACAACAACACAAAACTTTCTTTAGTGCATCCTGTTATAGTGTATTGTACAAACCCAAGAAAGTCAGAAAGTGTTACTGCTGCTTCAAGCAGCTTGGTCTGACACCACTGCAGGCCAAGTCTGCCTTCTCTGAGCTGGGAAAACAGGATGGAAATGCTTTGCTTCTGCTGCTCTGATGATATATTTGTCCAAATTTAACTTGGCCCACTTTCTTTAGCATTCTCTGCGTGGTATTACTGTTGGCATTGTGCTTTTCTCCAACAGCTCCTAACACTGTGTATGTGTGTATGTATTACAAGGACAAAAGGGACCAGTTGTGATCATCTAGTCTGACCTCCTTTTTCAGGACAGGAATAACCCTGTGTTAATTAATTTTCTTTTGAGGAGAATATACTATTTAGAAAAATTTCTGAACCTGCGTTACTCTTTTCTGGTGGTGATGAATTCACCACAATTTCAGCAAATTATGTAAGCTTGGGTCTACCTGACCCTGGGAATGATGCATTAGGAAGAAGCAGTCAGATGCTGCTCTAGAGGAGCTGGACTGAACTTACTAATGTTAATGGCAATGCTGACATTGACACAGCAAGAGCCCACAGCTTAAGCAATGTGGATGTGCAAACACTCTTGCATACAGCACCTGCAGACACAATTAGAATCTAAAACGCAAATGAGATCTGGAGTATAAAAGACTTAGTCTCAGTGGCTGATCTTGCAGCAGTCACTGGGACAGCAGCACCTGCAAGTTTCTTCCAGGTGCCCACTCAAATAATTGCTTTCCTCAGCATAAATTCATGTATTTCCTCCTCCTCCTAAGTGAGATAAATCTTAAGACTACAGACCCAAGTGTGTTGATTTCTGGGGTCTGTTTTTGCAATTTGCTTTCCATTGGGAGTGGATTGTCTAGTTATTCACTGGCTTTCTGGAAGGAGAAGAATTCTCAACTACAGGACTTCAGAGAAAACAGAGTTCTAGAGGAAATCAACACCCTTGGTTTTCCTTCACTGAATTGCGGAATCCCCTAAACCAGCTGCCTTCAGCCACTCCTGATGAACTTTGTGTTTCATTCTCTCAAGTCCTCTCTCAGAAAAGCATGGTCTACCTCTCTCTTCTTGACATCACTTATTTCACTCTTTTTATTACACCCCTTGGTCATGTTTCTTGAGCTCCTAATTTTGACAAAACCTCTGTTTTCCTTGGGATAGAGCCTTGCCATAAGACCCTCAACTGGGGATCTCAAAAGTTCCTAGATCCAGCGGGAATCTTCTAATCTTCCCAATGCAGAGCATCTCCTGGAGCTGTATCACAAAGATACAGATCTCCTCTGAAGGACTGCAGGTGACAGTAAATGCATCTCCTTGCTTTTCTGCCTTTGTGGGCTGAGAATGGTATCTTACATCAAAGTGGTATTGGATCTTGTCCATTCAGCAAGACCTCTGCCAGGTCACTCTTTTGTAGGTGTAAATATATTAATGCAGTGTAAAGTCAATAAACTGGCTTTCACATTAGCAGTTGAACGAGCTTCACAAGCCTTTCCTCTCCTGTTACATCTTTGATCACTTTGAAGCATTTCAGGGCAAGCTGTAGCCTTCCCTTCCTATAGTTGTCCAGAGCTGGTGTCTCCATGATAGTTTTTCCCCATTTAGTGCTACAGAAGTGTCTGCTGGGCCCTTTTCACCCATCAAAACTGCACAGAGTTGGTGCCTGAGCCGCCCTGGCACACGCAGGCAGCATGAGCACTCAGTTCTGGACTCAAAGCTGGGAGATCTCCATACCCATGGAGGGGGTCTGGGTGGCTGTCCCTGCCAGGACACAGCCTGCCCAGCTAAGGGCAATCACACCTCACGGGACCTTCTGCCTCTCACTCAGTATCCTTGCCAAGCCTTGGGGCAGGGAGGCTTCTCCTCATCCCCTCTTGTGGATCAGGAAGCAGAGGGTGAAGCAGAGGCCCCAGGTGCTGGTGGGTGCCAGGCTGAGCTCGGCAGGCACCAAGTCCTTGCACAGCAAAGCCTGGAGCGGGGCTGGTTTAGGCGCTGCCAACAAAGGCAACAGAAGCTGTCTCTTAGCTCATTACAGAAACTGAGCCGAAGGGAAGGCACGTTCCCAGCTTATCAGGCCACCTCCTCTGTGAGCTCCCTGATCTACTTTTTCAGTGATTGTTCCTGACCCAGGAGAAGCCCCTGAGAAATCTCACAGTTCATCGCCTGCAGCTAAACGGGCATCAGTGAGCAGCCACGGAGGGGAGCCAGGAGCCTGGCACAGGGAGCCTGAGCACCCAGCTGGAAAATTCCATTCCTCTTTGTCGCAGCAGACCCTGTTGAAGTGCCTGGGAAGCAAACCTTGCCATGGAGGCGTTGGTCTGCTCACTGGGCTGCTGCTCTGCTTTGCTTCCATGAATTGTGCCACATTTGCCAGGACACCTGCACTATCTGTTCATCCATCAATTAACACTGGGATAAGAAGTAGCTGGAACAGGGTCCTGCCTCCTTTGCTCTGCTTTGTAATATTTTACTTTATTTTGCACCACTGTCACTACAGAGTGACATGAAGAGTGAGGATCAGAGCAGGGATGCCAGCAGAACTGACCTCCAGCTCCAGCCAAGCTGAGCACGAAACCAGTTCCTCTGATGCTTGAACTCCTTGCACCTCTGTTAAGTCACTTGCTCTCAACAACCTCTCCTCACCCCAGATTAGCTCAAAACCTGCTAAAGTGCATAAAATTGGTCAAACAACTTACAGTGGTCTCTTAGTACTTAAAGACTAACAAATGCTAAAGTAATGCTCATAACAGCCTGCCCACACTGAAGGGATCCCAACTGGCTGAGGACCTGAAAGCATCCTCCCAGATTCCATCTCTGTCTCTGCCTTATTTGCACACATTTTTCCTCCTTCTTGGCACATTCCCACCCATGCACATGCTCTTACCTTCTGAATTTGCAGCTGTGATCACTGGAAGTTTGTTTAGTCCCCTGTTAGAAGGTGAGAAAAGCCTGCGAGTGCCAGGGCAGAAGCCTCGTGCTGCAATGTCACTCAGGTCACCAGCTAACCCAGCACTAACCAATGGGAAAAAATCCCATGGCAATTAGGCAGCTGTCAATCCTGAAATTGCTTCACACTGAACCTACTGTTGCTGGTTTCCTTGCAATAGTATGCAAGGAAATAGTACAGAAACCTTTGGATTTAAGCAGCAAATCAAGAAATTAACATGACTCAGGCTTTTTCTTGTAACAGCCCCACTTGCTGCGAGGGACCTCTCTGCCTCTGATGGTGGAGGCACAAGGAAATGCAGAGCAATGATCCAAGGGATCAAACATCCACCTTAGAGCAATAACATGATCTTGGCACTGACAAGATGGGGAGTGAGGTGCAGGCAAGAGGTGATTTCTGAAAGATTTCTCTTAGGTACTTAGGTTATTTAATAAGGCTTCAGTTCCATTATATGATTCCCCTTAGACAGGTTTTTAGGTGCACATATAAGTTTCATCCACGTTTCAAACGTTGCTTCAAAAAGGCGTTGATGGGGGAGGTCTGTGGGCACTTTCCAGGTCCACTAAGTTAAAATAAGGCATCAGAAGGACTGAAATTTAAAGAACTGATGTTTGCTTAGTCTAGCCAGCATTTTCAGGGATCTAGCACAAAATTACTTCTTGAGTTCTAGTTAAAATGCATATCTTGCACAGAGTGGTAGAAAATGTGAAAATCTAGACTGAGTGACAGTGTCAGTGTCCTGTCTTTACTTACATGAAGCCCAAAAGCGAAGCTGCTTCTTGAAGGTCAGAGTGTGTGAGCTCTGTTCACAAAACCTGGATTTGCTTATATATTAGAGATATCCCACACCCTCCTCACCTTTTCCCATGACAGTGGGAAACGGCACAAAATCTCTAAAAGCACAAATAAGAAAGAGTATTTCCTGGTCTTTGCAAGTCCCTTAGCACCTTCAATGCTTCCCCAGATCAGAAGTCCTGCCCACATTTGGGATCTCCTGTACGAATAGCAAAGTCTTGATGCAACATTGTGCAGTAATCTGAGTATTACCTTTCCAGGGTTCTCACTGTGCCTTCATGCTGTGGACTTGGGGGGCTCGGGAGGCAGGGGGAGCCCCAGCCTGCTCAGGAAGCAGCCTCTGCCTGCTCGGGTTGAACGGCTGCATCTGCGAACTCCCAAGGGCAGGGTGAGGCCAGACACGGGGCTCCTGCAGGCGGACAGAAATCCCTGGGACAGGAGCGGTTGGGCACCAGCACCACATTCACGGTTTGCTCCGTGCTCCTTGTGCCTGTCACTTCTGCCGGCCCCGCTGCCTGTGCCGGGCTGGGAGGGGGGCAAGGACAAGGGCTGGCGGTGCGGGGACGTGTGGCTGTGCAGCCCGGGCACGGCGCGAGGGGCGGCGGGGCGGGCTCAGCCCC